>NC_092375.1:143792151-144098761 GCF_030028105.1 Mobula birostris | reverse complement strand
GCCCCAAGTCCTCAGCTTTGCCTATTGCCTGTTGCCGGGGCCAGAATCGAAGCGCTTGGCAGAGATGGTGCACGGTGCTCGGTGTTGGAGAGCTGGTCGGAGGCTCGGAGTTTTCGGACGGACTCGGAGTCGGACTGTGGTCGGGTGCTTCCAGGATGCTGCATCGGCAAGTTTGTGGTGCTGGAGATTCACCGTCTGCGTGAGATGATGGGACTTTCGAGAGATTTTGAGACTTTTTACCATGCCCATGGTCTGTTCTTTATCAAATTACGGTATTGCTTTGCACAGTTGTAACTATATGTTATAATTATGTGATTTTTGTCAGTTTTTCAGTCGGTTTGTGATGTGTTTTTGTGATATCATTCTGGAGAAACATTGTTCCATTTCTTAATGCATGCATTACTAAATGATAATAAAAGAGGACTGTGTGTCCTCATAATCTAAAAAAAAAGTGGAAGAAACAGTTTAACTTTGGTGACTGGAATAATAATGGGATGCTGATCCAAAATTCCAAAACTATCTAGAACATGAAAACCCTTTGGATACTGTCGGGGAGTGATGACCTAGCAGAGGAAAGTCATAGCAGTCCAGCTCTGTGACTTAGAAGGGAAGTGGAGAGAAGAGGCAAGCAGATTCATTAGTTAGGGGAACAGAAAGGCAGTTCTGTGGACGAGAATGAGATTCCTGGATGGTATGTTGCCTCCCGGGTGAGAGGGTCTGTGACATCTCAGATCGAGTCCTCAGCATTCTTAAGTGGGAGGGTGAGCAGCCAGAGGATGTGGTCCATGTAGGTACCAATGACATGGGTAGGGAGAGTGATGAGGTTCTGCAAGGTGAGTTCAGAGAGTTAGGTGCTAAGTTAGAAGACAGGACCTCCAGGATTGTTATCTCAGGATTGCTATCTGTGCCAACCACTAGTGAGACCAGGATTAGGAAAATCATACAGTTTAATGTGTGGCCAAGGATTTGGCATAGGAGGGAGGCCATTAGATTTTTGGAGCGTTGGGTTCTCTGCTGGGAAAGCTGGGACCTGTACAAAAGAAACGGTTTGCAACTGATCTGGAGGGGAGCTAAAAGCCTAGCGGGAAATTTGCTACCGCTGCTTTGTGGTGGGGGTTGGGGGTTAAATTATAGTTGCAGGAGGATGGGACAGAATGTCAGAACAAATAGTGGAGAGGTTGTGGAGAAAGATGTTCTTAAAACCTCAGACGAAGTCAGGAATCAAAAGGTTGAGCGTGATGCATCAATTATTCTGAGCTCTGTAAGTATTGTAGGAAAAGCAGGTGACCGCAGGGCATCGACCATCACTGGAATTATGATAATGTAGCCATAGAAAGACCTGATGGCATGAGGGGCAGGACTGGCAGCTCAATATTCTGGAGTTCTGTGCTTTAGACGCTACAGAATGGGAGGGATAAAAGGGGGAGGGGTGGACTTAATAGTCAGGGGAAATGTCACGGCAGTGCTCAGTCAGGACAGACTGGAGAATTCATCTCGTGAGCTTTATGGGTGGAACTGAGGAAAAAGAAATGTATGACTACATTAATGGGGTTACGTTATAGACCACCCAACAGTCTGTGGGAGTTAGAGAAACAAGTTTGTAAAGAGATTGCAGACTGTAGCAAGAAACATAAGGTTACGATAGTAAGTGATTTTAACATTCCACATATCGACTGGGATTCCTATCTTTAAAAGGACCAGATGGAATAGAGTTTGTCAAATGTGTTCAGGAAAGTCCTTTAATCAGTACATAGAAGTTCCAGTGAGAGAGTGTGTGGTACTTGATCTCCTATTTGGAAATGAGAGTGGGCAAGTTTGTGTAGGAGACCACTTTGCACCTAGTGATCAAAATGCCATTAGTTTCAAAGTAAATATGGAAAAAAATAGGTCAAGCCTGCAAATTTAGATTCTAAACAGGAGAAAGGCCAATTTTGATGGTATCAGAAAGGATCTGGCAAGTGTAAATTAGGACAGGCTGTTTTCTGGCAAGGATATACTTGGTGAGGGAGAGGCCTTCAAATGTGAAATTATAAGCATACAATGCTTGTATGCGCCTTTCAGAATAAAAGGTAAAGATAACTGTCATGGTCCGGTTCGGGGTCTCTTTAAATTTACTTTGTTTATGTTATGATCCAGACCGTTGACTCCCTGTTTCCCTTTGGTTCCCTGTTTTCCCATGTCCCTCAGCCTTGGTGATTAGAAGCAATTTACTCTCGGCTGAACCGGTAGTTTATAGTCTCTGGCTTTCAGCTGTTCGGCGCGAGAGCGTTTACAAAGTCACCAAGATACGGCGTGCCAATGTCATCTGGCCGGAGCCAGCCCAGTCCCTGCCCGAAAAAAGTGCTGGTAATTCGCCTTTCCTCTCCGGAGCAACCCTCGCCAAAGTGAGCCTGCAAAGTTTCCTCACCGAGGTGGGTCCGTCAGTTAACCCGCCGGAGGGAATCAAGAACTGCTGTTCCCGGGCCGAGTCGAGAGCTCGCCACTACCCGGCAGCATCCAAGTACTGAGTCAAGTCCTGGTCCTGGTCCTGGTGGCATCCAAGCTCCGAGTCAAGTCCGGTCCTGGCGACATCCAAGTTCTGAATAAAGTCCTAGCCCTGGCAGTCTGTGATTCCTGTCCTACCCCACTGTCTGAATCCCTTCTCTGCCCCTCTCGCCTCTAGCCCTGGTCTGCACCCCGGTCTAGTTCTATCGCCGGAGCTAGATAGGTACTGTCTGGTGTTCTTTCGTGTTGGTTTTGTCTTGTCCTCGCCTCCGTGGGGTAAGTCAGGCCGTCTTGCCGTTGCTCCGCGGGGGGTCACGTCTTGTCATGTCTTGTCCTCGCCTCCGTGGGGTATGTCAGGCCGTCTTGCTGTTGCTCCGTGGGAGGTCATGTCTTGTCGTGCCTTGTCCTTGCCTCCGTGGGGTAAGTCAGGCCGTCTTGCCGTTGCCCCGCGGGGGGTCATGAGTCCCGGCCTTACGTCCTGTACCCAAGGAGAGGTCCTGACTCTGTGTTCTGTGTATGTGTCCATGGTTCCATGTACCTGCTCTCCCGAAACCAAAGCTTTGTCCTTCCATGTTCCTCCTCTCCCTAGCCCACGTCATGTCCATGCCTGGTTCTGGGGTCCGAACCTGCGGCACAACCCAGGTCCTGGGTCCTTGCCCAGTCTCTGGCTCGGAGTCCATACCGTAGCCTCTTCATGTCGGCGCTAGTTCTGGGGTCCAATTCCGAGTCCTAGCCCAGACACTTGTCCCAGACTAGTCGTAGTCCTGAGTCCTTGTCCAGTTCGCTATTCCTGCTCCTGCTTTGCTCTCCTGGTATCAAACATTAAACTCAATTTACTTAACCTCACAAGATGTGTCTTGCATTTGGGTCCACCCTTGCTCCCAATGCCCCCCATTGTGACAGAACGCTCTCGCCAAACATGGACCCAGCAGACACAAACACTGTTTTTTCAAACTCTTGTCAGCCTTAAGTCAAAGTGTTGTTGTTCTGTTTCGCCCGCCGGCCAAAACCCCCTCCACCCACCCGGGTCATCGATAATACAGGCAAATCTGTTGGTCGCCTGGAGGCTCCCATTGTCGGGGGGGGTTCTGTCATGGTCGGGATCAGGGTCTCTTTAAACTTACTTTGTTTATGTTACAATCTGGACCACTGACTCCCTGTATCCCTTTGGTTCCCTGTTTTCCCGTGTCCCTTGGCCTTGGTGATTAGAGGCAATTTACTCTCGGCTGAACCGGTAGTTTATAGTCTCCGGCTTTCAGCTGTTCGGCGCGAGAGTGTTTGCAAAGTCACCAAGGTACGGCGTGCCAATGTCATCTGGCCGGAGCTAGCCTAGTCTCCGCCCGAAGCGAGTGCCAGTAATTCGCCTTTCCTCACCAGAGCAACCCTGTCAAGTTACCTCGCCAAAGTGAGCCTGCGAAGTTTCCTCACCGAGATGGGTCCATTAGTTAGCCCGCCGGAGGGAATCAAGAACTGCTGTTCCTGGGCCAAGTCGAGAGCTCACCACTACCCGGCAGTATCCAAGTACCGAGTCAAGTACCGGCCCTGGTGGCATCCAAGTTCTGAGTCAAGTCCCAGTCCTGGCGGCATCCAAGTTCCGAGTCAAGTCCTGGCCCTGGCGGTCTGTGATTCCTGTCTTACCCCACTGTCTGAATCCCTTCTCTGCCCCTCTCGCCTCTAGCCCTGGTCTGCACCTCGGTCTAGTTCTATCGCCGGAGCTATATAGGTACTGTCTGGTGTTCTTTCGTGTTGGTCTTGCCTTGTCCTTGCCTCCGTGGGGTAAGTCTGGTTGTCTTGCCATTGCCCTGCAGGGGTCATGTCTCCTTGTGTCTTGTCCTCGCCTCCATGGGGTAAGTCAGGCCGTCTTGCTGTTGCCCCGCGGGGGGTCATATCTTGTCCTCGCCTCCATGGGGTAAGTCAAGCCGTCTTGCCATTGCCCCGCGGGGTGTCATGTCTTGTCGCGTCTTGTCCTCGCCTCCATGGGATAAGTCAGGCCGTCTTGCCGTTGCCCCGCGGGGGGTCATAAGTCCTGGCCTTATGTCCTGTACCCAAGGAGGGGTCCCGGCTCTCTGTTCTGTGTGTGAGTCCCGGCCCTATGTCCTGTACCCAAGGAGGGGTCCTGACTCTGTGTTCTGTGTATGTGTCCATGGTTCCATGTACCTGCTCTCCCGAAACCAAGGCTTTGTCTTTCCATGTTCCTCCTCTCCCTAGCCCACATCATGTCCATGCCTGGTTCTGGGATCCGAGCCCGGGGCACGACCCAGGTACTGGGTCCTTGCCCAGTCTCTGGCTTGGAGTCCATACCGTAGCCTCTTCATGTCGCCGCTAGTTCTGGGATCCAATTCCGAGTCCTAGCCCAGACCCTTGCCCCTGCCAAGTTGTAGTCCTGAGACCTTATCCAGTTCGCTATTCTGTCTTCTACTTTGCTCTCCTGGTATCAAACAATAAACCCAATTTACTTAGCCTCACAAGATGTGTCTTGCATTTGGGACCACCCTTGCCACCAATGCTCCCATTGTGACAATAACAAGTTTAGTGTATCTTGGTTTTCAAGAGATATTGAGGACCTGGTTAAGAAAAAAACAGTGAGGTGCATTGTAGGTATAGTCAGGCATGAACAAATGAGGTCCTTATGGAATATAAGAAATGCAAGAGAACACTTAGCAGGCAAGGTGAAGGAGAATCCTAAGGGATTCTATAGATATTTTAAGAGTAAAGGGATTGCAAGGGACAACGTTGGTCCTCTGGATGATCAGATGGTAATCTATGTGTGGATAGATCACCAAAAGAGGTGGAGGAGATTTTAAATGTATTGTTGTAGCTGTATTTATTTGGGAGATGGGCATGGAGACTTTAGAGTGATGCAAAGCAGCAGAGAATTCATGGACCCTATACATATTACAGCGGAAGAGGTGTTTGCTCTCCTGAGGCAAATTAAGGTGGATAAATCCCCAGGGCCTGACAAGGTGCTTTGTCCCTTGGGAGGTAAGTGCAGGAATTGCAGAGCCCGACCACAGCTATTTAAATCATTCTTAGTGACAGGTGAGATACCGGAGCACAGATAATGTTGTTTGCTTTTTAAGAAAGGCTCTGAAAATATCCAGGAAATTATCGGCTGGTGAGCCTGACATCAGTAGTGGGAAAGTTATTGGAAGGTATTCTAAAGGACTAGATATATGTGTATTTGGATAGACATGGACCAATTGGGGATAGTCAGCACGGCTTCGTGCGTGGTACGTCATGCCTAACCAATTTAATAGAGTTTTTTTGAGGAGGTTACCAGGAAAGTTGATGGAGGAAAGACAGTGGCTGTTGTCTACATGAATCTTAGCAAGACATTTGACAAGGTCCTGCATGGGAGAAGATTCAGTCGCTTGACATTTAAGATGAGGTCATAAATTGGATTAGACATTGGCTTTGTAGGAGAAGCCAGAGAGTGGTAGAAGATGGTTGCCTCTCTGACTGGAGGCCTTTGACTACTGGAGTGCCGCAGGGATTGGTGCTGGGTCTGTTGTTGTTTGACATCTATATCTATGATCTGGATGATAAAGTGGTTAACTGGATCAGCAAATTTGTGGATGACAGCAAGATTGGGGGCTGTCATAACAGAAAACTGTCATGGGTTGCTGTGAGATCTGGACCAGCTAGAAAAGTAGACTGAAAAATGGCAGATGAAATTTAATGCAGAGAAGTGCGAGGTGTTGCACTTTGGTAGGACCAACCAGGTTAGGTCTTGCACAGAGTGTGGTAAAACAAAGGGATCTGGGAATACAAGTTTATAATTCATTGAAAGTGGCGACACAGGTAGATAGGGTTGTAAAGAAATCTTTTGGCATATTGGTCCTCAAAAATCACAGTACTGAGCACGGGAGATGGGATGTTATGTTGAAGTTAGTAAGATGTTAGTGAAGCCTAATTTGGAATATTGTTTGCAGTTTTGGTCACCTATGTACCCATGGGAAAGATGTAAATAAGGTTGAAAGAATACAGTGAAAATTTACAAGGATATTGCCAGAACTGAAGGACTTGAGTTATAAGGAAAGATTGGATAGGTTAAGACTTTTTTCCTTGGAATGTAAAAGATTAAGGGGAGATTCCATAGAGGTATACAAAATTATGAAGTGTATAGTTAGAATAAATTCAAGCAAGCTTTTTCCACTGGCGTTGGGTGGGACTATAACTAGAGATCATGAGTTAAGGGTGAAAGATGAGAAGCTTAAGGTGAACATCAGGGAACACTTCTTCACTCAGAGAGTTGTGAGAGTGTGGAATGAGCTGCCAGAGAAATCTGGATAAGTAAATGGATGGCTGGGGTATGGAGGATTATGGTCCAGATGCAGGTCGATGGCAATAGGCAGTTGGAGTGGTTCGGCATGGACTAGGTGGGCCGAAGGGCTTGTTTCTGTTCTGTATATTTGTATGACTCTGTCTTTATATAATCATTCAGACAGACTACTTGTCAAAAGCAAAGGTCATGCCTAAGTGTTCTAAGGACGCTAAATAAATTGTTGAAGTAATGACACCTGTTCCTTTCAGCCTGCACATGGTCCATATCCCTCCATTCTCTGTATATCCATTTGCCTACGGAAGAGCATCTTAAAAGCCTCTATCATACGTGCTTCCACCACCAAGCTTGGCACGGCATTCCATCACCTATCAATTTCTGTGTAAAAAAGCTTGCCCTACACATCTCCTTTTAACTTTCCCCCTCTCATCTTAAATGCATTTCCTCTAGCATTAGAAATGTTGACCCTGGGAAAAGGATACCAGCTCTCAACTGCATCTCTGCCTCTCACAATCTTTATAAACGTCTATCAGATCTTGAAGTTACTGGTAGCGGGGAAGCGATAAAATGGAATAGGTGGGATTAATGTAAGAAATGGATTATTAATGATTGCTGCGACTCAGTGAGGTAAGGGCTTGTTTCTGTGATGTCTCTCTTTGACTCTATGACGCAGATCACAAAACTGGTGCAGGGACTAAGAAAAGACAACTAACTTGTAAGCCATTCCAACCAGAATTCTCCAAGTCACCCTGCTGCAAACCATCAAGTAATTGAAATACTGTAGCTGAGGGTCTTGGTTCTTCTTGATACTAAAGACTTGGTCCTCCACACATGGCATTAGCTGCATCATTGAGCAGTGGTGATGGCAACCCAGTGTTGTGCAGAGACACATAACACAGTTGTTCTATTCTGTATATCCCCAGTGTGTAAGAGCAGCACACCTAAAACACTATACTCATTGCATGAGTGCACATTTGCACAACGGACAGCAAATCAGAATCTGTGTTGTCCAAACAATGGGGTCTGCAAACACAAGCTTTGCAGCCATTAGGTTCGGAATCCTATTAGCAGACTGTCCTGTTTCCTTCCGACTACCTGACCTGAATGGGCACTCCAAGCCAGATTGGATACCCCAGCAATTTCCTTATAGAAATGCTGTGTAAATTGGACGGTCACTGGGAAATAAAGAGGAAAGGAGATGGTAATAGGATTGATGTCATTGTTCTGCTGGGAGGTGACATGGACTCTGCTAGCTAAAAGGTCTCCTTCTGCTTATCAATAAGTATGCTTTAAGGTGAAAATTTCTGTTTGTGTTTTTCTTCAGGGCAGGTGTTTTTGAATAGTCTTTAAAAAGTTAATATATATTTATTTATTTTTAGGGAACTGGGTGATGGGAAATCCCAGCATTTAATGACCATCCTTAAAAGCCCTTGAAGCATGGCTGTCACAGCGGTGTAGCAGTTACAGCAAATCTATTACAGCTCGAGGTGTCGGAGTTTGAAGTTCAATTCCAGTGTCCTCTGTAGGAATGTTTGTACTTTCTTCCAGTATGCTCCGGTTTCCTCCCACAGTCTGAAGACGTACCGTTTAGTGGATTATTTGCTCATTGAATACTGTCCTGTGATAATGCCAGGGTTAAAGTGGTGGGTTGCTGGGCGGCATGGCTTGTTGGACTGGAAGGCCTGTTCTGTGCTGTATATTTAAATAAATAAAATAAAAATAAGTGGCACGCTGGCAAGTGTGTTGGTGTCTCTTGGGTACTATTTGGGCTGGTTAAAGATGGCAGATAGAAGTAAAGTAGTAATGAACCAGATGGGATTTTGCAATAATCTAGTCCAACAGTTTGTAAGATCTTGGTCATTACTACTGATTTTGCAGAAAAAAGACTACTATAGAACATAGAATAGTAAAGCACAGTACAGGCCCTTTGGCCCACAATATTGTGCTGACCCTTAAATTCTGCCTCCCATATAACCCCCAACCTTAAATTCCTCCATATATCTGTCTAGTAGTCTTAAATTTCACTAGTGTATCTGCCTCCACCACTGACTCAGGCAGTGCATTTCATGCACCAACCACTCTCTGAGTAAAAAGCCTTCCTCTAATACCCCCCTTGAACTTTCCACCCCTTACCTTAAAGCCAACGTACTCTTGTATTGAGCAGTGGTGCCCTGGGGAAGAGGCGTTGGCTATCCACTCTATCTATTCCTCTTTTCATCGGAGGTTGACCTCTGGTCTCTGGATTGTTAGCAGCATCACTATGGCGTGACTAGGTAAGCTACACACTAAAGCAAAGAGAAATGTTTTCATGGCTTCCATAAGCTTAACTGTATAGATCTTATGATTGTCATTAGCAACGAAGAATTCCTCTTGTTTCCATTAAATACACTGAAAATTCACTCCAGAATAAATTAAGTTCCTTCGTGCTGGTTTTCTGCATCTCAGAGTTTGTTGTTGAAGGCAGTGCTCTATGATTTTGGAATTGTTAGTTTGAACAACAACCTGTATCTATATAATGCATTTTAAATAGTTAAATAGTCACAAGATGTTTTACAGAGCCTGTTATCAAATGAAACTTAACCCATTCACTTAAGAAAATATCATGTCACGTGAATAAAAGCTTGGTTGAAGAGATGACTTCTAAAAAAAAGACATAGAGAAGAACTAGGTTCATTAAGAGAACTCAAGAGTTAAAGACTGCTAAAAGGCCAACTAATAGTGTTGGCATGATTAAAATCAGGAATGTTAATAGGTCCAAATTCAAGGATTGCAGTTATGTTGGGGAACTATTCAAATTTCAAAGTTCAAAGTACACTTATTAACAAAGTGGGTATACATTATACAGCCTTGAAATTTGTCTCCTAAGAGGCGGATGAACAAAAGTCAGAGATGGGCAGAGGTGAAGTCAAGAAATTATTTGAAAACAAGGATAAGAATACGGAGATCAAAGCATTAGTTATCCTGCAGGAATGATGGATGAATGGAATCTGGTGCAAGTTTTGGAAGGACAGTAAATTCTGGGAGGGTAAATTGGGGAAAGTTGACCTGGTGTACTGTAATTGTCACGTTAGGACCTCAGGAGGTAGCAAAATGGCACCGATAAATATTTTGTTAGCAGATACAATAAGTTGAGTCAGATGCAGGGCAGGGCATTATTACAGAGGGCAAAATAATTGGTTTTAGCGTTGGGGTGGATAAGTTAAATAAGGAATTAACTATGACATCAAAGTTGTGAGAAGTATGACTCGGCCTCAGAGAGTAGGTAAGGAGTAGGATCGAGTTGGTGGTTGCGACAGATTTGCTGCAGGAACTAAAGACATTGGTTTTGGTCTTCCCAGTGTTTATTTGGAAAAAATTACAGCTGATCAAGACTGGACCTTGGATAATTTGGAGACTGAGAAGGGCTGTCGAACATTCTGACATAATTGAAGATCTCTCCCACCTCGGACATTCTCTCTTCTCACCTTTATTGCTGGGCAGAAGATACACAACCTTGAAAGCTTCTATCCTGTTATTACCAGATTCCTCATATGCTAAAAGATGAAGTCTTGATTCCCCCAATCTACCTTGTCATGGGCCTTGCACTTTGTTCATCTGCCTGCACTGCACTTTCCTATGACTGCAACATCAGTTTTATTCTACCTTATTGAAGTACTTCAGTGCAGTTATGGATGGGTTCATGTGTTTGGATGGCACGCCAACAAAAATAAGCTTTTCTACTGTATATCAATAGAAATGACAATACAAAGCTGTGTACAGGCTGAAACAGCTGGCAGTGTGAGAGTCGAGTTACTTTAACTACTGGGCCATGTCCTTAAGACTCCTCAGCTCTCCTGGCTTTGTCCATCCGTCTGCATCATCCAGGGAACAGGGGGAACAGGAAGAACAGAAGGTACATACCCACATATTTGCAGGAAAGTAATTTTGTGAGGATTTCCAGAGTGTGGGAAGATGGGTGGCGAAAGATATGAGGAAGAGATAAAGGAGGGAAGACTCACTAATTCCAACTCACTGTCCCAAAGAAGCATCCTGATCCTCTAGACTCCATAGGAAAGTAATAAAAATATACAAAGTTTGCACTCTCTCAGCCTTACCCGAAGGGCAATCACAAATTGCATCAACATGCATATTTAAAAAAAAGATCCTGCCAGTTGAACAGAATCTCTCACCAGCAACAAAAGTTTATAATACAAAGTCAAGAGCAAAATAATTAAAACCATGAGTGAGAGAAGGTTTAGTTTGTTGATTACCACAACAAAGAAAAATTAAAAATGATACCTTCACTTTTAGCAGGTATTGATTCAGCAATTTCCAAATGGACAGTTTATTATGTACCAGTTGCCCAATCTGGAATGTTTTTCAATAGACAAAAGTAGTCTAAGGTGCAAAATTTCAAAGCAACCAAAAAAACAATGAAAAATTAATTCTGACTGAATCAAGAAGTACTGCATACATTCCCAAAATATCCACCAATGAGTGGATGGATTATCACACACATCCTAGTACATGCCTTCTGTACTGAGTAAAGTGGAAAAAAACTGTAAATAGTATTTTTCAAATAGAGAGAGTTAGCTTGACTCAACTTACTTCACCAGAAGAGATCAGCAGATGAACATCTTGTATACATTTACTTCATTATAACAGCTTTGATGGTAAGTGCTTGTTTCACCATTCTAATCAGGCTACAGAAACTAATTCCTTTTATGATGGCTGTAAAACCACAAGGGAGCTTATAATTTTGTTTTATTTTACCTTCATTTTTAAAAATATATACTATTATCACCATTACCTGGGATACATTGGGATTTATTCCCTGTAGGAAATACTTAATTTGATAGTGATCTATTAAAGTAATTTATTTACGTTGCACAAGGCAATGTTCTGTTACTGATGACATTATTTGGTCCTAAAATAAATGAAATAAATAAATCTTACTCTATGCTTTAAAGATGATTTCTTTTGTTAAATAAGTAGATTGTTCCCCCATAGCTTTTTTCTTTTCTCTTTGACAGAAATTAATTAATTTTAAAATCATGAACTCTGTGGCTATTCATGACCTATCAGTTTCCGGCTGAGAGTGGCACTCACCAACTGGTCCGTTAACTCCAGTAGTGCCAGGTGAACCTAATCTCTTTGGGAAATATCTTGAGCCTGTCTATTGTCTCTCACTGAGATCAAATGTTGAGCAAAACGATGGATGAAAGTGGGATCCCACCTTAGTTTTGTCACTGCTTTCCTTTGTTGGCAACAAGTCCTCCACAATTACCATCAGGTGCACCACAACGCTGTTCTCCCCACTTTATACCTTTGATTGTAAGGCTGAGTACAGCTCTAATGGTGTCTTTAAGTTTGCTGATGACACCACTGTTGTTCGCCAAATCAAAGGTGGAGATAAATTGGCATATATCCTGTCAAGATTTAACCAGATGTTTGTCAGAATTTGTTTATGCACAATTTTCATAAATTCTATTGTACTTGTTTATTATTCCTCTAAATGTCTGTAAGAAAATTAATCTCAAAGTGGTAAATGGTGACATGTACATATTTTGATAATTAATTTAATGTGACTTTGCACTACAACAGAGAGTTGAGCTCATAATCTGCTTTGCAACAGCTCTAAGGAAGCTACTGTATTTCAGGTGAGATGTTAAGACTCAGTCTGCCCTTCAAGGTGTGCATGAAATATCCCCTCCACCACCCAAAAATCAGCAGTGCTCTCTCTTGGAGGTAGTCTTTACTACTCTCACTTCAGATGGCGGAATGGGGTAGCGGACTCGATGGGCCAAATGGCCTAATTCTGTTGCTATGTCTTGTGGTCTATTGTCAGATAACTGTTGGGAAGTGAGAGGTTCTCTAAGGACATGATTAAGCTCAACCACCTTGACAGTCACACTCAAATTACCAGTCAGGTGTCTGTGAGATCATTATCAGCTATGATTCACCATGTAACAGATAATGTGCTGAAGGAACTCAGGAAATGGTTCTCTCAAGTGATGCTATGCCTTAGTTTGGAGTAAATTAGAAGTCGAACCTTTGAATCTTTATTTGATTTTGAGAAAAGATAGGGCTCATTTTCTCCTTATTATCATTTGAGCTAATTGATAGATTTTCTCCACGATCTAACAGTAAATTTTTTGGTATATTTTTCTTTATTGCTGGTGGTTTGATGTTTACTTTTAGAAGCTTTTAGTATGATGCATGGCTCCGGGGTTGTACACCTAATGGGCCCCCCTCCCAACTTTTTCTGCTCAGTTGGGTTTTTTTTATTATCACAAGATTTTCTAATCTTTAAGATAATGTTTTTTCTCCTTGAGACATTGTAAGTGTTGTTACTTCGATGCACTCGTGTATCTTTTTTGAATAATTAATAATAAAAAGATTGAAAAGAGAGAAAAGAAACTCATGGAGTCGGGCAGCATCTGTAGCAATTCCTGTCATTTTAGGTTGAAATCCTGCATTCTCTTCAGTATAGGACTGCAGTGCTTAATAGTTTCAGTTAAACACCAGGAGCTCAAGCAACTGCAACAGCTGTGAAGGGTTCTGGTAATAAACAAACAGTGGTTTTGAAAAGTGTTCCAAGAGGAAGTTTCTTGCTACATATTTTAGCATAAAATTGTCTGCTCAGTTCATTTTTGTAGCCCAGCTGCTGATGGAACTCATGTCTCTAGAAGTGCCAATTCTGCGGCAAATGCAAACTGGAGAAAACTGTATCTTGATTGCTTTCTCCAGTTTTCTTATTACCAAATACATGCTGGGGTGGTTTACAGCAAAACAATTCATCCATGCTGCTCACACCATAATTGGAGTATGAAATATGAAAAATTCTTTAACAACCCAGCTTTGATCAAGGAAGCAAAGCTCCAACAGAGAGCTTCAACTACAAAGAGAATTTAGAGGGTCTACAAATGAGAAAAAGCCCTCCACTTTGCAAGTTATATTTAGAGGGCTACGGATTGTTTAATAAAAAATGTCATTATCCTCTTTCTCTTTCCACTGACTGCTACTGGGTTCACTCATGATGAAAATAATAAAGATGGAATGAGGGAGGGCTCCAGAAATGGGCTGAATGAAGCTGGATTTAGCTTGCTGCCCATGATCCCCACCAGGAGCATCTGCCTGCCACGTATACCAGTCTGGGTGCAGAGGGCTGAATCGGTTGGCGCCCTGCTCCTGGGATTTGAGTAGCGAGGTATGATGAGTCCTCAGCCACGACCAGGTCAAGTTCAAGTTTACCTGTGATTCAACTGTACACATGTAGACAGGTAAATGAAACAGAATTCCTCTGGGGCCAAGGTGAAAAACAAGCGCATACAGTCTCATACAGTATAGTAATGATAACACATAGAGTCACAAAGTAATATTAGCACAAGTCCCAGAGTGGCATGGTGTGAAGATTGACGGTCATGGGAGGTCTCAGTCATTGCTATGGTTCTTCCCAGATAGCCTTCGAAAGGAGGCTTTTCAAAATCATTGGTCTGAAGCAGTCTCAACCCTGCCATTAATTCAGTTCAGTGCATACTATACTCCCACACCTTCACACTTCGGTCCAGCAGCAGTGAATGCACTGGACTTCAGATGTCAGTGCTCACTCACTGTCTGAGCTGAGTAGCCAGTAAACATCATATCTGAGCCATTAGGTGGCATATGTAGCCTGGCTCCATTCATTTATAGTATTGTCTACCAGTGAAAGAAGGATGGTGGCCTAGTTTTTTTTTCTTAATAATATTTTTGCTTAAATTGCTCTAGATAAGAGTTTTTACTTGATATTTTACTTTTAAAATTTATTTTTATATAGTTTTAAAAAGATACGTCAACTATCTAAAAATGCTATCAAATGAATTTCGAAACAATTGAAATAGCCTTCCCTGCCCAAGCCCTGAGAAAGCCATCAGGGCAGCCTGGGAATGCGGCATTGGGATCTGCAACCTGCACCCCATCCTCTGCACAGATCACACTTAGTAAGGTGGCAGTAGCAACGAGGCCCTAAGGTCACCAGGGGTCACAGAAATCGCCTGGAGGCCAGTGTGAACTGGATCACGTGTGATCCAGTTTGTAAAATTACTCTAAAAACATTTTAGAACAAAGTTAGATCTTTTAAATCTTAAAAATAATATAAATATATAACAACATCCAGGTCAGGGAATCTCTCCAAAATCAAGGGTGGAATCTGAATCCTACGCCAGGCCTGCTGCCTTGGGATCAGGGAAGTGGATTCTCCTGGGTAATGACTGGAAATGCTAGCACATCCAGGACTCTGTTAGACTCCAAATGGAGTACAGTAATGGAAAGCACTGAGAGATGCACTGGCATCTCTGACTCTGCTTGTCCGAGCCTCACTTTGGTGCTACCTATATCTGGGGGTGGCTGTAGCCAACACCAATTGTTCTATTACCCTTTCACTAACATGAATCCAGAACAGAACACAAGGAGTTGACTAAAGGGAGGAGATTCAGTATTGAAACAGCAGTTCAGCATTGGAGATTTGAGAGACACAGGCAATCAATACCATAGCCCATCTCCCTGAGGCGAATGCTCATTGATGATCAAATGCTGAAAATTCTTAGCAAGCAGAACAGCATCTATAGAGTAATGTTTTACACTTGTGTTTTGTTTTAGTGCAATGTTTTCTTTCCCACACACACATATTCACAGATAAAAGTATGAAATTTGAATCAGGCAACTGTTTCACCAGTGAATAATCCATAAAATGATAACTAATCAGAATTTCTCCATGCTTTATTGATGCTAGGATAGTGTTTGCAATGAACAAAACTTCTCAATTAGGGAGGAGAATTTTGCACATTAACATAATTTAAAACAGGAGTTCATACAAATCCCCAAATACATTCAGTAAAATTAAAATCAAAATCTCAATTTGTGGCTGCCTCAAAGTTGCATAAAGTACATATACTTTGAGAAAAATGTACTTCCAACTATGAAATTTGAACATCTATCTCTAATGCAAAGAATTTTTAAAGCAGTAGCTTGCAATGATTTCAGGATAATATTTTTACTTAACTTGTATTTCTTCTTGAAGTATAAATTTCTGCTTATTCACAGAGAGGGTGTCATAGGCCTATTGAATCATCATATCCTGGTGAGAATGTCCCAGATTTCTCACCGGGATTTATACAGATCCCAATTGAAACAGACTTGAAGGTGTTGCTAAATGACAACGTCAAATTTGCAGTCCAGTACCAGTCTGTATCTATAATTATTAACTGAAATGCATTTTCCCTGAAATGTATAACATACATTTTAACACACAAAGATTGCTACTTTAGGCATGTCCAAAGGTTAAAATTTTTAAAAATCCGAAGACAATCTCAAGAATCTAGGTGTATGCCTGTGGGTGTCATCATTACTAATCTGTCATCGAACTTGGTCTGCTTTGCTGTATCCACATAGCCTTCAACAGCTTTGATGGATTTGTATCAATCAATCAATCACAAATTTAAAATGAACAATTATCCTGGGATCAATTGACAGATTCAAGGGAAAAGTCCAACTTGCTACTGATCTCCATTTGACTATGTTCTTTAATTTCACACATGAAAGGCTTGCCTGTAGTTTTTGGACTATTATGCCTTAACTGCACCTCAGCAAGAAGAATTGTTTATTTTAACAATCTATCCTAAGGAGGTCAATTACGTCCACCCTCCTATAATTCTGCTACATTCCAGCAAGTTACAACCCTAGTTGCATAAACTTTTGTTGCAATTTACTCCAAAGGTTCAAGGGGATTCTGGTAAACCTTTCCCACGAGGTCAATATATTTGTCAGTAGGAGCTGTTTCTAGTGTGGCTCATATTAATGTAGATGTAATCTAACGAAGACTTTGTATTTCTGTAACATAACTTCTTTCTTCTTTTACTCAGGTTTTCTGGATATGGTCAGCTTTTCACTAACGTTTAAAAAGAATCTGTGCCTGCAGGAAATGTTAATGATCAATCACATTTTGTTCAAGTCTTTACACACCTACTGCTTCTGGCTTAAAATCTTTAAGATATTAGAACACCATTACTTTTTGATTTGAAATTAATAACATCACATTTACTCACACATTGAAATTTAATGCCACAGATCTGGCCATTCCTTGAAATGGAAAGTGATAACTCTTTCAGTTTAGTGCTTCCATCTTCATTTTCTACAAATTTGGATAGGGGGCTTTGTACCTGATCTCGTAGAATGTGAATAACTATTATAAATTTAAACTCGGATGTTCATTCTGCGTAAATAACATCCACAGATACTCCCATGCTCTGTGACTACTATTTTAGTCTTCTTAAGAAATTCCATTCAGCTTCATCAAAAACAATCTACCTTTTACTTATCTATACTGTATTTCTCTAATCAACTGAAAACACTCAATTATCCTTAATTACAAACTCCAGGTATTCTCAAAAATCAGTTCTTTACTAATTGCTCCTCAGTTTCCTTCTTGCTATTTCCCTTCATTAAGCAGCTGACTGAGATGCAGGGCTTTTTTAATTTGAGGAGATTTTGGAAGATTATAGTTCTACATTATCCTTGCCCATATCAAATTCTAGGATGAGAACCATCTGCTGCTGAGGGCTTGTCGGTGCTTTCTTTCTTGTCACTGATTCAACATTACATTTTTGAGCAGGGCCAAAAGGCCAGTTTCTCTGTTGCAGAGCTTTATTACTCATTCCTTGGATCTTTTGAGCTGCAATCTTCTTCCTCTATCCTTGCAAAATGGTAATTCTGCTTGTTTGACATTTTATTATTTGCATTTACAATATCTCCACTGCTGTTATTTTTAAGCAGTATACAATAGTTCTCACCACACACTATTCCCTATCATAACAGTCAAAAAACAAAACAAAAACAAAAATAGCAAGAAGGAAACTGAAGATTTGAGATGCACACTGGACAGCAAAACCACATTCAGTGGACAGAGCTAAGAGATCCTGAGATGAAGAATCAGATCAAAGTACCACAGTTCAGCCACCTAGTTGCAAATCGAGGTATACAAATAAATAAAGCTTACGGCAAGATTGGGCTCCAGAACATCCCAATCATCAATTTGGTGAGGCATTGAGATATAAATTCATAGCTTTCAATCATATTCAGTCCAATGTGTCAAGCTGATGATCCATTTTATCCCTTCCTAGGATCCCCATCATCATAGAAACCAGTCAATTCTATCTGGTCTTTAGGATATAAGAAATGACTCTTGAGTTTTGGTGTGGAATATTTATCCTCCTATCTCTAGAAGGTTAAATAGAAACAATATGCTCTGTATTAGTCTTCTCATCTATAAAGAATTAAATAAAGACAATCCCCAAACTAGAAGGTACAGACATTGAAAACTACTAGCCAAGAACTTGCACTAGTGTTAAGTCATGATAAATGAAGGACAATTTATGATTTACAGTGGAAAGTAGACTGATAAAGCCTACCATTGTGACTTCCTGAAGATAAATTGTTCACATTGCAACATTATAACTTACCCATACATGGCAAGAAACTGTTGGAAAATCAGTAAGGAGAGCACAGATATAGAAGACTAGTCAGGGAGTGTTCATGTGTCCCGAGCAGTGCACAATGTGGATAAAGATCAGAAAGTATGAACTTTATTGAACCTTCATATGTTTGCAGGCTAACCTTGAAATTCTTTATTCTTTCTGCTTCAACTATGTTGGGTGCCTGTGAGCTTACATCACGCACAGAGATGCAGTGATTCTCAAATTCTTTACTTGATCTGTTTGTGAATGTTTTTTCATCTGAGCCATAACTTTGTAACACAGTAACAAAATGGCTGCTACTTATTAAAGGTGCAGTTTTGAGGTGACATATTTTTCTGTTTGTTGCAGGTCTGCTACGAAGATCATTAAAAATGAAGTGCACTGTGTCCCTGTGGGCTGTGCTCGGTCTAGTCCTCCTGCACTTTGCGACTGAAGCACAACAGGGTAAGAAAACAATAAAATGGAAGTCCTGAGTAAAAATCACTTTCTGTGCTTCACTGCTTGTCAAGAACAAAGCTGGACATTGAAGATTTTGCAAATGAAGCTTGCTAAAGTTTGTTTTTTTTTAACAGATTCAAAATAAAGGGAGCAGAATCATGATGTACAACAGTCAGGAGTGCAAGGCTTGTACATTGATATATCCATTTAGTTATCTGAAACCCTTAATTGTAGTTTCATCTAGTTAATTCTATGTAGAAAGGCCAATGATAATGCATTGCTTCCTGAAGCATGGCATTTAAGTGAGCAAGCTCATTACTCAATCAAAATAAAAATGGCAACTTACATTTTTAAAGAAGGTTTAAAGTAGGAAGGTACCCAATAGCACTTCTATATGTCAGGACAAATAGGTACAAGAACAGTTCTTTTCCGTATGCCATCAGTCTTATGAACACTTGAATTTTAGTTTATTATAAACCAAGTCCACCTGTACATATACAGGTATACCTCATTGTATATAGTTCACGATTATTTGCAGTATTGTTTTGTTTGCTTTTTGATTCTCTACAGCGAGAGCTCAGGGAAATTGGCATCAAATTCCCTGCATGTGTCCACATACTTGGCGATAATAAAGGATTCTGATTCTGAAAATCCTGAGAATCAATAGTTGGCAAATCAACAACGAAACATTAGACATGGACCATCCCCAGATTATAACAGGGCTCCATTCCTGAGAACTGTTCCTATCTGAGACATATGGGAGGGGATCACAGAAACAGTGGTGATGGGAGAGTGAGGAGGTGCAGGAAGACTGCCTACTTGCCAACTTCACTGAAGGGAGTGAACAAGTGAGTGAGTGAGTGTGCGTGCTCAGCTCCCTCAGCTCTTCTTGGTAGCTTAACCCAGTCCCCAAATGTTGTGGCTTGGTGTGGGGTGGAGGGGGTAAGTGGAGAGAAGAAACGTGGAAATGTCTCCTCCTCACCTGGCAGAGATGACTGCAGTCCCACAGCAGCAGTCAAATCCATCCCCATTCGTCCTGCCATCCAAATGCTTGTGTCAATAGGTCAGGCGTTCAGAACTCGGAGAGGACCTATGGTCTAATATTATAACTCTGTATGGCAATAACCGTATACAGTCCTCTTGAGCCTATTGCTTGAAGCCCATATGTAGCTCAGAAATATGCATGAGGAACCACAAGATCCTTCACTTTACATTCTGTTTCAAGCAAGTGTTCCGTCATTTAGAGGTAAAAATAAAGAGAAATAGTAAATATTTTGCATGCTCAGGGGTGCTTATTGGCATTTGAATTGTATACTGTTTGATGGCCTTCACACTAATAAATACCCATTTTATTTACCAGGAAGTCACTTCAGTGGTTAATGATACTTTTGGATGGGGGAACACTTAGTTAGGCACTGGGAATTTATCCAGCAGAATGTGCCTGAAGACTGCTAAATCTCTTTCATAATTCTGATATCTTTCAGGACTTCATTGTTCTCTTTCCTGAGTCCTGTAGCTTCCATGACATTCTACTTGGTAAATAGAATTGAGAAGAATACATTTAGCAGCCTTCTCCATCTCTGTGGCTCCACACATAGATGACCATACTGATTGCTGAGACCATAAGAGATGGGAGTAATATTAGGCCACTCGGCCATTTGAGTCTGCTCCACCATTTGATCATAGCTGATCCATTTTACCTCTCAAACCCATTCTCATGCCTTTTCTCTGTAACCCTTCATTCCCTGACTGATCAAGAAGCTATCAATCTCTGCCTTAAATATACCCAATGACCGGGCCTCCACAACTGCCCATGGCAACAAATTCCACAGATTTACCATACCCTGGCAAAAGAAATTCCTCCTTCAATGGGCATTCTGAGGCTGTGCCACTGGTCCTAGACTCCCCCACTATAGGAAACATTCTCTCCACATTCATTCTATCTAGGCCTTTCAACATTCAATAGGTTTCACTGAGATCCCCTTCATTCTTCTAAATTCCAGAGAGTAAAAGCTCAGAGCCATCTAACACTCCTCATATGACAACCCTTTCATTCCTGGAATCATCCTTTCTTAAATAAGGGTCCCAAAACTGCTCACAACACTCCAAGTGAGGCCTCAACAGCGCCTTATAAAGCTTCAGCATTACATCCTTGCTTTTATATTCCAGTCCTCTTGAAATGAATGCTAACATTGCATTTGCCTTCTTCACCACAGATTCACAGATCCAACCTGCAGATTAACCTAGGGAATCCTGCACAAGGACTCCCAAATTCCTCTGCACCTCAGATTTTTGTATTTTCTCTCCATTTAGAATATAGTCAACCCTTTCATTTCTTCTACCAACGTACATGGCCATACACTTCCTGACACTGTATTCCATCTGCCACTTTGTTACCCATTTTCCTAATTAGTCTAAGTTCTTCTGCAGCCTTCCTGCTTCCTCAACACTACTTGCCCACCCCACCTATTTTTGTATTGTCTATAGAGTTAGCCACAAAGCCATCACTTCCTTCATCCAAATCATTGTCATACTGTATAACGTAAAAAAGAAGCAGATCCAACACAGACCCCTGTGGAACACAACTGTTCATCGGCAGCCAACCAGAAAAGGCTCCCTTTATTTTCAGTCTTTGCCTCCTTCTGATCAGCCAATGCTCTACCCATGCTAGTATCCTTCCTGTACTACCATGGGCTCTTAACTTGTTAAGCAGCCTCATGTTTGGCACCTTGTCAAAGGCCTTCTGAAAATCCAATTACACAATGTCCACTGATTCTCCTTTGTTTATCTTGCTCACTATTTCCTCAAAGCATTCCAACAGATTAGTCAGGCAAGACTTTCCCTTAAAGAAACCATGCTTCTGAAGGAGAACAATTCTCTCCCTTGTTACCCCTTTTCCCTTAATAAGCAGTACTTAACCCTGACCTTATCAACCTGAGATATCTGATGTCCCCTTTTACTCTTCCCGATTTCCTTAAGTATGTTCCTTCTTCCCTTACGCTCCTCAAGGGTTCACTTGATTGCTACTGCCTATGCCAGACATATGCCTCTGTTTTCTTGACCAGAATCTTAATATCCCCCATCCTCAAGGCTTCTCCTCTCCTGTAATTATCGTTTGGAATAAGTCAAATCTTTTATGGCAACAAGTCAGAGCAGCTGGAAGGGGAGATGACTTAAATTCCACTAAATTACAAATCCATAGCAACACTTGTAAACACTCTTGCATGATCTAGCTCAGAAAGCAGAAGACTATTGAAACCCACGGATATGGAATCATTTAATGCTGCTGTGTCAGTTTGCCTCTTGCAACCTCTTTGGCTTTTGCCAAGATCATAGGTGAACAGGAAGAGATCAACATTACTAGGCAGACACCAACAGGCTGTGGTTAAAGGATGGCTCCCGCAGTCTTCACAATTGAGCCAAAAGATTCATAACTGACGATCTGAACAGAAAAGTGGTATAACAGAAAATCTATACTTTCATATTAATTCGAATGCCTTATTATATGATCAGTTTTGAGTTCAAAAACTTGTGCTTAATGGTCTGTGTAGCCCACACAAGTGTAAACATGACTTAACAGCATAATGGGAAATTGAATGTACTCATTGTTTATACATCATCAGCTAGCTGATAAAAATGCAGATGTCTTTGCTGATCACTCACATACTCTTCTTGACAACTAATGCTGATGAAATATCTTTGCCCTGATAGAAATAGAAATCAATTTGTTAAATTCCAGTGGAGACACAGAAGACCAGAATCTGAAGCAATAAACAGTCTGCTGGAGGAACTCAATGGGTTGAGTGGCATCTGTGGGAGAAAAGGAATTTTTAATGTCTCCTCTTACTGATGCTGGAACAGCCAGTTCTTCCAACAGGTTGGTTTTTGCTAAATTTCATTCCTTTCAATTGAAAACTGCTGAGTAGAACAGAAATGATATATGATGTTTTTAATAAAAGGTTCAATACCATAGTTTCAGAAGACTACATACTGTGATGAGAATACACACAGATTAAGATGTTAGCTGGCCTGTGCTGGCACCAGTGGGATCAGTAGTTGGTCTGCCACCTGTCTTCAGGAGAGAGAGATAAGGAAAACAATGGAGCAGCATTTGGAGATGTTAATGAAGGGGAAGGAGAGCTGTCAAGATCGGCTCCCCCTTTGAACCCCGAACAGTTTGAAGTGATGGACAGGCGATACCCCAGAAGGGGGATAAAAAGGGACAGGTTTGCTAAGGCAGGACACACACGACACCCTGGAAGTGGTGCGTCTCTCACAAGTCGGTGGGAAGTTTTGGAAGGCCGGCTGCGGGACCAGGCCATAGACGCACAGGGTGGAAAGGCACGATCGGCGGGAACCTGGTGTGTGTCCACCCTTGCCTGGGTGCCAGGTTCACCGCAGAGAAACGATCGTATCTAGAAATGGAGGGGGTCATGGTCGACCTCAGATGACATCACAAAGGACTCGCCCGAAAGCTGACTGCGAAGGTCTGTGTGGAAGCCTTGAATATTCATTCGTTTTGCTCTCTCTCTCCTTCCCCCACACTGTCCATCTCCCACGGCAGCGATTACTGCGAACTGAACTGAACTAAATTGAACTGAACTTTGCGTCACTTTGAAACTGGTCATTTACCCCTAGACAACGATAGAGCTTGATTGATCCTGTTATCTGAATTCTGTGTACATGTATGTTTATCATTGCTGAACTGTTGCATTCATTATCCTTTTGATTAGCGTACTGTGTTGCTTGTTTCTTTAATAAAACTTTCTTAGTTCTAGTAATCCAGACTCCAACTGAGTGATCCGTTTCTGCTGGTTTGGCAACCCAGTTACAGGGTACGTAACAATACTGAGTGCATGTTTTGAAGCGGAAGGAGAAACTGCATAAGTGGTCAGAGCGAACTATGTGAAGTTAGTAACCTGTCGTGGTTCCATGCACTGATTTGTTGCACAACTTCTCAATATGTAATACTCTCTGACTAAAGTGAATAGAGATCAGCTTCAATTTTTCACACGTATATAGAAACATAGAATGAAATGTACTGTTTGTGTCAATGACTGACAGAGTCCTAGATATTTTGGGGGGGGGGAGGCAGCCCACAAGTATCATCATACTTCTGACACCAGCCTAGCATGTTCACAACTTAATAACCCTAATACATACAGCTGTGTTTTGTAAATCCAAAACAGAACTAATCAAAAGAAAAACTTGGAGCAGGGAATAATGTGTTGACTTTGTTCTGACTTTAGCGAGGCACACACTTATGACGTGGTGGCGTAATGACGCACTTCTATTTATAAACCGTAATGAATTATTTAAATAAAGAATGTTTAATCAAACAATATATTTATAATATTACTCACATATTACAGAAATGTTAAAAACATGACACTGCTCCTTGCTTATTTAAAAACTCCAATTCAATGTGCAGAGAATGCACTTCAACTTATATTTGTTGTTGTTGTTGTTGTTCATCCTTCGTAGTCGAAGATGACCATGGCTTCAAAGTCAAATGGGAGATTGGTGGCTGTGGGTCCAGAGGTGACTGATGAGGCCAATCCGGGTCCTGAAGGCTCGCCCACATGTGGGACACAAGTGGGTGGGTGCTGTCGTGGCAGTGGATGCTGCTCGGGCCTTGCGCACAGCACACTTTTGTTGCGCCTCGATGATGCGCCTGACTTCAGCTGCACGGGCTCCTGTGGTGATCTTGCTGCGCCAAGCTGGACGGTCGAGGGCAAGTGTCTCCCACGTGTTGATGTCGACACCCAGGCCTTTGAGGGACGCTTTGAGGCAGTCTTTGCAACGTTTCTTCTGCCCCTGACTGAGCGCTTGCCCTGACACAGTTCTCCGTACAGCAGCTACTTAGGCAATCGGCTGTCTGGCATTCTGACCACATGTCCAGCCCGAATGCCAGACAGTCGATTGCCTAAGCATGTGGTCAGAACTTATATTTATATATGTACACACACGCACACACACACACACACATATATATCTGTATATCTGTATATGTGTGCGTGTGTGTGTGTGTGTGTGTGTGTGTGTATGTGTGTGTATGTATGTATATATATATATATATATATATATAGACACAGAATACTGTATAATACAACTACTATACAGACATCCACAGCATAGTAAACTTTAATTGTCCCATTCAAGCCTAAAGATTTAATTGTTGTGGATGATTTCTCACTCTGGTGGGAAAATGTTTTTCTTGACAAGGGGGCGTCACTCTGCTTAGCTGGTGAAACTTGTGGCTGTGGAATACTCTTCGTTTCTGGAACCTCCTGCATAGTGGTTGTAGGAGTTGACTCTGGGACTGCAGGAAGTGGTTCTGACAGCTACCGTTCCTCTCTAGCAAATGACTCTGCTCTCTTCACCTAATTGATGTATCATCTCCAGATGATTTCAGACACAATCTTCACTGTGTAGGAGAGTGGTCCAGTTCTATCCTTAATCTTTTCAAAACTACCCACGCTTGATTGGTTCTGTAGTCCCTCGCCAGAACTGCTTGTCCAGGAGTCAAACCTTGAACGTCCTTGTTTGAGGAACCCTTGATTTGTCTCAGCTGTCTGGTGTGCATACTCTTTCTGAGACAGGGTTTGCAGAGATCCAAGTGTGCATGCAAGGGACGATCCAGGAGCAGCTTAGCTGGGGAGTTGCTGGTTGTGGAGTGTGCTGCATTGCAATATGCAAGGAGGAAATTGGCGAGCTTCTGATTCAGTGTCAGTGTAGTGTGTTCTTCTAACACTGCATCAGAAGTGTGTTCTTAGACTCTGGACAAACAGTTTCTCCAAGCCTTTTGTAGCTGGGTGGTACGGTGCAGATGTGGAATGAATGGAAAATGTCTTTTTCCATTCAGAATGACTGAAACTGTCGTGCAACAAATTGTGATCCATTATCACTGACTAAGTGTTTTGGAACACCACTTCTTGAAAAGAGATGTCTCAACACATCAACAGCACGTGAGTCTGTATTAGAGACTATTGGGAACACTTCTGGACACTTTGTAAATGCATCCGCTACTACAAACAAATTTGTGCCAATGAATGTACTGGCAAAATCCACATGAATCCCCTTCTAGGGCAATACTGGCCATTGCCAGGGATGGAATGGCATTGGCATTTGCTCTTTTGGATTTGTTGGCATTTCAGACAATGCAAGACAAACTGTTCAATCTGCTGATCTATCCCAGGCCATAAGAAAAAGCTCTGACCAATGCTTTTTATTTTGACCATGCCTAGTTGACCACAATGCAGCTCCTCCAACACTTTAGCTGTCAGCTTGGAATGTACAACTCTCAATCCCCATATTAGGCAACCCCCATCAAGGGCAAGTTCATCCCAGCACTGGTAAAAATGTTGGAACTGGGATTTCTACTGCACATTCCAACTATTTTGGGTTGCCTCGTAGACCTGAGAGAGCGTGGCATCTTTTCTGATTTCCCTTTGGATCATCTCTGCCATAATAGGTAGACTTCCAATTTGCATTAGGGTTAATATCTCAAGAGGAGTGTCCTCTTCTGTAAATCTTTCAGATATTTCCTTTACCAAGGGTAAATAGGACAGCGAATATATCAGCATTTCCCTGATTAGTTGTCCTCTTGAATTTAATCTTGTAATTGTGTCCCCCAAGAAGCACAGCCCATATCTGCATTTGTGCTGCTGCTGTTAGCAGCAATCCTTCTGTGGATTGAAAATGGACACTCGTGGCTGATAATCAGTAATGAGGACAAACTCTCTCCCACTGAAGAACTGGTTGAAATATTTTACATCCCAAACCAGAATCAAGCCTCTCTGTCAATCGGTGCATAACTTTTCTTTGCAGCAATAATTGAATGTAACGCAAAGGCTATGGGGCATTCACTTCAAAAGGGCACCGTGTCACGGGCAAGCTTCACTAGACAATGTGGGTCATAAGGTCTCAATACAGTGTCTGCCATCACCATTTCTTTTACCTTTTTAAAAGTCACCTCACACTACTTTGTCCATTGCTATTTCTTCCCTATCTGTAGCAATGAGTTCAAAGGCTGAAGCACAGTAGCCAGGTTTGGCAGGAACCTGTTGTAATAATTGACAAATCATAAAAAAAGACTGCAACCGTGACATGTCCTCCATCCACCACTGCTTGACTTTTCTCAGTACACTTGTGTAATTGTTGTGCGTGAATCATGTGATCACAGCATTCACCCTTGTGCTCTGAGCCGATAATCTTCTAATCTTCAACTGCCTTGAGATTTTTTAGGTGTTCCTTGTCAACCTTACCAGTTAACAATGAAGTCATGCTGGTAACGCTGAGTGTCTGGGCAGCCCTACAGAACCTGATCCATAGCTTTTTGCCAGAGTGCAGGTGCAGACGTTACTCCAAAAATAAGCCTATTATAGTGATAAAGCCCTTCGTGAGTGTTTATGTTTGAGAACACTCACTTTAGACTCTTCTCCCATTTCTATCTGTAGGTAAGCCACAGATAGGTCCACTTTGCTGAAGTGTTTCCATCCAGAAAGAGTTGCAAAGATGTCCTCTATCAGGGGCAGAGGGCATTGATCTACTTTCAGTGCTGAGCTTAAATCACCACAGAATCTGACAGACCCATTCTTCCTGGCTACTGGGACCACTGGTGTTGTCCATGGGCTCCACTCAAACTTGGAAATAATTCCTTCGGCCTCCATGCAGTCCAGCTCACTGGCTACTTTATCTTGCATGGTATATGGAACTGGGTGGACTTTGTAAAACTTGGGTGTGGCATTTTCATTTAACACTATTTTTTGGATATAGAAACATAGAAACATATAAAACCTACAGCAAAATACAGGCCCTTTGGCCCACAAAGTTGTGTTCAACATGTCCCTACCTTAGAAATTACTAGGGTTACCCATAGCCCTTTATTTTTCCAAGCTCCATGTTCCTATTGAAAAGTCTCTTAAAAGACCCTATCATATCCGCCTCCACCACCATTGCCGGCAGCCCATTTCACGCACTCACCATACACTGTGTTAAAAACTTACCCCTGACATTTTCTCTGTACTTACTCCCCAGCACCTTAAACCTCTGTCCTCTTTTGGCAACCATTTCATCCCTGGGAAAAAGCCTCTGAATATCCACATGATCAATGCCTCTCATCATCTTATACACCTCTATCAGGTCACTTCTCATCCTCCGTCGCTCCAAGGAGAAAAGGCCCAGTTCACTCAACCTGTTTTCATAAGGCATGCTCCTCAATCCAGGCTACATCCTTGAAAGTCTCCTCTTCATTCTTTCTATGGTTTCCACATCCTTCCCGTAGTGAGGCGACAGAACTGAGCACATATGTTTGAGTTTTCCAATGCTATCCTTGAGCACTGTTGTGGCATCATCCAGTAACTTTCCTTATTCACTTTCTGTTGACTCTATTACAGGGGGTATGACATTCAAATAATGGTTTGATCTCCAATCAAGATTTAGTTGTCTCAGCCAATCACAGCCCCTCCTGTTTTTATCACTTGGAAGATCAATGTGGCTTGTTGTTTGTTGTATTTCACTGTTACAAATGTCATTCCCACAGGAGTTATCTTTTCTCCAGTATAAGTTCTTATTTGGATATCTGTAGGCTTCAGTTCAGTATCTTTGAAATTCTGTTCAAACTCATTTTGTGGAATGACTAAAACAGCCAAGCCAGTGTCCAATTACATTTTAATTAATTTGCCATTCACTTCTGGTGTAAGTCATATTGCTTATCTGTAAGTTTTCACATTTAAGTCTCAAGGCTAAGCAGTCCTGTGAACTTTAATCTTTATCCGATTTTCCATCAATAAAATGCAGATTAGTGCTCATTTTGAAACTACATCTTGATATTTTATCTTTTCTCTTTGTTGTGCAGTCCATTTATTTTTCTCTGCTTGCATGTGTTCTGCTTTGTTGCATTTTCTGCAAGTTTTGTCTTTAAACCTGCATTGGTCTGTGTATATGAGCCCCTCCACAACTGTAACACAATTTGTTTGGCCAGGCTGGTCTTTGTTTGGATGTCACAATTTTGTTCATGCTCAGTTGCATCTCTAGCTGCTGTTTCCATTGATACAGCAATTTCAGCTGTTCTTTTCAATATGAGTTGTGCTTCAATTAGGAGCCGTTTTTGAATGCTTTCTTGTACGATTCCACAATCTAAGCAATCCGTCAGTGCATCATTAAGCCCATCACTGAACTGACAATGCTCAGGCAATCTCTTCATTTCAGCCATGTACACTGAAATAGACTCCCTTGCCTTTTGATTCCACTTGTGAAATCTGAAGCATTCTGCAATCAATAATGGTTTTGATTCTCTATGTTCCTGCATTACTTTCACTATATCGGCAACACTCATTTCTGCTGGTTTGATTGGAGCAGTTAAACTTCTAAGCAAACTGTATTCTCTTCTACCTATTGCACCTAGCAAAATTGGCTTTGGTATTTTATTTGCTTCAAAATACTGCTCAATCTTCTCAGTATACATCAGCCTGTTATCTGTTGCGCAATGGAATGTGTCTCTCTTTCCGATGTAACCAGCCATTTCTGCTCTTTTAAATTTATGATTACTATCATCTGGTACTCACTGTTTATGAACTGTTTATTGGTAGATAAACATGGAGCTGGGAATAACGTGTCTACTTTGTTCTCACTTTTATGAGGCATACACTTATGATGTGGTGGTATGATAATGTATACCATTCATGTACTTTTTCATTTAACCCATGATGAATTATTTAAACATTTTCTGCCTTTTTTAAAACTCAAATGTCTTTGTCCTCTTTTGAAGAAAAACATGCTGCACTTTTTTTTAAACTCAAATGTCTCACTGCACTTCAACAGGTAGGTAATTGTCTAGGGGTGGCTTTGAAACTTACTTATTGCCACTTATGTTTTGCAAATCCAAATCATAGAACTAATTGGCAGATAAACGCGGAGCTGGGAATAACATGTTTACTTTGTTCTTACTTTTGTGAGACACACACTTATGAAATAGTGGCATGATAATGTTTGCCATTCACATACTTTTACATTTAACCCCTGATGAATTATTTAAAAAAAACAAAGAATGTTTAATTGAACAATATATTTACAATATTACTCAAATATTGCTGAAATAGTAAGTACACAAAGCATATGTCTGTGGAATGTGGGAGGGAATTGGAGCACCATGAGGAAACCCATCTGGTCACAAGGAAAATGTACCTACTCCTCACAGAGAGCAATGGGAATTGAACAAAGATATTACAGTTGGCACTGTAAAGCATTATGCTAACTGATATGATACCATGCCCCCCTGTACACTACCATACCCACCTGTAATGCCCGTAGACACTTTTATGTTGCTCTTCATTAAATAACAAGTACAGAGCTACCACCAAAACAGTCTTTATTGGAGATAGTCAACAGTTTATCAATGTAATAATAATATGGTACACAAACTTCTTAGCCATTACACTATATTACCTCCTCTTAAGATTATATTTATTAGTTATTTACTTATATAAAGTTACTATATTTCATTATGGACTGAAAATAAAACTATGAGACATTTGGACAATAAGTGTCCATTCCAGAAGCCTGCAGCGGCCACTGTGATATGAAAAGACAAATCTATGGAGAAAAGGATTGTGTATTCCAGAGAGGTCAGCCACGACAAGATGTCCCAAAATGTAGAGCTCAGGACAAGTTCAGAGTACCATTTGGTAGTGATTTGGTATGAGAACAAGAAGAATATGTGTAGTCCTCAATCAGAAGTGATTTGGAGAAAATGTCCATGACCGTTTTGGACATCACGAGGCAACTGGATCATTAGGTTTCCAGACAATGGTTGTACCACTGCAAGGATCTAGAGTGAAGTGGAAGACAGGAAGCTCAGCATGGTGAAACTATTTAATGTAAGTTGGAGAAAACCACTGGAATGAATGAGGCTGCTCAAGTCTTGGGAAAGAGTTTGATTTTTACATAGCTCTATTGCCTACAGAATTAGTGATCAGATCGAATCAGGTGTACTGCCGGTTGAGTTAAGTGACATGGAGGAAGAAGGTATTGCACTGAAGGGGCACCTCGAGAGCTCCAAATATCGCACAACTGATGTCAGCTCAATACAGTGTAGCGAAAGTCAAAAGTGATGATTGTGTTTATGGTACTTAGTAACAAACTGGAATATAAAGCATCATACAACTGCTGCTGTAGTTAACAAACATTATTAATATGTATAGTTTAGTGTTAAACAGTAGATGAAATCTAGAAAATATGTTACACAATTTTTAATATTTATAACCTAGAGTTAAAACAGTACATCACAGTATGGGACCTTTGGCCCATGATGTTGTACTGACCTATATAAAAGCACACCATAATCAATCTCACCCTTCCCTCTAGCACAGTCCATAATCCTACATGGTTCACAGTAAATGCATATGCAGCAACATCTCACATGTCTCAGATTTGATCACTAGGAATGACAACAACCTTCTCTTTGGGCATGTGGTGCCATTTGTCTGTTCCATTTCCACTCCTTAAACTTCAGCAAAATATGTTGCCCTCAAGAACCCTGCTCATTTTATCTCTAGGTTGCCACCTTTTATCTCCACAATGTCCACTATCATCACCAACTTGATAACTGCTCAACTACTCTCCCAAACAATAACACTATGTACTTGGTGCCAGTGTGCTGCATAAAGGCTTAGTTGTGTTGCCATTCACTATGGCAAGAAATAAGGAAAGAGCTACCAATAAAATACCCTTTATGGAAGGCAGTCTGTACTTAACCAGTACTAGGAGCTGGCCTAACAGTGTATCAAATCTCATTCAGCACTGTAGACACAATACTTAAACTTACATATATTCATTTTATTGTACTCACCTATGAGAAAAGACAAGAATATGCCAGAGTCTACAATGGTTGAGTAGCATTTTTGGAAAAGAACTGTGTGTTTATTATTCAACCAACAGCTCCAGGAATTTCTGTTATCATTATAATTCAGGGATAACCATGCCATATAGCAGGGCTTTCATTTTTTGCTTTTCTTCTGATGATTGCTGGTTCAAAGGTTCAAAGGTCAAGTTTAATGCCGGAGAAATGTATACAATATACATCCTGAAATGCTTTTTCTTCACAAAACATCCACAAAAACAGAGAAATGCCCCAAAGAATGAATGACAGTTAAACGTGAGAATCCAAAATTCCTTTTTAGTTCCCCCCTCGCGGCAGCGAGCAACAATCCCTCCTCCCCCTACCAGCAAAAATAAACGTACATTGGTACAATCACCGAGCCAAAGCGTGTGCTGAGCAATAGCAAAGACACAGACCAAAGTTACTCTAAAAGCATCACATTTCATCCGAATTCGACAACCCACAGGTTCTCTCTCTCCCTGGCAAGGGAGAGGGAGGTGTCCCCCATTTTCACAGCGAGCAGGAGACGTAAAAACAACCAGCTGCTTTACGATCTTAAAAGTCTGTTTCGTCGCTTTTTTCGAACTCTTGTGTCCGAAGATTGCAAAGACCTTGGGTCTTCAGGCTCACAGCAAAAGATTTTCCGGCCTCCCCGACGACACACGAGTCTCCGGCTGTGACACTGACCCCTGATCCGCTCGTCTCCAGAGCCCCGAGATCTTAGGCTTCCGAACATGATCGAGATTCTCAGGGCAAACCCTTGGCATGTCGAATAGTGGCCAGTGATGGAACCCCGAGAACAGATCCTATTGGGTGGAGCTGAGAAACAGGAAAGGTATGGCCACATTAGTGGGATTGTATTACAGACCACCCAATAGTCAACGAGACTTGGAAGAGCAAATCTGCAGAGAGATAGCAGGCAACTGCAGGAAACATAAAGTTGTGGTGGTAGGGGATTTTAATTTTCCATACATTGATTGGGACTCCCATACTGTTAGGGGTCTAGATGGTTTAGAGTTTGTAAAATGTGTTCAGGAAAATTTTCTAAATCAGTATATAGAGGGACCAACTAGAGGGGATGCAATATTGGATCTCCTGTTAGGAAACAAATTAGGGCAAGTGACAGAAGTCTGTGTAGGGGAGCACTTTGGTTCCAGTGATCATAACACCATTAGTTTCAATTTGATCATGGACAAGGATAGATCTGGTCCTAGGGTTGAGGTTCTGAACTGGAAGAAGGCCAAATTTGAAGAAATGAGAAAGGATCTAAAAAGCGTGGATTGGGACAGGTTGTTCGCTGGCAAAGATGTGATCAGTAGGTGGGAAGCCTTCAAAGGGGAAATTTTGAGAGTGCAGAGTTTGTATGTTCCTGTCAGGATTAAAGGCAAATTGAATAGGAATAAGGAACCTTGGTTCTCAAGGGATATTGCAACTCTGATAAAGAAGAAGAGGGAGTTGTATGAAATGTATAGGACACAGGGGATACATCAGGTGCTTGAGGAGTATAAGAAGTGCAAGAAAATACTTAAGAAAGAAATCAGGAGGGCAAAAGAAGACATGAGGTTGCCTTGGCAGTCAAAGTGAAGGATAATCCAAAGAGCTTTTACAAGTATATTAAGAGCAAAAGGATTGTAAGGGATAAAATTGGTCCTCTTGAAGATCAGAGTGGTCGGCTTTGTGCAGAACCAAAGGAAATGGGGGAGATCTTAAATAGGTTTTTTGCGTCTGTATTTACTAAGGAAGCTGACATGAAATCTATGGAATTGAGGGAATCAAGTAGTGAGACCATGGAAACTGTACAGATTGAAAAGGAGGAGGTGCTTGCTGTCTTGAGGAAAATTAAAGTGGATAAATCTCCGGGACCTGACAGAGTGCTCCCTCGGACCTTGAAGGAGACTAGTGTTGAAATTGCAGGGGCCCTGGCAGAAATATTTAAAATGTCGCTGTCTACGGGTGAAGTGCCGGAGGATTGGAGAGTGGCTCATGTTGTTCCGTTGTTTAAAAAAGGATCGAAAAGTAATCCGGGAAATTATAGGCCGGTGAGTTTAACGTCAGTAGTAGGTAAGTTATTGGAGGGAGTACTAAGAGACAGAATCTACAAGCATTTGGATAGACAGGGGCTTATTAGGGAGAGTCAACATGGCTTTGTGCGTGGTAGGTCATGTTTGACCAATCTCTTGGAGTTTTTTGAGGAGGTTACCAGGAAAGTGGATGAAGGGAAGGCAGTGGATATTGTCTACATGGACTTCAGTAAGGCCTTTGACAAGGTCCCGCATGGGAGGTTAGTTAGGAAAATTCAGTCGCTAGGTATACATGGAGAGGTGGTAAATTGGATTAGACATTGGCTTGATGGAAGAAGCCAGAGAGTGGTGGTAGAGAATTGCTTCTCTGAGTGGAGGCCTGTGACTAGTGGTGTGCCACAGGGATCAGTGCTGGGTTCATTGTTATTTGTCATCTATATCAATGATCTGGATGATAATGTGGTAAATTGGATCAGCAAGTTTGCTGATGATACAAAGATTGGAGGTGTAATAGACTGTGAGGGTGGTTTTCAGAGCCTGCAGAGGGACTTGGACCTGCTGGAAAAATGGGCTGAAAAATGGCAGATGGAGTTTAATACTGACAAGTGTGAGGTATTGCACGTTGGAAGGACAAACCAACATAGAACATACAGGGTTAATGGTAAGGCACTGAGGAGTGCAGTGGAACAGAGGGATCTGGGAATACAGATACAAAATTCCCTAAAAGTGTCGTCACAGGTAGATAGGGTCGTAAAGAGAGCTTTTGGTACATTGGCCTTTATTAATCAAAGTATTGAGTATAAGAGCTGGAATGTTATGATGAGGTTGTAAAAGGCATTGATGAGGCCGAATCTGGAGTATTGTGTTCAGTTTTGGTCACCAAATTACAGGAAGGATATAAATAAGGTTGAAAGAGTGCAGAGAAGGTTTACAAGGATGTTGCCGGGACTTGAGAAACTCAGTTACAGAGAAAGGTTGAATAGGTTAGGACTTTATTCCCTGGAGCGTAGAAGAATGAGGGGAGATTTGATAGAGGTATATAAAATTATGATGGGTATAGATAGAGTGAATGTAAGCAGGCTTTTTCCACTGAGGCAAGGGGAGAAAAAAAACCAGAGGACATGGGTTAAGGGTGAGGGGGGAAAAGTTTAAAGGGAACATTAGGGGGTGCTTCTTCACACAGAGAGTGGTGGGAGTATGGAATGAGCTGCCAGATGAGGTGGTAAATGCGGGTTCTTTTTTAACATTTAAGAATAAATTGGACAGATACATGGATGGGAGGTGTATGGAGGGATATGGTCCGTGTGCAGGTCAGTGGGACTAGGCAGAAAATGGTTCGGCACAGCCAAGAAGGGCCAAAGGGCCTGTTTCTGTGCTGTAGTTTCTATGGTTCTATGGTTCTATTCCCGCAAAGAACTGAAGCCTACGTGTAACTCCAGGTCAGGGTCTTCAAAAGAACCCTGAAAGGAAAAAAGTAAGGACATTAAAGGTGGAAGCAGAGCTGTTTCTGAAGATGCAAGCAAAGGAGTTGCCGTTAGGTGCCATCATTGTTCCCAAACTCCACCCACCCTGAGCTAGGTGTATGCAATCCAGACCAACTGTGAAGATAATCTCTCTCCCCCTGCCTGGGTCATCAGGTACCCTCAGATCAGACTGGCCAGCAGTAAACATTCCACGTTAACCTCAGCAATGCAACTCATGCAAAGTGACCAGCTTGCTGCTGTGACTGTAGAGCATATAAACACAAAATTGAAAATAGGAGCAGGAGCTGCTGAAATGTTTCACAAACCAACATTGCTGCTCATTCTGATATGGCTGATCTGACCTTGGCCTCAGTCTCCTTTTACTCTTGATCCTCATAAACCTGGATTCCATTATGAGTTAAATATCAATCTTAGGCTCGTCTATACTTAATGACTCAACATCAATAGTTTTTTGAGTGGAGAACTTTAAGTGCTTGTGAGATTCTCAGGAAAGAAATTCCTCTTCTTTCTTCTCTGTTTGAAGAGCATTGCCTTTATCCAGGAGGGCAGCAGAAATGATTCAAAGATGTGTTCAAAGACTCCTTGGAGGAATGTAACATTCTGCTAATTTCTGGGAACCTCTGGCCTATGACAGTTCATAGTGGAGAAAGAATAGTCAGGGTGGTGTTGAGAGCACCAGGAACACACACAAGCCTTGTACAAGTTGGAGAATGAGTGGACAACCTCACAAATTACCTGCCTGCTGCCCTGACAGCAACCACTTGCCTATGGTTCCCATATTGACTTCATCAGCTACCTTAGAACCCACAAAGGCATGGTGGAACTGAACCATCCTCAACCCTGAGGGACTGAATAGGAAAGAAGCAAAATTCCCTCTAGCTAGGTTGTCCCCATCAGAGGAAAAAACCTTTACAGCATTTTCCTTTCCGTGCACACTTAAAAGCTTACATGTTTCAATAAGATTTCCTCTCATTATCCTTAACAGAGAGAATGGATCTCTCCTTCCTTGTTAGGTAACTGCTTCTCATGCTACCCAAATCAATAATGCCACAGAATTGTGATTTAATATTGAGTTACATATGGAGGGTTGTGCAGTTAAATTAAATAGAGAGGTAGATTAATTTTTGAAAGATTGTGGAAACAAAGGCTATGAGGGAACTGGCATGAAGTGGAGTTGAAGCCTAGGACAGATTAGCCATGATTATATTGGATAATGCAGCAGAGCTGAAGGCTGGTAGTCGAATTCTGCTCCTATTTTCTCAAGGTATTGAAAGCTTCAGACTGAATGCATATAGACATCTTCCAGATGACATTGCGAGACCTGATGAGAAACGATCATTCAGCTGCACCACCTCAGTCCTTTAGCCTGGATTCCCAGTTGCAATACAGATGTTACTGGGAGTATTTGATTTTAACACATAACTGATATTTCTAAGAAATCCCCTCTAAGAACTCTCACATCAAAGTGCCTAAAGCTTTCCACTTTGGGAACTCAATAACACTAATCCTATTTTCAATGTTTGCAGCCTAGTAATACTTGGACCTGTCAAAATCACTGAAGATAACTTGAAAGTTGCAGTTTTCAGTCCTGGATTCTTGATTCATAACAGATGTTAGAAACAGCATGTTAAAGATATCAAGAAACACTGTACATTTAGTTGGTACAGTCTGGCTGGGTAATGGTTTATAAAACTGTCTTATTGAATCAGTGTTTTCAAGGTAAATAAAGTGTTTAAGATGGTTTTGAAATATCAATTCTTATTCCTTATCACTCTCTAATAACGTACAAATATTAGGTGTTAATGCTCTGATGGTGACTTCTCCACTTACAGATAATGACTGTTCAAGAACTCAAGCACCACCATACAGTACCTGATAGCTGCCTACTCTCCTGGGAAAGCATCAATGCTGGCTTCAGTGGAGAGAAATTTTCAATAAATCGTACAAAGATTTGAGATTCTCTGATATTTAATAACTGCCAAAACACATTATTAAACATATCAACATGGAGTGGAACATTGGCTGTTCCCAACTTCAATGAATTGTTTTATGTGTTCTCCAGAATTTTCATTGCAAAGCATGGTGCAAGTTCACCTATTCCGCTGACTATTAACACTTCACTAATTTTGCTTAACATTAAGCAGTTGTAAAGCTTGCAAGTCTTCATTCCTGTGCTTAAAAAGTGTGAATGTTAATAATAAAGCAGGCTTGGGAATTCATGATTCTCGATCAACTGCATCAATGCATCAATTGAGCTAATTTTTCTTGCATAGTCTACTCACACTAACTCACTTGCTGCAGTGAAGATCATGCATATATTGGTCTTTCTCCAGTACATCAACATGTCAAACCTTATGTATTTCCTCCTTTTAATACATTCTCCATTATCTGATCACCAGTTCACAGCTGCACTCCCGGGAGCTTTCCTCCAGCTGCAGCACGTTACTTTACCATCCAAATATATCTGCCTTCCTCTATAATGACATTCCTGATGCAATAGCTTTACATTCTTCAGCTGTTATCTCAGATTTAATACATGACTACCTATTTGCTTCAGGTTTTAAATTTATGGCTCCACCATCTGATTTGAAACACCACCATGCACACTTCTCTACTGGCTCTATATATTTTGCCTCCATAAATTCTGGATGAGATGGTGCTTCTGGATGCATGCAACAGCTCTCTGGTAGTTAAAAAGTTAAGAAATCCAACTAACGACATCACTAAAAATACCTTTCCTGAGGTAAATTGTGTTAAATTATCACTGCAAAAAGTAAAGGGGTGAGCAATGGCGAAGTGAGTTCGGGGGATGAACTGATATGGCATGTTGCAGAATCGTTGCAGATGGAGTTCCAATGCCCGTACAACTGGGCCAGGTACAAGCTTGGATTGCTCTGGGTGCCAAGAGGAGTCGGGGCCCGGGCAGAGGAGTTCCAATGCCTGTACAAATGGCCCAGGTGCAAGGTTGGATTGCTCTGGGCGTCGAGCTGATTTGAAAAACTTGAGAGCGGCTTCAGGCTAGGTGACATAGTCTAGGCCCAAGCCCTTAGCAGTAGCTGGGTGCTAGAGCGAGGTATGATTCACTGGTACATATAGACAATTTAAGTGCCGGGCCAGATTGGAGGTGAGAGCTGATTTCACTTGCTCTCTGCGATGTTCACCTGCTCTCTCCAGGATGCCAGAGCCTTTCGTTGTTCGATTGTTTGGCCAATTTAAACGCCAATTTAGACTGAAAAGACAGGGTGTCAGGATGCAGGGTGACAGCCGACTTCACTCATTCTCCCTGATGGTCACTCCTCTTTCCATGGCGCCGAGGCTATGAAGACTGCCCCGGCTGCTGTGCTCCATGCTCGCTAATATGATGAACTGATTATCGAGGCTTTGAGCCTACTCTGGGCCGCTCCGGGGTTCAGATCTGAGGACTCAGTTTGGTTCAGAATGTTGTTGTTGGCTTCAATTATTTGCAGGATTTGTGTGTTTTTTTTTCCCTTATTTTGCACATCGAGTGTTGGTCTTCTAGTTTTTTTCCTTAATTGGGTTCTTTTGGGTTTCTTGCTTTGTGGCTATCTGTGAGAAAACAAATCCCAAGGTTATATAATTTATACATTCTTTGATATTAAAGGTATTTTGAATGTTTTGTTAAACATTATGGAGGTGATATTAGATTAGATTAGATTATGAGGACACTCGGTCCTCGTTTATTGTCATTTAGTAATGCATGCATTAAAAAATGATACAATGTTCCTCCAGTATGATATCACAGAAACACAAGACAGACCAAGACTAAAACTGACAAAAACCACATAATTATAACATATAGTTACAACAGTGCAAAGCAATACCGTAATTTGATAAGAGCACGGTACATGGGCACGGTACAAAAAAGTCTCAAAGTCCTGATAGCCCCAACGTCTCAAGCAGACGGTAGAAGGAAGAAACTCTCCCTGCCATGAGCTTCCAGGGCTGCAAACTTGCCAATGCAGCATCCTGAAAGCACCAGACCACAGGCCGACTCCGAAAACTTCGAGCCTCCGACACCAAGCACCGACCACCATCTCTGCTGAGCGCTTCGACCCCGGCCCGGCCGCCAAGCAACAGGCAAAGCCAAGGATTCGGGGCCTTCCCCTCCGGAGATTTCGGATCACACAGTAGCGACGGCAGCGAAACAGGCATTTCAGAAGTTTCACCAGATGTTCCTCCGTGCTCTCAGGTCTGCCTCTATCAAATCAGAATTGTGCACGGCCTCCTACTTGACACATTACAGATATTCATTACCGGAGAGGCCACGCGCGCTGCATTGTGCCGCCATCTTCTCCTCCCTTCATTAATAGTGAAGAAGGTTATTGTGAATTACAGGGGATCTTGATCAGTCAATGAATTGGGCTGAGGAATGGCAAATGGATTTCAATGTAAGTAAGTGAGAGGTGATGCATTTTGGAAAGTCAAACTAACAGTAGGGAACTAGGGAGTGTAATAAATGTACGGAGCACAAGGGCTTAGGTCATTGTAAGTCATGTCACAGGAAGAAGAGGTGTAGAAAAAAGTGCTTAGGATGTTTGGTATGTCACCAAAGACACTCACAACTTTCTGCAGATGTACTGTGGAGAGCATTCTAACTGGCTGCATCACTGTCTGCTATGGGGGTGCTATTGTACAGGACTGGTAAAAGCTGCAGAGACTTGTAAACTTAGTCATCCCCATCATGTGCCTAGCCTCCGTAGTATCCAGGATATCTTCAAGGAGCGACGCCTCAAAAAGGTGACATCCAACATGAAGGACCCCATCGCCCAGAGCATTTCCTGTTCTCATTTCCACCATCAAGAAGGAGGTATGGGAGCTTCAATGATTCTGGAGCAGCTGCTTCACTACCATCAAACCCATGAACACTACCTTACTACTTTTTTATTTTTATTTTTGCGCTGTTTATTTAATTTAACTATTTAATATATACACCCCTACTGTAATTCACATTTTTTCTCTAATATTATATATTGCATTGTACTGCTGCCACAAAGACAACAAATTTCATGACATAAACTGATGATATTAAACCTGATTCTGATTTTGAAATATTCTCTTTATCTTCACTCTTAATATCCAACTTCAAAGAAAAAAGCTGATTTTGATCGCCTTCATCAGTCAGAGCACTGAGTTAACAGCTGGGACATGTTCCGCTGTTACAAGATGTTGGAGAGGCTGCACTTGGAATACTCTATAGTTTTGGTCAGGAAAGACTGGTTAAACTAGAAAGAGTTCAGAGAAATTAATGAGGATGTGGCCAGGTTTAGAGGGCCTATATCATAGAAGAATGAGGGACAATCTTATAGAAGTGTTTAACCTTATATAAAGGGTTTAAAATTATGAAAGGCATAGATAAGGTGGATGGTAACAGTTTTTCCCTCTGCGGTAGGGGAGTCCAAAACTAGTGGGATAAATCTGGGGTGAGAGGGGAAGGATTTAAAAAGGACACGAGGGGGAATTTTTACATGTAGAGGGTGGTGAGTATATGGAATGAGTTGCCAGAGGAAGATATTAAGGCAGGTACAGTTGTGTCATTTAAGAAGCACTAGGAAAGGAATATGGAGATTTGTGGCTTAGAGGAATATGGGTTGAATGCAGGAAATCGGGACTGACTGGGAGGGCATTGTATTTGGCATGGTCTGGTTGGGTAGAAGGGCTCATATCCATGTTGCATTTCTCTATGTCTCTGACATTAAGTAATTTTTGACAGTACTTGCATTTTTCTACCTAAACACTAGATGGCCACCTGATTTGATTAAGATTTCATTGTAATTATATGTGATGGTGACGCATTGGTATTCCTTAAAAGTAGTTTGAACAGAATCTTAGGAATAAAAGCAACTCCATGTTATCTCGCCAGTTTGAGCATTTTCTTGTACAAATTGATCACAGTCCTTTTATTTTCAAAACCTTTCTAATTGTATAAAGCTCATTCCCTTCAAGACTTAAATATTTCTCCCATGTTAGGGCAATGCACTGTTTACTAAATGAGATACCAAAAAAAACCTAATATCTGGCTAGCCCCTATCATTGGGAATTGTTATATTCCAGTTTCTCTTGGCCCTCTCTCTCTGTTTTTATCAGCAATGCACACATGACTGCCCCACAGAATTTATTTTCCTTTCCGCCTCAAACTTGCTATTCTACTCAGTTTCCCCCCTTTATCTGCAGTCGGCACGAATTGTTCAACTCCCGACACTAAATTATTCTTTCTTTAGGTTTGAATGCAAGTGAAATCCTGATGACTTCATTCTTCAGTCCTCTGAATACCCATACATTTTATTTTGACATTTTGACTGCTTTCTGCTTATTCAGTCTTAGTTCAGTAATATCTTTTCCTCAGGTTTCAAAATAACACCTGGTGAATTCCCCTGTTATTTTCCTAGACTTCATATATTAAGTGGTTTTATAAACTTTATTGTATTCAATTTTGCCCTTTTTAGTTAACCTGAGAACATGAATGGCACTGCATAAATGTAAAAGTGTTTTGAACTACCTGTCTTAACATGTTCATCTTATTTTTCTCTTGAAAGCACAAGGATCAGCTGACCTAATCTTCCTAATTGATGGATCAAACAATGTGAGACAAGCTGAATTTCAGTTCATACAATCATTCATTGAAAATTTCATTAAAGATTTTAATATTGGCCCCAATGACATCCAGATTGCTGTGGTACAGTATAGCAACACCCCGAGAACTGAGTTCTATTTGAACACATATAACGCAAAAACAGAAGTGCTGAAAGCCGTAAACAATCTTCAGCCGAAAGGTGGAGGTGAAGCTAACATTGGAGTGGCCCTCCAATTTCTGATTGACTATCACTTTACTCCACCATCTGGGAGCAGGGCAGCACAGGAGGTTCCCCAGGTAATGATCCTTCTAACTTCAAGACCATCCAGCGATGATGTCCGGGGTGGAGTATTTTCAGTAAAAAAACAGGGCACCTTTACATTTGTTATTGGTGTGAAAAGTGCTGATGCAGCTGAAGCTAATAAGATAGCCACTGATCCGTCATTTACTGTGCTCATTCCTGATTACCGACGACTGGATTCAACACGGCAACAACTGATGCCTCTGTTTTCACTGGTGGCCAAAAAACAACTGGTGATCGAGGTGCAAGAATCTAAGGTAGAAGGTGGGCAACTTCCAATATTTCTAAGCATTTTTTTTTGTTTGCAGATGTAAGACAAATATCTTCTACAAAATAGATGACTTTCTTTCTATTAAAGCTGCTTTGTATGTACTGAAGATTTCAGTTTGGAGAGATAGCAACCTGTTCAAGGCTAAATAGCTCAGCAAATAGAAAATCTGCATTTGCCTTCTCAGAACTTTAAGAGTAAAGTTAAAAATGAAAATGAGATTCCAAATCTGTTTGTGTATATTTTAATTAATTTGTTCTACCTTCCTTAATAGCTACTTAAGGTTTGAATGATTTTAGCAGCAAGTACTTCAATAGGTACATTTAAAGTCAGAGAAATGCATACAATATACATCTTGAAATTCTTCTTCTTTGCAAACATCCACAAAAACAGAGGAGTGCCCCAAAGAATGAATGACAGTTAAATGTTAGCCCCCCCAGCTCCCTCCTCCATGCATAAGCAGCAGCAAAGCAACGACCAACCCCTCCCACCAGCAAAAAAGCATCGGCGCCCCCCACCGAGCACTCAAGTGTGCAGCAAAGCAGCAACGACACAGACTTGCAGTACCCCAAAGACTACTTGTTCACCCAGTAATTCAACATACCACAGGCTGCCTCTCTGAAAAATGGGTGTCCCCATTTCACAGTGGGAGGGGAGGCATAACAAACAACTCTCTGATTTATGATGTTAAAATTCTGTTGTGTCACTTTTTCTGAGCTCTGTGCCCGGAGGAGCTCAGGTCTCTGGACACACAGCCCACGGCAGCTATCCGGCTGCTCCCGGTGTTCTGTCTTTGCCTGTGACACCTCAGTCAGGGGCACCGGCCTTGAATCAGCCTTTATTCAGAGCCACAAAAATCCGGCACCTTGAAGGCATGCTAGACTTCCAGGCCACGTCCTTGGGATATCAAAAAGTGGCCGATCACGAGGCCCTGAGAGCTGGTCCCATTCCTGCAAAGAACCGAAGTCAAGAGTGTAACTCCAGGTCAGGGTCTTCAAAAGAAGCTTGAAAAGGGAAAAAAAGAGATATCAACGAAGATGCAAACAAAGGAGCTGCTGTTTAGTGCCATTATCACTTCACTCCATGAATTGGAATCTATCAATACATGCAGTACACATTATGAATGCTGAACACATCAGGCAGCACCTGAAGAGAGAGAAAATTTAATGTTTCCATATTAGTCGTGGATTGAAACAATAGCTCTTGTTTCCTTTTCTCTTAGCATCTGCCCCTTTTCAGCTTATATATGACCATATATAGCAGATTTGCAGTAATCCCAGTATTTTTCCTTAGAAGTAATGCTTCCTGTCAGTTTACACTCAGCCTGCTTACCAAAAAGAAATAAGCTTATTTGGAAGTGTTCTAGATTACTTCAGTAGCAAGATTCTTAGCTGACTGAAAATTGATGGCAGATAAGCCTTGCTCTACCCTCCCGCATAAACACTTTCACAATTTTCCCCTCCAGGTCTTAAAAACTTTCAAAAGTCCTGCTGACTTCAGTTCCCATTTGTTAGTTAGTTAACAGAGGGACAGTAACTGATGAATGTTGATTATCTATAGTAAAATCTTGTTACCATCATTCGATTACTTATATCATTGGCAAATGTCACTGAATTTTGTACATTTTAGAGTTTTTGTTTGCTTCTTCAATCAGTAAGTACCACATTCTTCTGAAGCACTGAATATAAATTGGAAAACTAAAGTAAAAAATATTGTAGTTATTATTGTTCAGATTCACTTAAAAATTTATATTGCTAAGCAATAATAATCCATCCATGAGCTAGCTGTCACATCTCTGCTGACATGATCTCAACCTTCAGATATTTGCTCACAAGGCTATGATCCTATAAATTACAAATACACAACTATCTCGATGGTTATTTGTTATGACAAAAATTATTTTCTGCTAACGTTTACAAGAATTCAATGTTCTAACAATCTTTGGCAGAATAACTAAATCTTTTGAACTCCTTCATCATTGTTCCAGTACAAGATCTAAATTTATTCTTTAGGTTTAAAGAAATTATGTGATGCAAAAGTTTCCATTATTCATCTAATCCAATGTTACTTTGCAGCCCAAGTCAGCAAGAGAGACATAATATTCCTGATTGATGGTAGTTCCACTGTGGGAAATGCTAACTTTTTGGAAATTTCCAAGTTTATTTCAAATATAGTCAACAAATTTGTAATTGGTCCGGACTCTGTGCAAGTAGGACTGGTGCAATACAGTGGTGATGCGCGGACTGAATTTTACTTAAATACCCACTCAAGACAATCTGATTTGCAAACCGCAATAAAGAAACTCAGATTGAAAGGCGGTTGGGAAGTCAACACTGGCAAAGCACTGGACTACGTTTCCAGAAACCACTTTACCAGAGCGACCGGAAGTAGAAAAGAGGACGGAGTTCCCCAGCTTTTGGTCATCATCGCTGGAGAAAAATCTCTGGATGATGTAAAACTTCCTGCAGAGACCCTCAAGCGAGCTGCTGTAATGACTCTGGCCATTGGAGTAAATAACGCAGACCCAGCAGAGATAAACGAAATTGCAATTGACCCCAGCTTAGTCTTCAATGTCGAACAATTCCGATCTCTCCCAAAGATAAAGGAACAAGTGCTGACACCACTCTCGACACTGGCTGGTGTAACTATTGTTTATGAACAACCGACTGAACCATCTAAAAAAGGTATCTCACCTTTAGAAACTACTGAATCTCTTTATTTTCATTAAACATGTTCCAGAACATTATATAATAGTTCTTTTCCCAGATTTGCTGAAATAAAGCAGTATCTCATGAGAAGAAATGTAGTCGGGGATTATTTGCATTTTCTTTGATTTGCCATTATGTTTCATCATTACAAAATCTTATAACAGCTGTATTTTAAAGTTATTATTAAATTGTTAGGTCCTAATTGTTGCCAATGAATGTACTGTATATGTTCCATAGATATTGTCCTTTTAGTTTCTCATGCTAACAATGCCTCTGAATGTCAAGAGTGCTCGGTTTGATTCCCCCTTGTTGTCGTTAGTATTTGCTGTCAATTGTTGGCATGTTATTGCTACTTATCAGGACATGCCTAATTAAGTTGTCTGCATGTTCGGATTCATACAGGGCAACACTTGAAAAGTTCTTCCTGGTAGTAATCAGCCAACTGTTTGGCCCAAGTGCTGATTGACTGCTGAATACAAAGTTCATGACATTAGCAGGTGATGCCCAAATACCAATGCATTTCATGTTATACCACGACTTTTTTCATTGGCAATGAGCATAGCTATAAAAACAGCAAGTCCATGTGGCTTGTGTTTTAAGCTTTCAAAGAAGAGTTATTTTCAAAGTTTAAGAAACAAATTACTTTCAAATTAAGAAGAAAGCATGCCTTTATTTAATATCTCAGACGTAGCTGATATTATATTGCAGTAACTGTGTATTTTATTTGGTTAGTAGTGGACAAGAAAGACATAGTGTTCCTTATTGATGGATCATACAACAGTGGAAGAAGAATTTTACCTGCTGTCCAGAACTTCATCATAAAAACAGTTGATGCCTTTGACATTGGAAGTGATGCTGTACAAGTAGGCCTAGTACTGTACAGTGATCTTTCAGACTCTGAGTTCTTTTTAAACACCTACTCATCAAAAGATGACATAATCTCTCATGTAAGAAGACTCACGCCGAGAGGTGGAACTGTTCTCAAGACTGGAGAAGCCTTGAAATATGTTCTTAAGTATCTTTTTACTAAATATTCAGGAAGCAGACACGAAGAGGGTGTCCCCCAATTCCTGGTTCTCATTACTGGTGGAAGATCAAGAGACGACGTAAAGGAAGCCTCGGAAAGACTTTCACGAGCCGGCATTAAAACTTTGGCCATTGGATTTGAGGATTCCAAAAAGCAACAACTTCAAGAGGTTAGTTTGGACCCCAGCTTGGCTCTTGATATGAAAGATTTACGTTCCCTACAAGAAATAAAGTGGGATGCGCTTTTCCCCTCATCAACTCTGAATAGTGTGACACAAACTTCTGTCCTGCCAATATCTCCAACTGCCAAAGGTAAATGATTTTTGAACTACTGAGCTTCAGTTAAACTCTCTTACACTTAATTAAGTAAATAGGAATATCATAGCTCTAAATAATCTCTTTTTTGAATATTCTGTAAAATGATAATATTCTTATTGTAACCAAAGGTTTCAGCAATTAATAAGCAACCTGAAATATTAATTCTTTTTGCCTATCAAAGCTGTTTCCTGACCTGTTGAGTGTTTTCATCATTTTCTGTTCTTGTTGCAGCGATATAGCCATATAGCCTAGGGGTTAAGGTGAAAGCCAATAATACCCTTTTGACCATAACTTTTGCAAAAATTCTTAGTGATATTGATCCTATTGTAATTGTGTAAAAATTATCAATGTGTTGTGTCTTAATAGGGTCATTGTTTCTGGTAAAGAGCTGTTCAGCTCCCTCTAACTGCTACAGGCATCTAACCACAATGTAGATGTATGGTCAAAAACAGCCAAAAATGAATGGCACAGATGAATTCACCATAAAAAGCGTGATCTCCCGGTTACCACCCATTTTAATTCTACTTCCCATTCCCATTCTGACATGTCAGTCCATGACTTCCTCTATTACCAGGATGAGGCCACACTCAGGTTGGAGGAACAACACCATTTATTCCATCTGGGTAACCTCCAACCTGATGGAATTAACATCAAATTTTTGAACTTTTGGTACTTGCCCACCCTTCACCATTCCCCATTCCTGTTTCCCTCTCTCGACTTATCTCCTTGCCTGCCCATCATTTCCCTCTGGTGCTCCTCTCCCTTCCCTTTCTTCTTTCTTCCAAGGTCTTCTGTCCTCTCCTATCAGATTCTTCCTTCTTCAGCCCTTTATATCTTTCACCAACTTCCCTGCTCTTTACTTCACCCCCTCACCCTCTCCAGGTTTCACATTTCACCTGTCACCTTGTACTTCTTCCTCCACCCCACCTTCTAATTCTGACTTCTTCCCTTCCTTTCCAGTCCTGATGAAGGGCCTTGGCCTGAAACGTCAACTGTTCACTCTTTTCCACAGATGCTGCCTGGCCTGCTGATTTCCTTAGCATTTTGTGTGTGTTGCTTTGGACTTCTAGATCTACAGATCTTCTTGTGTTTGTGGATCTAGGAATTGCTTCCTGCTCCAGTTCTAATTGTTGGGAATGGCTTTCCTTCTTTGTTACAGATGCTATTTTATAATTCTGCATTCTCCCATGGAAAATAATTGTATTCCAGAAAAATAGGTGACAAACTCTATGAATGGATTAAAAGCCATGTCAAACTGGAGGGAAACCATTATTTTCTGCCTTCTGGTTGTGGACAGGGACTGTGCTGTTCTTTAGCGGACAGACCTGGAGAAAGTGTTTCCATGCTATAATTGTTATATGGTTATATGATTTGCTACAACTCAACAGGACATTGGTGAAACCACACCTGAAGTACTGTGTATTTTCTGATGTCCTAATTAAAGGTGGTATACATTACAGACAATTCAGAAGGGTTCAGCAGGTTGATCCCTGAATAGAATATAGAATATAGAACATAGAAATCTACAGCACATTACAGGCCTTTCGGCCCACAATGCTTTGCCAATCATGTAACCTACTCTAGAAGCTGCCTAGGATTTCCCTACTGCATGGCCCTCTATTTTTCTAAGGTCCATGTACCTATCTAAGAGTCTCTTAAAAGACCCTATTGTATCCGCCTCCACCACCTTCTCTGGCAGTGCATTTCACACACCCACCACAATCTGTGTGAAAAATTTACCTATGACATACCCCCCCCCCCCCCCCGTACCTACTTCCAAGCACCCTAAAATTATGCCCCTCATGTTAACCATTTCAGCTCTGGGAAAAAGCTTCTGGCTATCCACACAATCAATGCCTCTCAAAATCTTATACACCTTTATCGTGCTTCCTAGCATCTTTTAGGGGGCAAAAACTGAAGGGTCTGTGCTTATTATACTCATTAGAAGAATGAAAGGTGACCTTACAAATGTGAGATTCTGAGAAGGGGTAGTGGTAGTGAGGTAAATGTTTCTCTTTGTAGGAAGATCTGGAATTAAGAGAGAATTTTAGAGTAAGACGTCACCATATGAGATGAGGATTTTTTTTTCAGAGGCTGGTGAAACCTTGGAATTCTCCATCCCAGAGAACTGTGGATGGCTGAATAATATAACACCAAGGTAGATTTTTAGTTCATATGGGAGGATGGCTGAATCAGGGACAGGAAAGTGGAACTGAGCACAAGGTCTGATCTTCCCCAATGATATTCAAAATGTGGACCAGGCACAAGGGGAAACTTTACTCCTCTTTCTTATTTAGAATAGAATTAACAGCGTCGCACCCAACTGTGTATTCCTGATATTCGTGCCTGCCCGTGATAATAACCACCTTATTCTGCTACCGAGTTCAGCCCCCAAGTCCGGATCAGAGTTCAGTTATATTGTACCGAGGGGCTGGATACACTTTGTATCTGGCCCTTTACCGTAGCTTGAATAGTGTCCACCATCTGGATAGAAAACGTTAAGTAAAGGTAAGTGGTTTGTCTTATTTTAAATTATTTAAATCTATCTTAACTATTTTTAAAATTCCTTGAATCTTAAGGATATTTAGAGATAGTGACGTGAACTTTGACAACACAAATTGTAAAAGGTGTCAAAGTTTCCTGAAAGAGATGAAACAGGTAGACAGTGTGATGAAGAAGGCAAAAGGCATGCTTGCCTTCAGAAGTTGGGCATAGAATATAAAAGTTGAGGCAGAATGTTGCAACTTTACAAAAAACTACACTTGGAGTATGATGTACAGTTTGGATGCCACAATACAGAATCAGAAACATATTTATTACCATCTGTATGTTGTGACATTTGTTGTTTTCTGGCAGTGGTACAGAGCAAGACAAAAATTAGTTCCTACAATTTACAACAAATAAGTAAATAGAACAAAAGGTGAATAAAAAGGATACTTATTTATTATTAATTCAGAGGAACAGCACAGTAACAGGCCCTTTTGGCCCAGTGAGCTGGGACTGTAAATCACACTGGCGTGACCAATTAAAATACTAACCCCTACATCTTTGGAAAGAGGTAGGAAACCGGAGCACCCAGAGGCAGCTGATGCAGTCCCGGGGAGGGCATACCGACACTTACAGACAGTGTGGAATTGAACTCTGGTCACTGGTGCTGTACTAACTGATACACGACAATGCCAACATGGATGCGTTGAAGAGAGTTCAGAGGAGATTCAACAGGATGTTGCCTGGACTGTGGGACTTTAGTTATGGGGAGGAATCTGGGCTCATTTTCCATGAAATGATGGGGACTAAGGATAACCTGATAAGTAAGAAGTATATAAAGCCATAAGAAACACATATAGAGCAGATAATCAGAATTATGGAAGGGTGTGAAAGGAAGGAATTTTAAAGAGGACTTGAGAGAAATGCTTTTTATTTCCGCAGGAAGTGTTTGGAATCTTCTGCCAGAGGAGGTGGTGGAGTCAGTTACAATTATTGTGTTTAAGAGACATTTAGACACTTAAATAGGCAAGGCACAAGAAGATATGATGTCACGTGGAACAATGGTGGTAGTGTAGAATGGCGGATAGGGCTGCATAGATGTGGTGGGCTGATGGGCCAATTTCTGAGCTGTACAACTCTTTGAATCTTATCAGTGCAGAATCAGGATTCACTAGCTAAGATCTAATAGGCACATGAATCTCTCTCCGCTGCATATTGTGAGTCCTTTAGCTCAGTAGAACCTATGGGGCTACAAAAAGATTAATGAGGTTTATCTGATTACATGGACAAGGACAAGGCTTTAGTCAAATGCAGCATGACCTGAACTGTGATCTTCGCAGTTAAAAGACAATTAAGAAGAAGAGAAAGAATGTTTATTTTCACTGGCCAGTCCCACTTCAGTGAATCCATTTGTTACATCTGTCAATGTTTTTTTTTCTTTTATACAATTCTACTAAAAACCCATTGATATGGGCTGCTTCAAAGAATGAGCTGCCCATTTTCCTGGGATGTGCAGCAGCAATCTGGACTCGCTGGAAGCAGAGCTGTAGAGTACAAAGTTGTCCAATGCTGGAGCAGAGTGAGTTTCGGATGAATGACAGAGTAACGCTTCCCCAAACTAATTTGCTCTGACTTTGCCAGAACTGGTCAAATGCTTGCACTGCCGGACGTTGAGCCTCTGAAATGTGTTGAATTTACAGGATTGTAGAAACACACATAATACAATGGGGCCTTTTGTCTCACCTGATAATGCTGGCTGCTATGCCTTTCTATACTAATCCCACTTGCTTGCATTAGGCCCATATCCCTCTCCTCTTCCCATATAAGTACTTGTCCAAATGCATTTTAAACATTGTAACTGTATCTTCCTCCTCTACCTGCTTTGGCAGCTCCTTCAAGATATTCACCGTCCCCATATGAAAGACTTACCCCTCATATCCTTTAAATTTATCCTCTCCCACCTTACACCTGTGCCCCAAAGTTCTCGATTTCCTCATATGAAAAAAATTCTGACTACACATCTCTGCCCCTCAAAATTTTGTAAACCCCTCTCAGTCTTCTATGTCTCAGTGAGAATACATCTAATTTAACCTAACTCATGTTTATAACTACATCTCATCTACAATCTCTATACTGCTGCATCTTTCCTGTTGTATGGTGACTTGAATTGTGCCCAAAAGTCTGATGAAGTGTAACCAACATTTTGTATAGTTGCAACATGCCACCTTAACTCTGATACTTAGTGTCTCCTTTTATCAGTTTAATACAAGTGTTGATGTTTTAATGACCTATCTCTGAAAAATTAGCATAATTTTACTTAATCAAACTGTTTCTTTCGTAGAGTAAATTATGACTCAAATTTACAGCATTATTCATGTGCAATTCTCTTTTTAGTTGTAACCAAAGCAGCCAAAAAAGATATTGTTTTCTTAATTGATGGATCATTTCATGTGGGAAACAGAAATCTACCAGCCATTCGCAACTTTATCACAAGTATAATTGAGAGCCTGGATATTGGAAGTGACAAAGTACAAGTAGGCCTCGTACAGTACAGTGATGCCGTAACACCTGAGTTTTATCTAAACACCTACTCATCAAAAGATGAACTCATTGCTAAAGTAAAGAAACTCACCCTGAGGGGAGGCAACGAGGTCAAGACTGGGGCAGCCCTGGATTACGTTCATAAGTATATCTTCACCAAATATGCAGGAAGCAGGAAAGAAGAAGGTGTTCCACAGTTTTTGGTTATTATTACAGGTGGACGGTCAAGGGATAATATCAAAGCACCTTCAGATGCCCTGCTACGAGCTGGTGTGATGACTTTAGCCATCGGAGCTAAGAATGCAATAAGACAGCAGCTACAAGAGGCTGCTTTAGAACCTAGTTTGGTTTTCAATGTGAAGGAGTTTAAATCACTTCCAGAGATTAAGCAGGATGTGCTGTTGCCATTATCAACTCTCTCTGGTGTGAAGATTATTTCTGAAACGCCAACAGTAAAGAGTATCAATGGTATCTGAATTTTATTCTTTGTAATTTGACAAAATATCTTGTGAAACCTGACAGCACTGTAGCATAATGGTTAGCGCAATGCTTTACAATGCCTGTTGTAAGATCGGGGTTCGATTCCTGCCACTGTCTGTAAGGACTTTAAATGTTTTATACTGTGACCACTTGGGTTTCCTCTGGGTGCTCCTGTTTCCTCCCACAGTCCAAAAAGATGTACGTTTAGGGTTAGTGAGTTGTAGGCATGATATATTGGCAATTGAAACATGACGACACTTCGACACATGGTGAAACATGGTACCCAGCATGATTCTTGCTGATTTGATTTGACGCAAATGATATATTTCACTGTATACTTCAATGTACAGTACATGTGACAAATAAAGCTAATTTTAATCTTAGTGTCATAAAAAAAAAGGCATCTGTTAGTTTTGCGAGACCATGGATCTGCGCCTGGAAAGTCTTCACTCTCCAGGGCACAGGCCTGGGCAAGGTTATATGGAAGACTGGCAGTTGCCCATGCTGCAAGTCTCCCCTCTCCATGACACCAATGTTGTCCAAGGGAAGGGCATTAGGACCCATACAGCTTGGCACCAGTGTCGTCGCAGAGCAATGTGTGATTAAGTGCCTTGCTCAAGGACACAACATGGTGCCTCAGCTGGAGCTCAAACTCACAACCTTCAGATCGTTAGTTGAACGCCTTAACCACTTGGCCACGTGCCCACAATATCTTCAATAATCTTAGTGTTAGATTACTAGAAACTACCGAGATGTTTGTGATTTCTATTCTCTGAATACTTGGGAACAGATACCAGAGAAAGCCATCCATCCTGTAACCCTTATCCAGTATTCAATAGGATTATGGGTAATTGTTGAAAATTTGTTAATTAGCAATAATACCAACATTAGCATACCATTTGCTGTTTGAAAATGAGGTTTACAAACCTCTACCACCCTTAGCTTGAAGACCTGGCTCTAATTCTTAGATTATGTTCTCTATTAATAGAATGTCCAACCAACAGAAATGCTCTCCTTCTCATAAATCTGTAGAATCAGGGAAAGATATGGCATGGAAATAGACAGTTCAGCCTTTGAGTCCTCAGCAAACATTCAGTACGCATTTTTTCTCGCCCATTTTGTCCTCCTCATATTCCAATAAGCCTCAAATTCCACCAGTAACAGGCACGTAAGGGGCAATTTGCAGTGGTCAATTAATCTGGAAACCTGCACATTGTTGGGACGTGGGTAGAATCCAGAGTATCGGTGAAAACTCAGGTGGTCACAGGGGGAATGTGGGAAGTTCACACAGTCAGCACTGGAGATCAGGTTCCTGGAGTAGTGAGGCAACAGCTCTACCAGTGGCACCACTGTGCTGCTCATGGATCTGTCTGTTGCTCAATCTACCCTCTTCATTGTTCTGAAAACTTCGATCAGCCACTGCTCCTACCATTCCTCCCCCCATCCAACCGTGCAAAACATCTATATTTAGGGAGTACAGCCCTATAGACCCTTCCTTGCAATTCCGTTCATAGCACAGATTTCTTTTCCATCTTACTGAGTTGTATTTCATTCTGGTAAATATTTTAGAAGAGTTTAATTTGCAGATGAGTACATCACACAATGATGTTTGTAAAAAGTAAGGCTGTCACTTCGGAAAGTTTCCAAGAAGAAGTTCAATTTAAGATACACACATCAAAGTTGCTGGTGAATGCAGCAGGCCAGGCAGCATCTCTAGGAAGAGGTACAGTCGACGTTTCAGGCCAAGACCCTTCGTCAGGACTAACTGAAGGAAGAGTTAGTAAGAGATTTGAAAGTGGGAGGGGGAGGGGGAGATCCAAAACGATAGGAGAAGACAGGAGGGGGAGGGATGGAGCCAAGAGCTGGACAGGTGATAGGCAAAAGGGATACGAGAGGATCATGGGACAGGAGGTCTGGGGAGAAAGACAAGGGTGGGGGGAAACCCAGAGGATGGGAAAGGGGTATAGTCAGAGGGACAGAGGGAGAAAAAGGAGAGTGAGAGAAAGAATGTGTGTATAAAAATAAATAACAGATGGGGTACGAGGGGGAGGTGGGGCATTAGCGGAAGTTAGAGAAGTCGATGTTCATGCCATCAGGTTGGAGGCTACCCAGACAGAATACAAGGTGTTGTTCCTCCAACCTGAGTGTGGCTTCATCTTTATAGTAGAGGAGGCCGTGGATAGACATGTCAGAATGGGAATGGGATGTGGAATTAAAATGTGTGGCCACTGGGAGATCCTGCTTTCTCTGCCGGACAGAGCGTAGGTGTTCAGCAAAGTGGTCTCCCAGTCTGCGTCAGGTCTCGCCAATATATAGAAGGCCACATCGGGAGAACCGGACGCAGTATATCACTCCAGCCGACTCACACGTGAAGTGTTGCCTCACCTGTAAAGACTGTCTGGGGCCCTGAATGGTGGTAAGGGAGGAAGTGTAAGGGCATGTGTAGCACTTGTTCCGCTTACACGGATAAGTGCCAGGAGGGAGATCAGTGGGGAGGGATGGGGGGGATGAATAGACAAGGGAGTCACGTAGGGAGAGATCCCTGCGGAAAGCAGAGAGAGAGGGGGAGGGAAAGATGTGATTAGTGGTGGGATCCCGTTAGAGGTGGCGGAAGTTACGGAGAATAATATGTTGGACCTGGAGGCTGGTGGGGTGGTAGGTGAGGACCAGGGGAACCCTATTCCTAGTGGGGTGCCGGGAGGATGGAGTGAGAGCAGATGTACGTGAAATGGGGGAGGTGCGTTTGAGAGCAGAGTTGATAGTGGAGGAAGGGAAGCCCCTTTCTTTAAAAAAGGAGGACATCTCCCTCGTCCTGGAATGAAAAGCCTCATCCTGAGAGCAGATGCGTTGGAGACAGAGGAATTGCGAGAAGGGGATGGCATTTTTGCAAGAGACAAGGTGAGAAGAGGAATAATCCAGATAGTTGTGAGAGTCAGTAGGCTTATAGTAGACATCAGTAGATAAGCTGTCTCCAGAGATAGAGACAGAAAGATCTAGAAAGGGGAGGGAGGTGTCAGAAATGGACCAGGTAAACTTGAGGGCAGGGTGAAAGTTGGAGGCAAAGTTAATAAAGTCAGCATGCGTGCAGGAAGCAGCGCCAATGCAGTCGTCGATGTAGCGAAGGAAAAGTGGGGGACAGATACCAGAATAGGCACGGAACATAGATTGTTCCACAAAGCCAACAAAAAGGCAGGCATAGCTAGGACCCATACGGGTGCCCATAGCTACACCTTTAGTTTGGAGGAAGTGGGAGGAGCCAAAGGAGAAATTATTAAGAGTAAGGACTAATTCCGCTAGACGGAGCAGAGTGGTGGTAGAGGGGAACTGATTAGGTCTGGAATCCAAAAAGAAGCGGAGAGCTTTGAGACCTTCCTGATGGGGGATGGAAGTGTATAGGGACTGGACATCCATGGTGAAAATAAAGCGGTGGGGGCCAGGGAACTTCAAATCATTGAAAAGTTAAAAGTTTAAAAAAATTTAAGATGGTGGGTTTTGCAAGCATCAGTTAGGATCAATAGTCTGGCAATATGCAAAACAAAGGTCCATAATCCAACTTGTGGTAGAGGTAAATACTTATTCAATTTTGCCACACTGTGAATTTATTTACCCAATGAAGTGTGATGGAAATAGATAGCAGATAATACTTGAAAAAAAAAGTAACTAGAGCAGGCTGGTTTTATAGGCCTACCTTCTTCAGAGAAATATATGGACAAGGGACATTAGATTAATTAAGAGAAGACACAGACTTAAGAAAGGTCATCAAGTAGATCATTGGACCAGTAATAGTGGAATAAATTATTTTATTTGAACTTGTACTAAATGCCTTTTTAAGAATTGGTGAGGAAATGGTTGATAGCTACATGTTAAAGCTAAAGTAAATTTCATTGTAAGGAGCATTGTTCATTGAAAAACCATACTGTGTTACAAAAATAGGATAATCTATATCACAGCCACCAGAGTTACTTAGGTAAATACTTCCTTGCTATACAGCTCTGTTCCTGGAGTTCTAACTCAGACAGGTATGGATATAGTTAGCATTTTTACTCATCTGACAGCTTTCTTTCCCATTCAATCAAATAATGGTGCAACTATGCCCCATTGCAAATTGAATGTGTGGCTCATCTGTGGTGTTTTTGCATGGAATACAGGAATACAATCTAAGCCTACACCCTCAGCTCATGCTTTTTCCTGGCAGATTGAAGGGATTTATATTCATATAGCGTGACTTTGAAACTTAGTATAGATGAGGAAGCAAAAATCATATTCAATAGACAATAGACAATAGACAATAGGCGCAGGAGTAGGCCATTTAGCCCTTTGAGCCAGCACCACCATTCACTGTGATCGTGGCTGATCATCCACAATCTTTTTCCCTTTTCCTGCCTTCGCCCCGTATCCCTTGACTCTGCTGTCTTTAAGAGCTCTATCTAACTCTTTCTTCAAAGCATCCGGAGAATTGGCCTCCACTGCCTTCTGAGGCAGAGCATTCCACAGAACCACAACCCTCTGTGTGAAAAAGTTTCTCCTCAACTCCGTTCTAAATGATCTACCCCTTATTCTTAAACTGTGGCCTAAACTTCAGTTCAAGCTTCACCAATGCATTTTTAAAGATGTATCTTAACTGCAAAACTAATGGCTGTTGTCTTAGGAGAAAACGTTGATACCCAGGAGCGAGACATTGTGTTCTTGATTGATGGCTCATTGGGAACCGCTGCTTCATTTCCTTTTGTCCGAGAATTTCTCCGTGGCACCATCGAACAGCTCAACATTGGGGAGAACATGAATCGCGTTGCGGTGGTGCAGTACAGTGACAAGGCAAGAGTCGAGTTTCCCCTGAATGCTTACTTGAACAAAGATGATGTTCTGGCTGCAGTGGAGAATTTGAGGCCAGTAGGTGGAAGAGGGCTGAATACAGGGGCTGCAATAGAGCATGTCATCAGGAATGTCTTCTCCACGGCCGCTGGGGGCAGGCAAGTCGCCAACATACCACAGATCTTGGTCCTCCTCATTTCTGGAAAGTCAAAAGACAATGTTAGGGAGGCAGCAGATGCATTGAAGAGAGCTGCAATCGTCACCTTTGTCGTAGGTGCTGCAGATGCAGACGGCCAGGAGCTGCGACAGATTGCATACTCTCCCAATCTGCTGTTTGCGGTCCAAGACTTCAAGTCACTTCATGAGATCCAGGATCAGCTGCTTCAGCCCTTGAAGACACTCATCATTGAAGTCATTAAAATGCCAACTGGAGTTAAGGAAGGTATATTTGATTAATTTTCAACCGCCTTTCAGTACCAAGTGTATGAAGTAACTAATTCTGATGTGATGACACAGACTCTAAGTGCACTGGCTTAAGGAGCCTGCGGTGTAGTGAGGTGAAATGTTGCCAGTTTGAGCTGATATTAATCTGACAGCATCCTGCACCATCCTTCAAGGTATAATAGCTTGCCAACACTCACAGCTAAGGCTCACACATTAGGAATAGCCACACTAAGGAAGTAGTATAGGCCCAGCACGAGAAGCAGTGAATTTAGTGGCTCATTTCAGTATCTCACTAAATTCCATGGAAAGGAGTGTGTCTGAGGTGATACAGGTGAGGAACTTGGGAAAATGGTGGTAGCAAAGGAACAAGCTTTCCATAGAGACTGAAAAAGAAACATCACTGAGAGAGAAACTGAGCACAGAAATACTCCGAACCAAGGGAACTAAAAGTTACGAAAGAAATACTCAATATAAGTGCCAAGGAGTAAAAAATGCAAACATAACTGAAAGAAACTTGTCAAGAATGTACTACTGAGAAAAGTAGGAACTATATCAATAAACAGAGAACATAACACACTGTAGGAGCAGAAAAGAACTTAGAATCATAGAACTACAGAAAAGTTAAACATGGAAACAGGCTCTTTGGCTGATAAAGCCGGTGCTGAATCATTTAAATTGCCTACTCCCATCGACCCGCACCCGAACCATAGCCCTCCATACCCCTGCCACCAATGTACCTATCCAAACTTCTCTTAAGCACTGAAATCGAGCTCGCATACACCACTTGAGCTGGCAACTCATTCCATTCCCTCATGGCCTTCTGAGTGAAGAAGTTTCCCCTCATGTTCCCCTTAAACTTTTCACCTTTCACCTTTAATCCATGACCTCTAGTTGAAGTCCCACCCACCCTCAGCAGAGTGAGTCCTTCTTGTCTGTAATAAATTCCATCTGCCATTTTTCAGCCTATTTTCCCAGCTGGCCCAGATCCCACTACAAGTTCTGATACTCTGGCTCGCCGAACCCCAGGCTTGGCATCATCTGCAAATTTGCTGATCCAGTTAACCACATTATCATCCAGATCACTGATATAGATGACAAACAACAACAGACCCAGCACCAATCCCTGCGGCACTCCACTAGTCATGAGCCTCCAGTCAGAGAGGCAACCATGTACTACCACGCACTGGCTTCTCCCACAAAGCTAATGTCTAATCCAATTTATTACATCATCTTGAATGCCAAGTAACTGAACCTTCCTGACCAACCTCCTATGTGGGAAATTGCCAAATGCCTTGAAAACATCCATGTAGACAACATCCATTGCCTTGCCTTCGTCAACTTTCCTGGAAATTTCCTCCAAAAACTCTATAATATTGATTTGAAATGACCTAGCGTGCGCGAAGCCGCGATGACTATCCAAAATCAATCCCTTTCAATGAAAATACTCATATATCTGGTCCCTGAGAATGCCTTCCAATAATTTTCCTACTACAGATGTCAGGATCACCAGCCTATAATTTTCGGGTTTATTTTTAGAGCCTTTCTTAAACAGCAGAACAACATTAGCTATCCTCCGACCTTCTGATACCTCACCTGTCATTAAGGATGATTTAAATACCTCTGCCAGGGCCCCTGCAATTTCTGCGCTTGCCTCCCACAGTGTCCGAGGGAACACCTAATCCACCCTAATTTGCCTCAAGACAGCAAACACCTCTTCCTCTGTAATCTGTATTGGGTCCACGTCCTCGCTGCTGTTCTGCTCACTTCTACAGACTATGTGTAAGTCTCCTGAATAAATACAGGTGCAAAACAAATATACATTTAAGATCTCTCCCATTTCTATTGGCTCCATGTATATATTAATTTGATCTTCCAGAAAACCAATTTTGTCCCTTGCAATCCTTTTGCTCTGAGCATGTCTGTAGAATCCCTTAGGATTCTACTTCACCTTGTCTGCAAGGGAAACCTCATGACCTTTTTAGCCCTTCTGATTTGTGTCTCTTGCATACTTTATACCTTATTGTCACCAAACAATTGATACTAGAACGTACAATCATCACAGCGATATTTGATTCTGCGCTTCACGCTCCCTGTAATACAAATTCTTATACTCTACAAGTACCTCATTTGTTTCTACTTGCTTATACTTGCTATGCACCTCTTTTTTTTCTTAACCAAGGCCTCAACGTCTCTTGAAAACCAACTTTCACTGAACCTCTTATCTTTACCTTTTATTCTGATAAGCACATACAGTCTTCGTATTCTCACAATTTCACTTTTGAAGTCCTCCCACTTACCAAGTACACCTTTGCCAGAAAATAGCCTGTCCCAATCCACTCTTGTTAGATCCATCCTGATAACATCAAATTTGGCCTTTCTCCAATATAGTGTGTCAACCCACAGACCAGACCAATCTTTGAAACTAATGGCATTATTGTCACTAAATGCAAACTGTTCCCCTACACAGGCTTCTGCCACCTGTCCTGCCTCAGATCAAATGTGGCATACTCCTTCATTGGAACTTCTATGTACTGATTAAGAAAACTTTCCTGAACACATTTGACAAAGTCTAACTAGTCCTTTTACTGTTTTGGAGTCCCTGTCATATGCAGAAAGTTAAAATCACCTACAATAACAATCTTATGTTTCTTGCAACAGTCTGCAGCCTGCAGGCTGGTCTATAATATAGCTCCATTAATGTCATCATACCTTTCTTATTCCTCAGTTCCACCTTTAAAGCTTCAGTAGGTGAGTTCTTGAGTGTTTCCTGACTAAACACTGCTATGCCATTTTCCCTGACTGATAATGCCACCCCACCCCCTTTAATGCCCTCTGGTCTGTTGCATCTAAAGCAATGGAACCCCAGAATATTGAGCTGCCAGTCCTGCCCTTCCAGTGACCAAGTCTCACTAATGGCTACAATATCATAATGCCACGTGTTGATCCACGCACTGAACACATCTGCTTTTCTTACAATACTTCCTGATTTGAAATCTATGCAGCTCAGAACATTAGTTGCACCATGCTCAAGCTTTGATTCCTGACTTTGTCAGAGGTCTTAACAGCATTTGTCTCCACAACCTCTCCGCTATTTGTTCTGGCATTCCAGTTCCATCCGCCTGAAACTCTAGTTTAAACCCAGACCCCCTTCCCCCCTCCCACCCCCCACTGTGCAGTACCAGCAAACCTTCCAACTAAGGTATGAGCTCCCCTCTACTTCAAGTGCAAATCATCCCTTCTGTACAGGACCCACCTTGCTTGGAAGAGTGCCCAGTGATCCAAAAATCTGATGCCCTCCCTCCTATTCCAACTCCTTAGCCACATGCTAAACTGGCTGATCTTCCTATTTTTGGCCTCACTAGCACATGCCATGGCTTGCAATCCTGAGATCACAACCCTAGATGCCCTGTCTTTATCCTAGCACCTAACTCCCTGAACATACTTTGCACAACCTTGTCACTCTCTCTACCTGTCATTGGTAACAATGTGGACCGTGACCTCTAGCTGCTCACACTCCTACTTAAGAATGCTGAAGACTCGATCTGAGGTGTCCTGGACCCTGTCACCCAGGAAGCAACATACCATCCAGGAATCTTGTTCTTGTCCACAAACCCTCCTTTCTGTTCCCCTAACTGATGAATCCCCTATCACCATAGCTTGTCTCTTCTCCTCTCTTCCCTTCTGAGTCACAGAGCCAGACTCAGTGCCAGAAACTCATAGGGAACAATGTTACATGGTGAGTGAAAAAGACAAGAAAGAGGAAAATAAAAAATAAACAAATATTACTTTGATTATAATAAATGAGGGGGATGAAAACAGCAGTGGGAATGATGGTGAAATAAATAGAATAAAGTGGAATAAATAGAAAGATGTTTCTTTGGAATCAATATTATTTATGAAGTTTAATGAGAGTGAAGACTGCCCTTTCTTTCAGAACCATCATTAATAGAATTAGTTGCTCCATTGAGGGAGATATTATTACTTTTGGCAGTACCGAGGGAGAAATCAGAGTGGCAACTGCTGTTTGGAAGAAGATGACTGAATGGGTTGGGTGCCGCAGAATTTTGCTGCAAAAGAAAAATGATAAAGGATGATTTTCAATTGAATGTCCCAACCATTGGGTTACCCACTGTATTTCTGGTTACAAACTATATTGGGAAGGAAAAGAGAGATAAGAAATGAAAGGACATAAAACAAGAATTTTTACTTCATGATCTTCTGGGAGCTGACAGAACAAGCAGTTTTATGAAGTAAGAGCAACATCACTGGGTAGCCTTTGGTAATAATTACTCTTTCTTTCATATTGCAGGCCATAAGCGAGATATTGTTTTCCTTATTGATGGTTCTTCAGATGTGGGAACATTCTTTTATTTAATTCGAGACCTTATTATCAACTTAATCCGAAACTTCAATATTGCAAAGGACAAAGATCAAGTATCAGTGGTGCAATATAGTGACAACGTAAGGGTTGAATTTCCTTTAAATGCATACTCAACTAAAGAGAACCTCTTGGCTGCAGTCAAAAGGCTACAGCTCAAAGGTGGGAGCAAGCTCAAGACAGGAGCAGCACTGGACTTTGTCAGGAGGAACGTCTTCAGCAAGTCCAGTGGGGGAAGAAAGCACTTGGGCATCTCACAAATACTGCTACTCATCACCTCTGGAAAGTCGCAGGATGATGTGAAGCGGCCCTCAGAAGAGCTAAAGCGAGCTGGGGTGGTGCCATTCACCATTGGTGTGGGGGCGGTGGAGGCCAGTGAACTGCGTCAAATTGCATATTCCCCCAAACTGAGTTTTCAGGTTGACGACCACTGGGGTCTTTCTGAGATAGACCTGCACCTGCTCAGCATCTCGCAGAACACTGAGAATGTTCCCATACCACCTGCCATCAGCACAGGTAATTTACAGCTTGTGAAAGCCAGCAATAACTTTGCTTAGTGGGGTAAAAGAACGCAATCTATGAATGCTTACAGTCAGTTTTAGGGGAACAATGTTATTCCAGAGCAACAAGAACTTGGACTACTTGTAATCCTAATCCAATATCAGTGGCTTGTCTCCAGCTCCCAATCCCACTGACTCCCAAAAGCAAACAACAGGAATTCTGCAGATGCTGGAAATTCAAGCAACACACATCAAAGTTGCTGGTGAACGCAGCAGGCCAGGCAGCATCTCTAGGAAGAGGTACAGTTGACGTTTCAGGCCGAGACCCTTCGTCAGGACTAACTGAAGGAAGAGTTAGTAAGAGATTTGAAAGTGGGAGGGGGAGGGGGAGATCCAAAATGATAGGAGAAGACAGGAGGGGGAGGGATGGAGCCAAGAGCTGGACAGGTGATAGGCAAAAGGAATATGAGAGGATCATGGGACGGGAGGCCCAGGCAGAAAGACAAGGGGGGGGGACCCAGAGAATGAGCAAGGGGTATAGTCAGAGGGACAGAGGGAGAAAAAGGAGAGTGAGAGAAAGAGTGTGTGTATAAAAATAAATAACGGATGGGGTACGAGGGGGAGGTGGGGCATTAGCGGAAGTTAAAGAAGTCAGTGTTCATGCCATCAGGTTGTAGGCTACCCAGACGGAATATAAAGTGTTGTTCCTCCAACCTGAGTGTGGCTTCACCTTTACAGTAGAGGAGGCCGTGGATAGACATGTCAGAATGGGAATGGGATGTGGAATTAAAATGTGTGGCCACTGGGAGATCCTGCTTTCTCTGCCGGACAGAGCGTAGGTGTTCAGCAAAGTGGTCTCCCGGTCTGCGTCGGGTCTCGCCAATATATAGAAGGCCACATTGGGAGCACTGGACGCAGTATATCACCCCAGCCGACTCACAGGTGAAGTGTCGCCTCACCTGGAAGGACTGTCTGGGGCCTGAATGGTGGTAAGGGAGGAAGTGTAAGGGCATGTGTAGCACTTGTTCCGCTTACAAGGATAAGTGCCAGGAGAGAGATCAGTGGGAAGGAATGGGGGGTACAAATGGACAAGGGAGTCACGTAGGGAGCGATCCCTGCAGAAAGCAGAGAGAGGGAGGGAGGGAAAGATGTGCTTAGTGGTGGGATCCTGTTGGAGGTGGCGGAAGTTACGGAGAATAATATGTTGGACCCGGAGGCTGGTGGGGTGGTAGGTGAGGACCAGGGGAACTCTATTCCTAGTGGGGTGGTGGGAGGATGAAGTGAGAGCAGATGTGCGTGAAATGGGGGAGATGCGTTTGAGAGCAGAGTTGATGGTGGAGGAAGGGAAGCCTCTTTCTTTAAAAAAGGAGGACATCTCCCTCTTCCTGGAATGAAAAGCCTCATCCTGAGAGTAGATACGGCGGAGACGGAGGAATTGCGAGAAGGGGATGGCGTTTTTGCAAGAGACAGGGTGAGAAGAGGAATAGTCCAGATAGCTGTGAGAGTCAGTAGGCTTATAGTAGACATCAGTGGATAAGCTGTTTCCAGAGATAGAGACAGAAAGATCTAGAAAGGGGAGGGAGGTGTCGGAAATGGACCAGGTAAACTTGAGGGCAGGGTGAAGGTTGGAGGCAAAGTTAATAAAGTCAACGAGCTCAGCATGCATGCAGGAAGCAGCGCCAATGCAGTCGTCGATGTAGCGAAGGAAAAGTGGGGGACAGATACCAGAGTAGGTATGGAACATAGATTGTTCCACAAAGCCAACAAAAAGGCAGGCATAGCTAGGACCCATATGGGTGCCCATAGCTACACCTTTAGTTTGGAGGAAGTGGGAGAAGCCAAAGGAGAAATTATTAAGAGTAAGGACTAATTCCGCTAGGCGGAGCAGAGTCCAGTCCCTATATACTTCCATCCCCCATCAGGAAGGTCTCAAAGCTCCCCTCTTCTATTTGGATTCCAGACCTAATCAGTTCCCCTCTACCACCACTCTGCACCACCTCCAACGGGATCCCACCACTAAGCACATCTTTTCCTCCCTCCCTCTCTCTGCTTTCTGCAGGGATCGCTCCCTACGCGACTCTCTTGTCCACTCATCCCCCCCATCTCTCCCCACTGATCTCCCTCCTGGCACTTATCCTTGTAAGCGGAACAAGTGCTACACATGCCCTTACACTTCCTCCTTTACCACTATTCAGGGCCCCAGACAGTCCCTCCAGGTGAGGTGACACTTCACCTGTGAGTTGGCTGGGGTGATATACTGCTTCCGGTGCTCCCAATGTGGCCTTCTATATATTGGCGAGACCCGACGCAGACTGGGAGACCGCTTTGCTGAACATCTATGCTCTGTCCGGCAGAGAAAGCAGGATCTCCCAGTGGCCACACATTTTAATTCCACATCCCATTCCCATTCTGACATGTCTATCCACGGCCTCCTCTACTGTAAAGATGAAGCCACACTCAGGTTGGAGGAACAACACCTTATATTCTGTCTGGGTAGCCTCCAACCTGATGGCATGAACATTGACTTCCCTAACTTCCGCTAATGCCCCACCTCCCCCTGGTACCCCATCCGTTATTTATTTTTATACACATATTCTTTCTCTTACTCTCCTTTTTCTCTCTCTGTCCCTCTGACTATACCCCTTGCCCATCCTCTGGGTTTCCCCCAAACCTTTTCGTTCTCCCCGGGCCTCCTGTCCCATGATCTTCTCATATCCCCTTTGCAGCTGTCCAGCTCCTGGCTCCGTCCCTCCCCCTCCTGTCTTCTCCTATCATTTTGGATCTCCCCCTTCCCCTCCCACTTTTAAATCTCTTACTAACTCTTCCTTCTGTTAGTCCTGACGAAGGGTCTCGGCCTGAAACATCTACTGTACCGCTTCCTAGAGATGCTGCCTGGCCTGCTGCATTCACCAACAACTTTGATGCGTGTTGCTTGACTCCCATAAGCAACGAGTCCAAAAACCAAGACACCCGCTTACCATCCCAAAATTCAACCTCTCCCAATCCAGTCCTGGTCACATCGCAAACCAGTAGCTGACCATCTTCCCAATTCTTTTCCCTTGAATGAAAGTCCAACCAGTCACAGTTCACCATCAAGGCTTTGGTAAACACACTTTAGAAAATCAGCAGTATGGCATCAGCATGAGGCGGTGCTTGTTAAAGTGATTGGTAATGCAAACAAGCGGTGAGAATAAAATATTAAAATCAGTACATTCAAATGTCATGACAGTTGCACTACACACAAACTAAGAAAAATGAACTTAATCCAAGCAGTTATACCGGGCCAGAGCAGTCTAGACTAGACCAACTATTGATAACTAGACCATCTCCTTCTTGGCTGTCCTAGTTTGCTACAGTTTCAGTCTATGACAATGCTGCTGTGTAACACACACAAAATACTGGAGGAACTCAGCCGGCCAGGCAACATGTGGGTTTCCACCCGAAACATCGACTGTGCTTTTTTCCATAGATGCTGTCTGGCATGCTGTGTTCCTTCAGCATTTTGTGTGTGTGCTCGGATTTCCAGTGTTTGCAGGTTGTCTCTTGTTAGTGGTGCTGCTGTGTATTGAGTATCATGAATAAAGCGGATGAGCTTAGAGTGTGGGTCAACACTTGGAGCTATAATGTTGTGGCCATTACAGAGACTTGGATAGTGCATGGGCAGGAATGGCTACTTCAGATGCCAGGCTTTAGATATTTCAGAAAGGATAGGGAGGGAGGCAAAAGAGGTGGGGGCATGGCACTGTTGATCAGGGATAGTGTCACGGCTGCAGAAAAGGAGGAAGTCATGGATAGGTGGTCTACAGAGTCTCTGTGGGTGGAAGTTAGGAATAGGAAGGGGTTAATAACTCTACTGGGTGTTTTTTAATAGACCACCCAATAGTAACAGGGACATCGAGGAGCAGATAGGGAGACAGATTCTGGAAAGGAGTAATAATAACAGGGTTGTTGTGGTGGGAGATTTTAATTTCCCAAATATTGGTTGGCATCTCCCTAGAGTGAGGGTTTTAGATGGGGTGGAGTATGTTAGGTGCCTTCAGGAAGGTTTCTTGACACAATATGTAGATAAGCCTACAAGAGGAGAGCCTGTACTTGATCTGCTATTGGGAAATGAACCTGGTCAGATGTCAGGTCTCTCAGTGGGAGAGTATTTTGGAGGTAGTGATCACAATTCTATCTCCTTTACCATAGCATTGGAGAGGGATATAAACAGACAAGTTAGGGAAACATTTAATTGGAGTAAGTGGAAATATGAGGCTATCAGGCAGGAACTTGGAAGCATAAATTGGAAACAGATGTTCTCAGGGAAACATATGGAAGAAATGTGGCAAATGTTCAGGATATATTTGCGTGGGGTTCTGAGAGATGCGTTCTAATTAGACATGGAAAGGATGGTAGGGTACAAGATCCATGATGTACAAAGGCTGTTGAAAACCTAGTCAAGAAGAAAAGAAGAGCTTACTAAAGGTAATGATAGGAATCTAGAAGATTATAAGGCTAGCAGGAAGGAGCTTAAGAATGAAATTACAAGTGCCAGAAGGGGCCACGAGAAGGCATTGGTGGACAGGATTAAGGAAAACCCCAAGGCATTCTACAAGTATGTGAAGAGCAAGAGGATAAGATGTGAGAGAATAGGACCAATCAAATGTGACAGTGGAAAAGTGTGTATGGAACCAGAAGAAATAGCAGAGGTACTTAACGAATACTTTGCTTCAGTATTCACTATGGAAAAGGATCTTGGCGATTGTAGGGATGACTTGCAGTGGACTGAAAAGCTTGAGAATGTAGATATTAAGGAAAGGGATGTGCTGGAGCTTTTGGAAAGTATCAAGTTGGATAAGTCACTGGGACTGGACGGGATGTACCCCAGGCTATTGTGGGAAGCCAGGGAGGAGATTGCTGAGCCTCTGGCGATGATCTTTGCATCATCAATGAGGATGGGAGCAGTTCCGGAGGATTGGAGGGTTGCGGATGTTGTTCCCTTATTCAAGAAAGGGAGTAGAGGTAGCCCAGGAAATTATAGGCCACTGAGTCTCACTTCAGTGGTTGGTAAGTTGATGGAGAAGATCCTGAGAGGCAGGATTTATGAACATTCGGGGAGACATAATATGATTAGGAATAGTCAGTATGGCTTTGTGAAAGGCAGGTTGTGCCTTACGAGTCTGATTGAATATTTTGAGGATGTGACTAAACACATTGATGAAGGTAGAGACGTAGATGTAGTGTATGTGGATTTTAGCAAGGCATTTGATAAGGTACACCATGCAAGGCTTATTGAGAAAGTAAGGAGGCATAGGATCCGAGGGGACATTGCTTTGTGGATGCAGAACTGGCTTGCCCACAGAAGGCAAAGAGTGGTTGTAGACAGGTCATATTTTGCATGAAGGTTGGTGACCAGTGGTGTGCCTCAGGGATCTGTTCTGGGATCCCTACGCTTCGTGATTTTTATAAATGACCTGGATGAGGAAGTGGAGAGATGGGCTAGTAAATTTGCTGATGACACAAAGGTTAGAGGAGTTGTGGATAGTGTGGAGGGCTGTCAGAGATTACAACGGGACATGATAGGATGCAAAATTGGACTGAGAAGTGGCAGATGGAGTTCAACCCAGATAAATGGAGGTGGTTCATTTTGGTAGGTCAAATATGATGGCAGAATATAGAATTAATGGTAAGACTCTTGGCAGTGAGGAGTATCAGAGGGATCTTGGGGTCCGAGTCCATAGGACAATCAAAGCTGCTACACAGGTTGACTCTGTGGTTAAGAAGGCATACTGTGCTTTGGCCTTTATCAATTGTGGGATTGAGTTTAAGAGCCGAGAGGTAATTTGCAGCTATATAGGACGCTGGTCAGACCCCACTTGGAGTACCCTGCGCAATTCTGGTCACCTCACTATAGGAAGGAAGTGGAAACCATAGAAAGGGTGCAGAGGAGATTTACAAGGATGTTGCCTGGATTGGGGAGCATGCCTTATGAGAATAGGTTGAGTGAACTAGGCCTTTTCTCCTTGGAGCAACGGAGGATTAGAGGTGACCTGATAGAGGTGTACAAGATAATGAGAGGCATTGATCGTATGGATAGTCAGAGGCTTTTTCCCAGATCTGAAATGGCTAGCACGAGAGGGCATAGTTTTAAGGTGCTTGGAAGCAGGTACAGAGGAGATGTCAGGAATAAGTTTTTTACGCAGAGAGTGGTAAGTGCATGGAATGGGCTGCCGGTGGCGGCGGTGGAGGCGGAAATGATAGGGTCTTTTAAGAGACTCCTGGATGTTACATGGAGTTTAGAAAAATAGAGGGCTATGGGTAAGGCCTAGGTAGTTCTAAGGTAGGGACATGTTCGGCACAGCTTTGTGGGCCGAAGGGCCTGTGTTGTGCTGTATGTTTTCTATGTTTCTATATTTCTATTTGCTTTACATGCACTCCAAGCCACACTGCAAAACTTCTTGAAACTCTCAAAAAGAATCTCTTGTGAATGTCCAAACAAATCATTTTGGTATTGGTTACTGCTGTTGTTTTATTATTCACTTGATTTTTCAGCTCATTTGTTTCTTATTTCAGTAAACTTCCAGTCTCTTATCAACTCTCTTCCACATGTTTTATGGAGTATTTATTTATTCCTTCTTGTATATGCACATAATCACATTATGGCAGGATAAGACATTTACACATTTTAGCTAAATGACTAACAAGAGAAAATCTGCAGATGCTAGAAATCAAAACAAAGCATACAAAATGCTGGAGGAACTCAGCAGGCCAGGCAGTACCAATGGAAAAGAGTAAACAGTTGACATCTTGGGCTGAGGCTCTTCATCAGAACTGCGAGTAGAGCAGGGGGCTAAGCACACAGCCTTTTGGTGCACCTGTGCTGATGCAGGTCATGTGTTTGCAAATCCAAACTGACTGGGGTCTACAAGTGAGGAAATTGAGAATCCAATGACACAAGGAGGTACTGAGGCCAAGGTCATGAAGTTTCTTGATTAGTTTTGAAGGGATGATGGGATTGAATACAGAACTGAGTTGATGAAGAGCAGCCTGATGTATGCATCTTTGCTGTCCAGATATTCCAGTGTTGAGTGAAGAGTCAATGAGAAGGAATCTGCTGTGGAGCTGTTGCTCCAGTAGGCAGCTTGAAGCAGATCCGAGTTGTTTCTCAGGCAGGAGTTGGGATGTTTCATCTCCAACCTCTCATAATACTTCATCCCTGTGGATGGAAGTGCTACTGGATGACAGTCATTAAGGCAGGCTACCATATTCTTCTTAGGCACTGGTATAAGAGAAGTCCGCTGGAAGCAGGTGGGTACCTCATTCCCCTGAAGCAAGAGGTTAAAGATCTCAATGAACACTCCAGCCAATTGATTAGCACAGGTCTTTAGTACTGGCCAGGTGCCCTGTCTGGGCTGGATGCTTTTCATGGGTTCACCCTCCTGAAGGCTGCTTGCATGTCAGCCTCAGAGACATCACAGGATCATTGGGGACTGAGAGAGTTTATGATGGTTCCTTCATATTTTGACAGTCAAAGCGAGCAAAGAAGCCATTGCGCTCATCTGGAAGTGAAGCTCTGTTGTCGCCTGTGTCACTTGACTTAAATTTATAAAAGGTAATGTCATTCAAGCCCTGCCACGTCTGTAGAACATCTTTCGTGGATTCAAGTTGAGTCCGGAATTGTCACTTCACCTGTGAGGTGACTTTCCAGAGATTGTACTGGGCATCTTTTAACTTCCTTGGTAACCAGACTTGATTGCCTCTGATCTGGCTCTCAGCAAATTGCAACTCTCATGGTTCATCCAGGCTTCTGGTTGGGGAAGACTTGGAATAATTTTATGGGGACACACTTGACTACAACTGTTTTAATGAAGTCCATGACAAACCATGGTGTATTCATTCAGATCCGCAGGTGAACCTTTGAACATGACCTAGTCCATTGACCCAAAGCAATCCCATAGACATTCCTCTACCTTCTGCGACCACCTCTTTGTTTTCCTACTCTGGAGTTTTGCTCCTTAGCCTTTGCCTGTTTGTAGGTAGGAAGGAGAAGGACGGCCAAGTGATCCAATTTACTGAAGTATGGTCTGAACATGGAATGGTAGGCATCTCTTATCTTAATATAGCAGTGGTCAAGTATATTGAAACCTTTGGTGTTATTGGTTATATGCTGATGGTAATTATACAGGGTCAAATTCCCCAACTATGATTTGAAATGCATCTGGCTGGACTGTCTCTTGTTTGGAGACGGCATCATGCAGTATCTGACGCACCTGATTATTGTCAGACACTGGTGGGATATAAACTGCGGTTAGGATTATGGAGGAGAACCCCCTAGGTAACTAGTACAAATGGCATTTGACAACTAAATGTTCAATGTCGGAATTCGACATGAGTTTGAGAAAACTGCCACATTGAATCACCTCTGAGAGCTAATCATGAAACATATACCTTCATCTTTTGCCTTTTCCAAAGCAGTAATTTGGTCCATCCTGTGAATGTTGGTGCCTTTAGGTCTGATCATCATTTCTGGCATGCTGGGAGTAGGCCATGTCTTGATCACACATAATACACAGCAATCTCTCATTTCCCTCCAATATAGTAATTATGCCCTCAGATGCTGGGTAGAGGGGGTCACATTCCTCTGTATTTCAGCCTGGCTTGGAGATGCCCCCTCCTGCCACACTTTCGGCTACGGTGATGAACCTTCTTCTGCTTAAAGGTGCTGTACCTGCTTGGTCCACCAAGTCATTCAGAAGATTGTGAAATCTGTAGTTCATTACGTTGATTTAAAAGTACATTGCCTAAAGGGAAATTACATGCTGCAGATTGCAGTGAGAATAGTTCAAAAGAGGTCCTGTCTATTTGGACGTATTGTAGCCCACAGAATGTCACCTGGGTTCACTTGCGCTATCTTGCAATCATTTGGCTCAGTGTTGCCCTACACAGGCAGCTCAGTAATAGATACCTACTGCAAGCTATTGTCTTTCTTATGTGGTATGTACTTTCTTCCCAGTGTGAAGTAAATGTGCTCACACTGGTAGGCACCCCAACAGTGAAGTTGATGTTACCAATTTGCACTACAGTCCAGCTTGCGGCAATCACACTTTTCTGTTCCGCATGACATTATTACAGTATTTAGCTCTCTATCATTTGACATTGCCTTCATGAAGCCACAGCATATACCAATCACACACCCTCCCTTTCATCATGAATTTGGTCCTCCTACACCTCCCAGCACCACTGCCATGATCACATTATTGTACTACAGATGTCCAACTCGATGTCCAACTTCAGGTAAGACGTAGCGTTGAAATTGGGATGGTCTGATTGATCAACAAAGGGACAGGAATAAAGGTGAAAAGGGCAGAAGTAGAATGAGAAAATCTCTCTCTCTCTCACGCACACACTCTCTCTCCCCCTCTCTCTCTCTCCCCCTTCCTCTCTCTCTCTCTCTTTCTCTCTCTCTCCTCTCTCTCTCCCCTCTCTCTCCCTTTCTCTCTCTCCCTCTTTCTCTCTCTCTCTCTCACACACTCTCTCCCTCTCTCTCTCTCTTTGTCTCTCTCTCTCTCTCTCTCTCTCTCACACACACACACGCTCTCTCTCCCCCCCTCTCTCCCTCTTCCCCCCTCATTCTGTCTCTCTTCCTTCTCCTTTCCCCTACTATTATTTTTGGATACCCCAGTTTCTCTCAATCCTTCAGTCCTTCAGGTTCATCTCAGTCAGTCTTGGTCATTTAGGAGCAATTAGAGAATGGAGTCAGTCAGACCCAGACGAGGCCACATAGCTAACTGCTCTTCTCCAGGAGCTCCACAAATCTTTCTCTTTGGAGTATCTCATCCAAAAAAAATAACAGTAACCAAGCTATTTGATAACAGACCACAAAATCTTCAATGGTGGCGCAAAGTAAATTTGGGATATCCAAACCATCAGAATTAGAGGAATGGAAATGGAAAAAATGAAGGACACCTGACTGCAGGTAAATACAGAGGCTGGGACAGCCCAGAGGAGGATTCAAACTTGAGAACTTTAAATTCGCTATAATTCCAAATATTGCATCAACATCTAAAAAGAATCATCTGTTAAAACTTACACAAAAATCTCAGAATCTACAGTATAGAAGAAAACCAATTGGTCCATTGAGTCTGGACCAGCTCTCTGTAAAACAACTACTGCAATACACTCACCCATATCTTCTCCCTACAATTGTTTTTTACTCAGAGAGTCATGGATGTCTAAAATGCGCTCTCTGACATGTGGTAGAGGCAAATACATGTGAGGCTTTTAAGAGGTGTTTGGATAAGCACTTGGATATAAGAAAGATGGAGGTGTATGGACTGTGTAGGTAGGATGGATTAGTGTTTGGGTGTTTTTGATTTGCATTTCAGATGGTTTAGCACAACACTGTAGGCCAAATGGCTTGTTCCTGTGCTGTACTGTTCTATGTTGTATGGTCAGATATTTATCTGGCTCTCTTTTGAACCATATTTGAATCCTTCTCTGGCAATGTATTCCAGATTCCTACTACTTAATAAATACTTAAAATAAATCCTCAGGTCATTATTTTTCTTTTGCCAATAACCTTCATAACTTTTTCTTTGGCCTTTCAGCAATGTTAGCAGTTTTGCTTTATCTAGTCTTTCTATACCCTTCGTGATTTTAAATATCGCTTTTGGAATCCCACATAGTTCATATGTTCCAGTGATATCAACCCAGGTTTCTGCATTCTATCTGCATAACTAATATCCTTCATCACTGGAATAATTTGCGTAAATCTCTTCTTCACTTCTCTAAAGCCATTCTAAAGCATGGGACATGGGATCAAAGTTTTATAAAGTTTCTTCATAACTTTCTTGTTCTTGCACTTTATGCCTTGCTTTATAGAGCCTAATATCTAATATGCTTGTTTACACAAATTTAGCAAACTGTACACATATTGTATATCTTCAGATCACTCAGTTCTTATACCCCTTTTAAAGTAGTACTCTACTTCTCATATTGGTTCTTTCCATTTTCCAGCAGTAAACCTCATCTGCCATCTACTTGCTAAGTCAATCAGACTGTCCTTATCACTTTGGTTTGCTGTCCTATTTGTTAGTGAGCCTTCAAATTTTGTCTCATTCTGCAAATCTGGAATTTGCATCCAAGTCCAATTCCTTTATATAAACTGTATATATTAAAGAGTATAATGGATCTTTGGATGTCTGCAATGTACAATTCCTTCCTCTAAATACAAACTTCCTGTTTCATGTTACTTAACCAATTTTTGATGCAGGGTGCAATATCCCCTTTATTCCAATGAGCTTCAATATTGAGGTCAGGCCTGTTAGGTGGCACTTCGTCACATTGGCTTTTGGAAGTCTGTATGTACCACATCAATTGCATGTCCCTCGATGAAATTCTTTAATCAAGAGCGATGAGATTATAGAGCTAATTATCACAATGAATGGTGTGGGTGTTGGGGCTCAGAGAACCATTCATGAGAAAAGGAAATGGAAGTAGGTAGAGAAAGACAGGAGGAGGCTAAAAGTGCAGCATAAATACTGACGGTCTGTATTAAATGTGCTGCAATATCTATGTAATCTTTTGTATATAAATGTAAGTTATCCCTGTTGAATCAAGACTCATGTGACTTAGAGAAGGACAAAGTCTTCTAGCAAGTTACTAGGCAAGCACAGCACAATAATCTTTCAACAAATTACTACCCTTACTTGTTTCAGGTGTCGATAGAAGAGATATAGTTTTCCTCATTGATGGTTCTTCCAAGATTGGAAAAGGATTTCAAGCAGTTCGTAAGTTTATGGTGAAGACAGTTGATAGCTTTGATGTTGGAGAAGCAAAAGTTCAATTTGGTGTGGTCCAATTCAGTGAAAATCCAAGAACTGAATTCCTTCTAAACACTCATTCAACTAAGAAAAAAGTTTTGGTCGCTATCAAGAAACTCAAACTGAAGCGTGGCCAAAAAATCAACATTGGTCAGGCACTGGACCATGTCATGAAGAATGTGTTTATCAGCTCAGCAGGAAGCAGGATCAACAGTGCTATCCCACAGATTCTGGTTCTCATCACTTCTGGGAAGTCAAATGATGATATTTCACAGCAGGCAGATAAATTAAGGGAGCTTGGAATCGTGTTATTTGGGATTGGCCTAAAGAAGGCTGACCAAACGGTACTGGAGCCATTGGTATACTCCCCCACCTTAGCTTTTCCTGTGAAAAACTTCCAGGGTTTGCTCAACATTCAGAATCAACTCCAGCAAATAATAAAGACAGTAGCCGTGGAAGTTGTTGAAACTCCGGTTGAAGGTATTTATGCAACATTTTCTTCTATTTTCTAAAATAGGATGAATTATTTAAACGGAAAAAGAAGTATTTGCATTTGTTTGCCTGACAGATGAGTGAACAAAGTGATCAAAGTGACTCAAATTCTAGCTAGGCTGTCAGCACAGTTCGTTTAACCACCCACGGGCTGAGCGTAGGTCACTACAAAAATTCATCTAGTTTCCTCTGATCACAACAGAATCATCAAAAAAGGGTTCTTTCCCATTTCATGTACCTTAGAGTCATAGAGTCACCATGGAAGCAGGCCCTTCAGCCCAAATATTCCATGCTGATCACAGCATCCTCCCTGTTAGTCCCAGTTGTCTGTATTCAGCCCAAAACTTCCACGCCCTACCCCTCCAAGTACCTATTCAAATGCCTCTTAAGTGTTGCAATTGTACCTGCCTCGACCACTTCCACTAGAGGCTCATTACACGTACTCTGGCAGCTCAGTGCAGGCACTCACTACCCTTTTTGTAAAGAGGGTAACTCTCAGTTCGCTTTTAAATCATGCCCCTCTTATCATGTATCTGTTCTACTTTAGTTTTGGATTCCTCAATCCTGTGCTATAACATCCGTAGCCCTCGTGATCTTATTAACATCTGTTTTCTTATTAGCCTCTTATTTTCCAATGCTCCGAGGAACAGAGATCCCACATGGCCTGTTAGTCCAGACAGCACCCTCATAAATCTCTTCTGCACCCTCACCAGCTTGATGATGTTTTGCCTATACCAGGGTAACTAAATCTATACACAATACTCCAAGTGTGATTTCACCAACAACGGCAAGATAATGCCCCTACTCCTAAACTCGAAGCCCTGAGGACGAAGGCCAGCCTGCTTAATGCTTTCCTCACCACTCTGTCTACAATGTGTAGCTGCTGTCAACAAATGGGCACTTGTACTCCTAGGACCCCTCATTTCCTCAACACTCGTCAGTGCTCTGCTATTCACAGTTCAGGTCCTACCCTGATCTGAAAATCCAAAATACATCACTTCACATTGACCCATGTTGAAATCCATTTGCCATTCCTCAGCCCATCTCCCTAACTGATCAAGATCTCTCTGTAATTCACTGTGATGTACTTCACTGTCAACAAAGCTCCAGAATTTTGTATCATCAGCAATTTTACATTATTAATGCATAGCAGAGGTCCCCACTGGGGTATTCTACTTTTCACTGGCCTCTAGTTGGAGAATCAACTTTAGCGATCATCTTCTGCCTCCTGTCATCGGGAAAGTTCTGAATCCACCTTGCTAGCTCCCCCAGAATCCCATGCGACCTAATCTTCCAGATCAGTCTGCCATGTGGGACCTCGACTGTGAGTCTGTTCTGGTGACATCTTGTGTCTTTCTTGTGATCTTACAGACGTCATACATCTTTGGTTATAATACAATAATTTATTTATGCCACAACCACAAATATGTTTTTAAACAGACTATGTTGTTGATATATACTGAGTGCTCAACTACTTGTTAAAGTTACTTCAAAAGAAGCTTGTACAGCAGCTTCCCAAAAAAGCAAACATTCGGGAACATAATAACGGTTAAAGGAGGCCTTTCTCGTAACTGTTTGAAACTTTAGCTACATTGCATTCCAATGAATATTATAATATATATGATGAGCGGGAGAGTTAGAAGGAAATATCGGAAAGAAAATTTTGAGAAAAAGAAAGAGATTGCTACACCAGCAGTCACATTCTTGTCGGTTGTGAGATAGGAGCTGCAGGAAAATAAGAACAACTAAATATTCCTCTTTCCTAACATTCACAAGGCATTTATGATTGACATCAATAGGAAGGGCCTGGTTACCACAGTTCGGTTGTTGTGATATGAAATGTTCTGTTAGCATCCAGCTCAGCTTTGAACATTTGATTTCCTACACTCTCAGTACCATTGCCTAAGTTTGGCCAGTGACAAAAGTATAGTGATCAGCAGAATTAAGTTGGTATTTGTGGATGGATCAAAATGAAAAGACTTGAGTTAGGTTCACAGATTGATCCTTGTGATTCAAGAAAATAGGCAATAGAAATTAACCTTTTTTGTTCATGGTTACTGGCTTTCTTTGCCCTTTACCAACAGAAGTATAACATATCACCACAGCAATAGTAATGCCACAGTAGGAAACTGCAGTCATTATACTGTTCCAAACAAAGACTTTGCATTCGTCATAGAACATCGAACAATACAGTACAGGAACAACCCATGATGTTTGTGCTAAGCATGAGGCTAAATTAAACGAATCCCTTCTGACTGCACATGTTCCATTATTCCCCATCCCTCGCCTTCCCTGCATATTCATAAAAAGCCTCTTGATGACATCTATCACAAACAAGAGAGAATCTGCTGATGCTGGAAATCCAAACAACACACACAAGATGCTGGAGGAACTCAGTAGGCCAGGCAGCATCTATGGAAAAAAGTTCAGTTGATGTTTTGGAGTCTCGGTCTGAAACGTTGACAGCTCTTTTTTCCACAGATGCTGCCTGGCTTGCTGAGTTTCTCCAGCTTTTTCATGATTATGACTTACACTTGTTTCCTCATTCACCCCTGGCTGCATGTTCCAGGCACCTATACATCCATGTAAAATAACCTGCCCTATACATCTCCCTTAATCTATTTCCACCCCCCCCCCCTCCACCCCCAGTCTCACCCTAATGTTATGCCATCTGGAATTTGACATTCCTACATGTGGACGTAGACTCTGGCTGTCTACACTGTCTATGCCTCTCATAAATTTATTAACTGATCAGGTCTCCCTCAGCCTCAATGATTCAGAGAAAACCATCCAACTATCTAAGATTCAGCTTCTCTTTATTGCTTGTACGCTCTAATACAGGCGGCATCATACTCACCCCTCTCCAAATCCTTTCCCTGTTTCCTGTAATAGGATGACCAGAACTGCATGCAAATACTCAATGTACAGACTCCTCAAAGTTTTATATAACTGCGATATGACTTCCTGATGCTTATGCAGTATGTCCTTAGTGATGAAAGCAAACATTCCCTATGCCTTCTTCAGAACTTGCATGTCCACTTTTGGAGAGCCATGAACTTGGACCCCAAGATCCTCAAGGCATCAAAATCTGTCTTTTATTTTTGCAATGCTGATGATGCATTTCCAGCAGTTTCTTTTTATTCTATTAAATTTCTGATAAGTGTAGTTTTCTTTTAAATGTGCTTTCAGCCCTCAACTTCCTACATCCCCACCACCTTCTCCTATTTCCCAGGTTCAAAATCCTCTCCACGACAGGAAATAAACAATGAACTGCACTGCTGTTGGCACTAATATTTCGGACAGTTAGCTATAAGCATTGGAACTATAAGTAAAACATTATGAGTAACCCATTTCTTTTCTTCTTTACAGACAAATAAATGACTTTCCAGGTGGCTGTGGCTGTGTGAATTTATTGGTTTATAATAAGCAACCTCCAAACTTTGTGTGGTAACTAGACCAATAAGGCGATCACTGAGAAAGGAATTGGTTCAAACTCAATTGCAAGTCAAACAGCAGGATTATCATGTCTTTGAGTGTTGTTGTGTTAAGAATTTTAGTCTTTCAGTGATTGCTGCTACTACAAATTTAAAACGTTATCTATTCTCTGTATATTTAAAAAGAAACAATCTGTACTTAATGGAAAAACCTGGTGTGCACAACTTACCTAGTGTGCATGAGATCAAGAGGCTTCAATGTAAATGCAATGTAAGATCATGTACTCTGTTAATGCTAGGCCCACTCTGATTATATTTGTGTGCTGTCAGAGGAGCTCACACATAATAGTTGTTGAACGTCACAATAATTGTAACAAATGTTTTACCTTCTCTGTTAAACTAGGAGTGCCGAGAAGAGTAAGTTTTGAAATATAAATATATATAAAAAGCAAATATAAAGTTGATATATAAAGTTGATTTTTTTCCAAAATAAACATTGCTTTTTGAACCATCACTTCTGGTCTTTTTTTTTAATGTATTTGGCTTTCAATAAAACTGAGGCTGTCAGACAGAAGATATACGATAAATATTTGTGTCGACACAATTTGCCAACAGTTGATGGATTTAAATCTAGCTCTAGGGTTATAGTATGCCATCTGTAAGGTTTGATTGCCAAGTCATTTTGCGTAGTCTCAACTAATCTATCATCAGTTGAATGTGGGCCTATGATAACGAAAAACTTACTAACTTTAATGCTAAGTGTAAATAAACAGTAAAAGTTGATGGAGAGACTTAAGCTAAGTTTCTGTATATGAGAAGTGGAAATGCCAGAGCAGGTGGTGACAGTCATTGTCTCGAAATTGGGGTAACCTCACACTGGCATGCCGAAATACATGAAATTTAACGCTGCAGTTACTTCTTTGTCTGATGTTAATGCTCGTAAAGTAGGGAAGAAATGAGGAGCTCTCATTCACTGCTATGTTGGGTGTGTGAAATGAGAAATAATAGGGATTCCTTCATGAAATAAATATACAGTTCATCTGCACTCTCAATACCTGACTTCAGGGACAAAGGTGTCAAATAAGATGTTGAAATTGTTATTTATTTACCTCACTTTCATGTTACTGATGCTGTCTGTTCAATCATCAAGCAATGAGAGACTTCTCACATAATTCTCAATTATGCAGTCATTATCACTCCTTAAAACAATATATTACACTTCAGCACTTAATGTAAGTATCTTATCGAAGCCAGGAAAAGGGTAGAGGAGAGATAGGGTTGACAAAAAGGCTGAAAGGTGGTATGGTATAAGATAAGGGAACAATAAGGGAACGAGATGAAATAAGATGAAGGAGGGGTGGGAGGGTAGGCCAAGGGAGAAGAAACCCAGGTAGAAAGGTATGTGGGTGATGGGAGGATGGAAGCAGCAGTCTTTGAAAATAGCCTCAGGCCAAAATATCGATTGTTTATTCCCCCTCCCCCCCAAACCTGACTTGCTAAATTCCCCCAGCATTTCGTGTGTGGAGGTCCAAATTAGGATGGTCAATAGAGATAAGTGATGGAAACCCTAATCTGGAGATACAGTAGGAAGAATCTGGATCAGAAAGAAGTGCAAGTAAATTGCTGCTTCAAAGGGTCCACAGAAGAGACAAGGTAAAAAGGTACCTCCTACCCTAGAAAACCAACACAATCACTGAACTCATCAATTCTGGAGAACCCTGCCTTCTCCTGCCCCACTGAACCTGTGTCCTCATACCTCGATTTCATTCTATTCTCCTTGGTTCGTTCACTTCCCACCTATATCCACAGCACTTTCTCATGCCCTTGATCTCCCCAATAACTTTCAATTGACTGCCTCATCTTCACCAAAGACTGCTGCTTCCATCCTCCCATCACCCACATACCTTTCTACCTGGGTTTCTTCTCCCTTGGCCTACCCTCCCATCCCTCCTTCATCTTGTTTCATCTCGTTCCCTTATACGTGTCTATCACCCATCAAGAAGGCTTCAAAACTCTCCACTTCTTTCTTGACAAAAGAACCAACCAACTTCCCTCCTCATCACCCTTCTCCATCTGGCAGAAATAGTTCTCACCCTCAACAATTTTTCTTTTGGCTCCTCCCACTTTTTCCAAACACGTGGGGTAGCCATGGACACTCACATGGGCCCCAGCTATGCTTACTCTTCATTGGCTAGGTAGAACAGTCCATTGTTTGAAACCTTTCCCTGTAATACTCCCCAACTCTTCCTCCGCTACAGTAATGATTGCATTGATACTGCTTCATGCACCTAACTTAGCTTGTCAATTTTGTCAACTTCTATGCACCCTGCCCTTAAATTCACTTGGTCCATCTCTGACACCTCCCTCCCTTTCTTGATCTCTCTGCCTACATTTCTGAAGATAAACTGCCATCTGACATCTTTTATAAACTGACTGATCCCCACGGTTATAATGATTATACCTCTTCCTCCTCTATCTCCTATAAAAATTCTATTCCCTTTTCTCAGTTCCTTCACCTCCACCACATCTGTTCTCGGGATACAACTTTCTGTTCTAGTACATCAGAGAGGTCCTCCTTCTTCAAAGAATGGGATTTCCCTCCCTTCACAATTGATGCAGCCACACACACATCTGTTATGTACCAGCTGCAATAGATCACAAAGTGAGTCGGATTTCAATGTTAAACCGCTATCTTTATTAGTATCCACTCAAAAATGTAGAAACTTAAACAAAATAAACAGAAATTGACAGTGTTATGCATGTGTGTGGCTCCCAAACCATCAAGCTTAGGAACAGTTCTTAAAGTCTTAAGATGGCAAACTAGGAAGGTCCAGTAATCCACAGAATAAATGAGGGGAGAAACTTGTAAATCCACATTAAATTGTAGAGAGGAGGCAATTCTCAAAAATTCCACAGGTTCCACACTGGGAAAACAAAGTAACAGTCGCCGAAATTCTTATCTGTCGAGTCATTCTGAAATCCCTAGAAACCATAGAAACTACAGCACAGAAACAGGCCTTTTGGCCCTTCTTGGCTGTGCCGAACCATTTTCTGCCTAGTCCCACTGACTTGCGCACGAACCATATCCCTCCATACATCTCCCATCCACGTAGAAATATCCCAAAGTTGACAGTCACAGAATATCCCTTCACACAAGTGGTTACCACTTAACACACCCAAATCCAGGTAAGGGTTAACAACAGTGGTCGCCACAGGATACTCCAACAAAATCCACTTATGAATCATACGAAGTGACAGTCACACATCCAATGTGCACGGTGTGCTGTTAATCAACTCAATCTTTTGGGCATGAGGAAGTATCAGACTCTACCCATTTTTACAGCAAGCTACTCCAGCAGCTTGTGGTCCAAAGCTTCCATACTCTCTCTCCCTCTCACTCTCCTCTCCTCTAAAGTCTCAGCGGTCTGTTGCAGCTTGTTATACGGAAGTGCCCTAGGCCTGCCTCATCCAGGTTTTAAAGTGACACCCACAGTAAATGAAACCGTGGTCACATAACACATCTCCTCCATTTCCAGAGCATTCATGCTCACTCTAACTTTCCGCTGCCTTAATAGTGATAGAGCTCCTCTTGTCCTTACCTACCACCCCATGAGAGTCCACATCCAACATATCACCCTCCGAAACTTCCGCCATCTCGAAAAGGATCCCACCACTAAACACATTTTTACCTTCCCACCCCTCTCTTCTTTTTGCAGTGATCACTCCCACTGGGATTTCCTTGTCCATTTATCCCTTCCATGGCACTTATCCCAGCAAGCAGCCTAAATTCTGCACCTGCCCATACAATTCCTCCATCACCTCCATTCAGGGTCCAAAGCCCTTCATCTTCGAATCTGCTGGAATTGTGTCTGGTGCACCCATCGTAAATTGGGGGACTACTTCGTCAAGCACCTCCGCTGCCTTTGCCACAGGAGGAACTTCCTGGTGAGCAAACATTTTAATTCTGATTCCCATTTCCATGCCGACATGTGATAAGATGGGGCCATTCTCAGAATGGAGTGCAACACCTTATATTCTATGTGGGTAGGCTCTAACTTGATGGCATGAATTTCTCCTTCCTTTAAAAAAAATTCCCCACCCTCCCTCCCCTCTTCCTCTATTCCCCACTCTGACCTTTTAGCTCTTCTCATCTGCCTATCACTTCCCCCTGGGTCCCCTCCTCCTTCTCAATCTCATGAGTTTGGCGGGACTTGAGGGTGTCTTCCTTAGACTTATGCAGCCAAGGAAACCAAAGTGTTTCATATGTAAAGAGAGAGAGAGAGAGAGAGAGAGAGAGAGAGAGAGAGAGAGAGAGAGAAGGCAGAAAATGAATGAAACCCAACGGGTCATAAACAGTGAGTCCTGGGTGATAATAATAATAAATATTTTTAAAAAGCAGAAATGGCTGGCTACAACGAAAAGATAGACATGTCTGATTGCACAACAGGTATTTGGATGTTGAATACTGAATGGATTGAGCAGTATTTTGAAGCAAATTAAATATCCAATGAGAAACAAGTATCGATTTTGCTGAGTTCATTGGGTTTAAAGGCATGTTGTTTGGTTCGATGTTTGACTGCTCCAACCAAACCAGCTGTAATGAGCTTTGCTGTTATCATGAAACTAATGCAGGAACATTTAGAACTGATTGTTCATTGTAGAACACTTTAAGCTTCATTAAGTGGAATCAGAAGGAAGAGGTGTCCATTACAGTGTATGCGGCTGAACTGAAGCGATTTTCTGGGCATTACCAGTTGAGTAATGGGCTTATTGCCACATTGAGAAATCATTTAGTTTGTGGAATCATACAAGAAAGCATTCAAATATGGTTCCAAACTGAAGAACAACTCACATTTAAGAGGGCAATTGAAATTGCTGTATCAATGGAGATCACAGCCAGAGAGACAATTGATTTGCTATCAGGAATGAAAGTGAACATGAACAAAATTGCAATGTCTAAACAGAAACCTGGCTGGCTGAAGAAATTGTGTTACCATTGTGGCAGGGGCTCACATACACCTAACCAAGGAAGGTTTAAAGACAAAACTTACATAAAGTACAACAAAGTAGGGCAAATAGAAAGAGCATTTTGAGCACGTAAAAATATATGGACCGCACAAGAGATAAAAGATAAAAAGTCAAGTTGCAGTTTCAAAGAGACCATGCTGAAATGAAATTGTCATAAGGGCGGTGGCTGGGAATGGACCCGAGTGCAAGACACAGACACTGAAGTACTAGGGACAGAACTAGGATACAGGGCGATGGCAAAGACATGGACAGGAAAACCAGGAACCCGGTACAGGACTGAACAAGAGAGCTAGGAGCCCGGACTTGAACTCCAAGCCAGAGACTGGACAAGGACCCAGTACCTGGGTCTTGCCTCTGACTCGGACCCCAGAACTAGGCAAGGACGAGGCTTGGCAGGCAGGCAGGATGAGGCTGGAGTCTTCAGGCTAGAAGCTAGAGGCTAGAGACTTGGCTTGGCTAGAGGCTGGAGTCTACAGGCTCGAGACTAGGCAAGAGAGAGTCGAGGCTTGGCAGGAGGCTGAAGACTTGAGGCTAGAGGTGAGGTGAGGCTGCAGACGAGAGACGAGGTGAGGCTGGAGGCTGGAGATGAGGCGAGGCAAGGCTGGAGGCTGGAGACTTGAGGCGAGGTGAGGCTGGAGGCTGGAGACAAGGCGAGGCAAGGCTAGAGGCTGGAGACTTGAGGCGAGGCGAGGCTAGAGGCTGGAGACTTGAGGCGAGGCGAGGCAAGGCTGGAGGCTGGAGACTTGAGGTGAGGCGAGGCTAGAGGCTGGAGACTTGAGGCGAGGTGAGGTTGGAGGCTGGAGACTTGAGGTGAGGCCAGGCTGGAATGCGTTTCAGTACCAGTGAGCCAGGTTCATTTCCTGCTGCTGTTTTTAAGGAGTAGGTTCTCCCTGTGACCATGTGTGTTTCCTTCCACAGTCTGAAGATATACTGGTTGGAAGGTGAATTAGTCAATGTAAATTATCCTGTGATGAGGCTAGGGTTAAATCAGGGGTTGGTGGGCGACTTGTACATCCTGAAATGCTTCTCCTTCTCAACCATCCACGAAAACAGAGGAGAGCCCCGAAGAATGAATGACAGTTAAGTGTTAGAACCCCAAAGTCCCACAGCTCCCCTCCCTCCCATGCATAAGCGGCAGCAAGCAACAATCCCCCCTCCCTCCCACTGGCAAAAAAAAAGCATTGGCACCCTAATGAAGGAGCACATATAAAAATGCTGGAGGATTTCAGCAGGTCACCAGCATCGATGGACGGAAATGGACACCTAATATTTCAATGTCCTGATGAAGGGACTCAGACCAAAATGTTGACTGTATATTTCTCTCTGTAGATGCTGCCTGACCTTCTGAGTTCCTCCAGCGTTTTGTGATTGCTCAAGATCTCCAGAATCTGAAAAATGCCTTGTGTTTATGAATAATGAGGTTGTGTTCATGAGATCATGGACTGTTCAGAAATCTGATGGTGCAGGGGTAGAAACCATTCCTAAATCTTAGAGTGTGGCTCTTCAGGCTCCTGTTCCTCTTCCCCAGTGGTTGTAGTAAGAAAGCATGTCTTGGATGGTGAGAGTCATTAGTGATGAATGCTACCTTCTTGAGAAACCAGCTCTTGCAAATGTACTCAATATTGGGAAAAGATGTGCCCAGAATGGAGCTGTCTGAGTCTTGTGCATTGGATCCTCCAGAGCAGGTTGTTCTCCACTGTGCACCTGTAAAAAATTTCAACAGATCTTGGTGACATACCAAACTTTCTCAAACTTCCTATGAAATAAAGCTGCTGGAGTGTCTTCCTTGTGATAGCATCACTTTGTTGATAAATCCTCCAAAATATTGGCACCCAGGAGCTTGATGCTGCCCACTCTTTCCAACGCTGACCCCTCAACGAGGATTGGTGTGTGTTCTTGTTCTGACTTCACTGTCCTGAAGTCCTCAACCAATTTCTCGGTCTTATTGACATTGAGTACAAGGTTGCTGTTGCAACAACACTCAACCAATTGATCTATCTCACTCTTGTATACCTTCTTGTTGCCATCTGAGTTTCTACTAACAACAAGTGTCATCAGCAATTTTATGAATGGCCTTTTAGCTGTGCTTAACCACACAGGCGTGAGTGTAGAGACAGCACGACAGTAGGCTAAGTAGGCATCCTTGAGGTATACCTGTGTTGATTCAGAATCAGAATCAGGCTTATTATCATTGGCATCTGTCGTGAAATTTACCTCCTACCTGATGGTAACAACGAGAAAAGGGCATGCCCTGGGTGCTGAGGGTCCTTAATAATGGAGACATTACTCAGTCAGTGAAGAGGAGATGTTATTATTGATTTACACTAAATGTGGTCTCCTGACAAAGATGTCAAAGATCCAGTTCCAGAGGGATTTACAGAGGCCTAGGTTTTAAAGCTTGTTGATTAGCACTGAGGTGATGCTGGATTTGAATGCTGAGCTCAACAGCCTGATGTATGCTTTGCTTTTGTCTAGGTGCTCCAAAGAAGAGTGGAGAGCCAGTGAGATTGTGTCCACTGTAGAACTGTGGTGGCTGTTGTAAAATCACAGTGGATCCTGGTACTTGTACAGGCAGGAGTTATTTCTAGCCATAACCAACCTCTCTCAAAGCTCTTCATCACAGTAGACGTGAGTGCTACTGAGAGGTATTTATTGAGGTAGCCCAACTTGTCCTTCTTTGGCATCAGAATGATTACCACCTTTTTGATGAAGTCAAGCTCAAACCACAACAGTGAGAGGTTGAAGATGTACTTGAACACTGCAACCAGTTTGTCCAGTACAGATATCCAATATTGTGCTCGTTACACAATTGGGGCCGGATGCCTTGAGAGGATTCACCCTCTTGAAGGATCTTCTGACCTTGGCCTCCAAGACTGAGTTCACAGGGTCTTTGGAAGCTGTGGGGATTGGCCCAAGTATAGTGTTATTCTCCCTTTCAAGGCAAACACAAAAGGCATTGAGCTTACTGGGGAGTAGAGCATCACCATTTATAGTGTTAGGTTTCATTTTACAGGAAGCAATAGCATGCAAACCCTGCCACAGCTGGTCTGCATCTGATTGTGTCTCTATCTCCCCCGACGATTATAAAAAAACCAGAAAAGAACTCAAAAGGGAATCAAAAATGCCAGGAGGGGCCATGAAAAATCCTTGGCATGGAGGATTAAAGAGAATTCCAACGTAATCAATAAATTCATCAAAAAGAACGGGATAACTAGAGAGAGGATAGGACCACTCAAGGTTAAAGAGGGGAAATAATTGCTTGGATGCAGATGATGTGGGTGAGATCCTAAATGAGTACTTTATATCAGTATTTACAAAGGAGAAGAATGTGGAGGATAAGGAGATCAGTGCCAAGTGTATTAATACACTAGGATTTTCAAGGAAAAGAAGTAGGTAGCATTGGAACTTGTAAAGAGCATGAAGATGAATATCCCCCAGGGCCTGATGGGATATACCCAAGGCGATTGAGAGAGGCAAGAGACAACAGTAGGCTTTAATACTAACAAAGAGGCCGCTGAGTGTGTATGAATGTGTGTTGATTCTGGTATGACTTTTGATATACTGTCATGTTGATAGTTGAGTGCTGACTGCTTTCAATAAAGTAAGATGTGTCCTCGTGAGCAGATTTACGAAACATAACCCATTTTGACACTGTAACAGCTCAAGATTCTTTGTGACTCTGACTCCCTCTACTGAAAGTTTCTTTAAAAACACCACCTTGTTTGCTGGTCATGATATGACAGTGTTTTTCCAGCTCTTTATCGCCTCAATGAATTGAACTTCAATCAAGTGCAAACTCAGCTATGTCTAGATCTGTCCACAGCAATTTTACACACATGACCCTGGTAAAGAAGCTTCCAGCTACTTGTCAGAAATCCAGCCAGTAACTTAGCTGACACTGGCAAACCAAATGTAGACACGAGGAATACGAGAAAGACACCTTCCCCTCGTACCCCATCCGTTATTTATTTATAATACACAAATTCTTTTTCTCTATCTCCATTTTCTCCCTTTGTCCTTCTGACTATACACCTTGCCCATCCTCTGGGTTTTTTCCCCCCTCCCCCTTGTCTTTCTCCCTGGGCCTCCTGTCCCATGATCCTCTCATATCCCTTTTGCCAATCACCTGTCCAGTTCTTGGCTCCATCCCTCCCCCTCCTGTCTTCTCCTATCATTTCGGATCTCCCCCTCCCCCTCCCACTTTCAAATCTCTTACAAATTCTTCCTTCAGTTAGTCCTGACGAAGGGTCTCGGCCCAAAACGTTGACTGTACCTCTACCTAGAGATGCTGCCTGGCCTGCTGTGTTCACCAGCGACTTTGATGTGTGTTGCTTAACCAAATGTAGGTCAAAGTTTGGAAATGGAATCTTCATGGTTTGAGTTATTAAGCAGGTTATGTATTTATGCAATCAGTGTTCAGACTGGCTTTTACAGTTCCTGCTATAGTGCCTTATGTGAAATACTATTATAAATAACTGATAATGGACAATAACTGCTGCTTTTACTAAGAAGCGATAGATACACCTTGCAAACCAGTACGGAGTTGAAGAATGATTCACCATTAACTTCCTAATTTTGCATGTACTGCCAAGTGCTTGGTAACCCAGTTCTTTCCCTCCCCCACCCTGCAGCCCTCAGCCCGTTCTGTGATGAAATTTAGAGGGTGAAATAATCTTGGCTTCTTCTTGTGGACCTCCTTGCAGGTGACTACTTGGCAGCACTGTTTAAGTACCCATTCTTCCGTGTGGAAAGCTCATGCAAGGGAAACTAATGAAAAGGAGGGGTGCTGGGATGGAAGAGGCTGCAAATGAAATAGAACATTAAGTCACATTGTACAAATGTGAAAGGCTGTAATCCATCTGACAGTGATACCTCCGGGGCTTACATTGAGAAAATACAGCAGGATATGATTAAGGCCACATCAGCATTCTGTATAGAAACTAGGGAGAAGAGCCAGGAACTTTGTGCGTTAATTTCCGTGCACTGGTGTTGGATAGAAATGATTCAAAGACACACTGAAAAAATACTTACGCCGTGTCCAATGGCTGAGAAATATTGCCTTGTTGGAAGCCTCATTGTGGCAGGAATTTTGTTTGCACCTTCCCTTATTTGTGAGTCAGGGTAATTAATTACAGCCAACATGCTCCCAGGAGGTTCTCTGCCTCTGCTGTGGTGCCTGCTCAGGATTGAATTAAAACTACCTGTGGTATTGGCTGCCTCAATCCAGAACGTCTGGAGGCTTATTTGGCTGGTGGACTGCTTTATTATTTGAAGTAAGTTTGCTGTTATCTACAGCTCAAGTGATTCATAACCTAACATGATCCTTTAAATCTTGCCTGTATATTAACCCATGATTCCAAACACATGGAGAAAGGAGTGGGCTACTTGCATGTGTCCCACCATTCAAGGAGATTTGGCAAATTTGTAACTCACTTCTGTTTTTACCACAAATCATATAAATAACTTCATTTAACAGAAGTCTATCTACGTTAGATTTCTGAGGCCTCTGTCGGTTAGAGTTGACTGCGGATGTTGCATCCCAGCTGTCTAGATACGCAAGCCTGGGCAGTACGATATGGAGAGCAAGCTGTTGCCCATGTAGCAAGCTCCCCCTCTCCATGCATCTGATGAACCCAAAGGAATGGCAGAGACTGATACAGTTAGGTTCCAGTGCCATTGCAGGAGTTGCCAGTCAATATTGAACTCAATGTAGGTCTGCCTTAGAGACTATCTCCAGGTTTATCCCTCAAGGCTAATTGCTGGAGCCTTCCCCTTAAGCGGGTATAGCTGCAAGGCAGTGGAGGGTTGAGATCAGAGTTTTCCTTCTCCTAGATGAGCTGTCAGCCATGGCCCCATCTGCCCGAAGTGACTGGTTTTAAGGCGCCAGTAACTCATCTTTACCCTTTCTCCTGTCAGAAGAAACGGTTCCGCCAGGCTTAGTAGCTAAGACACACGCGAAGGCCAGGAGCTAGACTTGGCTGTTAGAGGTTACAGGAGGCGCACGACATTGGGAGCATTTAATAGATAGTCGGAGCTTGTCCCCATTGCCACTCCTTGTTATAACAACCTCAAGGAACGATAAATCTACGTTAGATTTATTGTCATGAAAATTAATATAAAGTTAGCATTTATTGCTCGGGACATTGTATGCAAATGTAGTGAGGCTAAGTTTCAGTTATAAAAGGTATTGATGAGACAACATCTCAAGCACTGTGTACTGTCTTGTTATGCTTACTCTATTGAGCAATGATGTAAATTTGCTGAAAACAATTAAGCAAAGATTTACCATTCTAAGGGCAGAAATGGGCAGACTGGTTTATAAGAGTCTAGGCTTGAGTTCACTGGAGTTGCTTAAATGACATATGATTCTAAGGTGGATGTGAAGGGAATGCTTCTTGTGGCAGAATCTTGAATGAGGGGTCATTGTTTAATGCCAGTTTAAGACTTCTTGGAGGATATGCTTTTTTTTTGTAATTCTTTCTCAAAGGGCAGTGAATAAGGGGGTGAAAGTTTTTCATTTTTAGGGGGAAGATCAAAGTTGATCTTTCGAATCTTGGAGTAGGTTTGAGAGGGCCAAGTGGGCTAACTCTACTTCCAAGGTATAATTAAGGTTCCAGACTTCGACCTTTTTCATACACAGAAATGCTTCTGAACTTTACTTTTAATGCCTGCCTGTACCTTTTTCTTTCCCTGCATGGTTGTACTTCTTAGGCAGTTCATCGCTGGAATCTCAAACCTAACTTCTATTGACTCCACAAGTTCCTGAAAATGATCAGAATCAGAATCAGGTCTAATATCATTGGCTTACGCTGTGAAATCTGTTGTGTTGCAGCAGCAGTACATTGCAAATTATAATATTGAAAAAACTATAAATTACAATAAGTACAAGGGATTCTAATTAATTGGGATCAGTACAATTTGGCCCAATTACGTGGCTGCCCAAATTAGCTGAAGTTCCACGGAAACAGTTAAAAAGGTATTTTAAAAAAAGACAAACTACTACCTATTTAACTGAGTAACAAATTATGTATTTAAATGAAATACGGAACAATTTCAAACACTACCAATACTACCATAGTGCTATAAAATTGTTTATTAGTTCCCTTAAGTTATCGATAGAGGAATTCATCTGGTGGATGCTGTTATAATTTTCTGGTTGACTGTAAATGAACAATATCTGTGCAGACACCTAATGCAGATAATGGTTTGCCTTAATCAATGCTTTTGATGATTGCATCCTCCAGATCTTCATTTTCATTGTAACATTCAAGATGATTATTGATACCTTTAAATTCTTTGTAGTACCTAACTTGTTGAAGTTGTGAAATAATTTTCTTTTCACTCCTGTCCGTTTCTGGCATCTCCAAGCCTGAATACTTAAAACCACTGTAAGCAAAATGGTTCTGAATTGTCTTACTGCTTATTTCGCGCCAACTATGAGTGATAAAAATCACTTCTTTTTAAACAGAAACACATGAAAGTGATGCTATTTAAAAACTGTTCACTCTAAGCACAGTATAGTATCTAATGGCCACACAAGTGTGTGTAACTGACATTAGTTAGAAACTGTTCAGCAATTAAATGGCATAGTGTCCCAAACACAATCCCAGATATTTTCTTGATTAATTTCTGTTTTTTTAATTGTTTTCCAAAATTAGTGGCTGCTCTAATGAAGTGATGGCCCAATTAACTGGAATCTATTGTGCATATAGAACTTTTAATTTAATAAGTATTGCAAAAAGAGAGCAAAAATAAAAAGTGAGGTAGTGTTCATGGGTTCATTGTCCATTCAGAAATCTGATGGTGGAGAGGAAGAAGCTGTTCCTGAAATGTTGAGTGTGTGCTTTAAAGCTCCTGTATCTTCTCTTTGCTGGTAACAATGAGGAGATCGCATGCCCTGGGTGATGGGGTGCCTTAATGATGGATGCCGCGTTTTTGCTAGGTGTCCTGGACGCCGGGGAGGCTGATGTCCATGCTGAAGATGGCTGAGTTTACATCTCTCTGCAGATTATTCCAATCCTGGGCAGTGGCCTCTCCATACAAGATAGTGATCCAACCAGTTAGAATGTTCTCCATGGTACATGAATCTTTGGTGTCACATCAAGTTTCCTCAAACTCCTAATGAAATATTGCTGCTGTTGTGCCTTCTTTATAATTGGATCAATACATTTGGCCCAGGATAGATCACCAGAGATCTTGACACCCAGGAACTTGAAACTGCTTACCCTTTCCATTGCAGCTCCCTCTATGTGGACTGGTGTGTGTTCCTTCGATTCCTCTTCCTGAAGTCCACAATCAATACCTTGGTCTTACTGACATTGAGTGCAAAGTCATAGTTGCAACACCACTCAACCAAGTGACCTATCTTGTGCCTGTACACCTCATCATCACTATCTGGAAATTTGCCAACAATCATTATGACATCAACAAATTTATAGATGGTGTTTGAGCTGTGCATAGGCACACAAACATGGGTGATCATCAGCGAGATGTTATTTCTGATCCACACTGACAGTGGCCAGTGAGACTGCATCTACCGTAGATCTATTGTGGCAATAGGCAAGTTGCAGCAGGTCCGGGTCCTTGCTTAAGTTGATCCTGCAGGAGCTGATCACTCTCTCAAAGCACCTCATCATAGTAGATGTGAGTTCAACTGGGTGATAGCTATTTGTGCAGCTCACCCTGCTCTTCTTGGGCACTGGTTTTGATTGTCGTCCTTTTGAAACATATGGAAACCTCTAACTGCAGCGAGAGACTGAAGCTGTCCTTGTACACTTCTGCCAGTTGGTTGTCATAGGCTTTAGGTGCACTACCAGGTACACCATCAGGGCCTGATGTCTTGTAAGGGTTCATCCTCTTGAAAGATGTTCTGGTATTGGCTTCTGAGACAAATTTCTCTGAACTTCTCATCCCTGCAGGGATAGGCTCTCTTGCCGTCTCATTTTAAACACCCCTCAATTTACTTTTCAGATGTTGTTTTGCTTCCCTGCAGCTGATCCTAATTCTAATTGAAATCCACCTTCTTCCCTAACTCAAAAGCAAGCTTTAACATTTTATGTGATTACCTTGAACCTTAGCAAGATATGGTCGCTATTACCAAAGGATTTCTCCACGGACACTTTATTCACTTATCTGACATAATTCCCTTAAGCTCAATCCCCGTAAAACCCCTCCCTATTGGGACTCCCTACACCAGCGGTCCCCAACCACCGAGCCACAAAGCATGTGCTACCGGGCTGCGAGGAAACGATATGAGTCAGCTGCACATTTCCTCATTCTGTCTCACGCACTGTTGAACTTGAACATAGGGTTGCCAACTGTCCCGTATTTGCCAGGACATCCTGTATATTGGGCTAAATTGGTTTGTCCTGTATTTCCCCCCCTAAGGTAGAGCGTTCCTATGAAACCTTTCGTGCTGAAATGGCGTAAAGCACAGAAGCAATCACCATTAATTTATATGGGAAAAATTTTTGAGCGTTCCCAGACCCAAAAAATAACCTACCAAATAACACATAAAACTGTAAATAATACCAACATATGGTAAAGCAGGAATGATATGATAAATACACAGCCTATATAAAGTAGAACTAAAATATGTACAGTGTAGTTGGGAAGATTAAACCAAAACCAATCTGTGGAAAAAAATCAGCATGTATGCGCATGCGCACATCACATATGCGCACGGCACGCATGCGCACACAAGTGCCCGGGCAAGGCTTCATGGTCATGGTAGTCTTTCCTGGGGTAAAGTGTCCCGGGATTTGACTGCTACTTTTGCCCCTTATTTGGGAGTGAGAAAATTGGCAACCCTAACTGTAAAAGACATGTTGAGGTGAGTTTAACCCTACTTGAACACCCCACCGGTCGGCCGGTCCGCAAGAATATTGTCAATATTAAACCGGTCCACGGTGCAAAAAAAGGCTGGGGACCCCTGCCCTACACACTGCTTCAAAAAACCCTCCTGATTGCAGTTCATGAATTCCAGCCCTTCTAAACCCCTTGCACCTTCTTACAATCTGCCTACATTAGATTAGATTATTAGATTATGAGGACACTCAGTCCTCGTTTATTGTCATTTAGAAAAGCATGCATTAAAAAATGATACAACGTTCCTCCAGAATGATATCACAAACAACACAGGACAAACCAAGACTAAAACTGACAAAACCACATAATTATAACATATAGTTACAACAGTGCAAAGCAAAACCATAATTTGACAAAGAGCAGACCATGGGCACAGTAAAAAAAGTCTCAAAGTCCCGATAGCCTCATTATCTCACACAGGTGGCAGAAGGGAGAAATTCTCCCTTCCATGAACCTCCAAGCGTCGCCAACTTGCTGATGCAGCACCATTGGAAGCACCAGACCACAGTGGACTCTGAATTCGTCCGAAAAATTTGGGCCTCCGACCAGCCCCTCCGAGCACCATCCTCTGCCGAGCGCTTCGACCCCGCCCCAGCCGCCAAGCAACAAGCAAAGCCAAGGACTTAGGGCCTTCCCCTCAGAGATTCTGGACCACACAGTAGCAGCAGCAGTGAAGCAGACATTTCAGGAGTTTCACCAGATGTTCCTCCGTGCTCTCACGTCCGTCTCCATCAAATCAGGATTGTGCGCGGCACCCTACTTGACAAATAACAGACATCAACACTGGAGTGGCCGCTGTGAGCTGCATTGCGCTGCCATCTTCTCCTCTCCCCTTTTCTGTTCTTCTGATTCTTACTAAATATTGGGAATCGTATATTATAACATTAGAGTAACTGCACTTCCTAAAATTCTACGTCTATGACCACAATGGCCAATCCTTCCAGGATATCTTCCCTACTTAATGCCATAATCCTGCAAGAGGACCACAACTTTGTGTGGTTTGGAGGCTTGTGTGACTGAATGACCTGGAGAGCTTTGTTGGCTGGAGTCTGTGCTTTGTGCTTAGGCTCTTGATAGGGTCATCCATGTCAAACAGTTGAAAGGGTAGAGGCCAGATTACTAGTGGTCCACCGATCCTCTAGGTTTGGGGGTTCAACTCAGGACTAACAACCCCGATTAGTCAAACAGAACTGTTATGGAAACATAAAAACATAGAAAACCTACAGCACAATACAGGTCCTTCGGCCCACAAAGCTGTGCTGAACATGTCCTTACCTTAGAAATTACCTAGGGTTATCCATAGCTCTCTATTTTAATAAGTTCTATGTACCTATTCAGGAGTCTCTTAAAAGACCCTATTGTTTCTGCCTCCGCCACCATCACCGGCAGCCTATTCCATGCACTCACTACTCTCTGCGTAAAAAACTTACCCCTGACATCTCCACTGTACCTACTTCCAAGCATCTTATAACTGTGTCCTCTCACACTAGCTATTTAAGCCCTGGGAAAAAGCCTCTGACTATCCACACAATCAATGCCTCTCATCATCTTGTACACTTCTATCAGGTCACTTCTCATCCTCTGTTGCTCCAAGGAGAAAAGACCAAGTTCACTCAGCCTATTATCATAAGGCATGCTCCCCAATCCAAGCAACATCCTTGTGAATCTCCTCTGCACCCTTTCTATGGCTTCCACATCCTTCCTATAGTGAGGAGACCAGAACCGAGCACAGTACTCCAAGTGAGGTCTGACCAGGGTCCTATATAGCTGCAACATTACCTCTCAGCTCCTAAACACAATCCCACCATTGATAAAGGCTAATACACCGTATGCCTTCTTAACCACAGAGTCAACCTGCACAGCAGCTTTGAGTGTCCTATGGACTTGGACCCCAAGATCCCTCTGATCCTCCACACTGCCGAGAGTCTTACCATTAATACTATATTCTTTCATCATATTTGATCTAACAAAATGAACCACCTCACACTTATCTGGGTTGAATTCCATCTACCACTTCTCAGCCCAGTTTTGCATCCTATCAATGAATTGCTGTAAGCTCTGACAGCTCTCCACACTACCCACAACACACCCAACCTTTGTGTCATCAGCAAATTTACTAAACCATCCCTCCACTTCCTTATCCAGGTCATTTATAAAAATCACGAAAAGTAGGGGTCCCAGAACAGATCCCTGAGGCACACCAGTGGTCACCGACCTCCATGCAGAATATGACCCATTTATGACCACACTTTGCCTTCTGTGGGCAAGCCAGTTTTGAAACTACATAGCAATTTCCCCTTGGATCTCATGCCACCTTACTTTCTCAATAAACCTTGTATGTTGTACCTTATCAAATGCCTTGCTGGAATTCATATACACTATCTCTACTGCACTACCTTCATCAATGTGTTTAGTCACATCCTCAAAAAATTCCATCAAGCTCGTAAGGCACGACCTGCCTTTGACAAAGCCTTGTGACTATTTCTAATCATATTATGCCTCTCCAAATTTTCATTATTCTTGCCACTCAGGATCTTCTCCAACATCTTACCAACCACTGAAGTAAGACTCACAGGTCCATAATTTCCTGGGCTATCTCTATGCCCTTTCTTGAATAAGAGAACAACATCCACAACCCTCCAATCCTTTGGAACCTCTCCTATCCCCTTTGATGATCCAAAGATCATCACCAGAGGCTCAGCAATCTCCTTCCTCTCCTCCCACAGTAGCCTGAGGTACATCTTGTCTGGTCCCAGTGACTTATTCAACTTGATGCTTCCCATAAGCTCCAGCACATCCTCTTCCTTAATATCTTCATGCTCAAGCTTTTCAGTCTACTGTAAGTCATTCCTACAATTGCCAAGATCCTTTTCCGTAGTGAATACTGAAGCAAAGTATTCATTAAGGACCTCTGCTATCTCCTCCGGTTCCATACACACTTTTCCACTGTCACACTTGACTGGTCCTATTCTCTCACATCTTAGATTAGATTAGATTATGTGAACACTCAGTCCTCTTTTATTGTCATTTAGAAATGCAATACATGCATAAGAAATGACACAATGTTCCTCCAGAGTGATATCACAGAAAACAAGGTAAACCAAAGACTAACACTGACAGAATCACATAATTATAACGCATAGTTACAGCAGTGCAAAACAATACCATAATTTGATAAAGAACAGACCATGGGCATGGTAAAAAAAGTGTCTCAAGTCCCGATCAACTCCTGAGTCCCCGGTAGCAGGCGGCAAAAGGGAGAAACTCCCTGCCATAAACCTCCAAGGCACCGACAACTGCCGATGCCTTGGAAGCAGCCGACCACAGCCGACACTGAGTCCGTCCATTCGAAAACTTCGAGCCTCCGACCAGCCCCTCCAATACAGCCTCCCGAGCGCCATCCTATGCCGAGTGCCTTTGACCTATCCCCAGCCGCCGAAACAGGCAAAGCCGAGGATTCAGGGCCTTCTGCTCCAGCGATTCCAGTTACCACACAGTAGCAGTGACAGCGAAGCGGGCATTTCAGAAGTTTCTCCAGATGTTCCTCCGTACTCTCATGTCTGTCTCCATCAAATCAGAATTGTGCACGGTCCCCTACTTGACAGATTACAGATATCATTCACCGGAGATGCCGCGTGCACTGCGTCGCGCCGCCATCCTCTCCTCCTCCTCTTATCCTCTTGCTCTTCACATACTTGTAGAATGCCTTGGGGTTTTCCTTAATCCTGTCCGCCAAGGCTTTCTCATGGCCCCTTCTGGCTCACCTAATTTCATTCTTAAGCTCCTTCCTGCTAGCCTTATAATCTTCTAGATCTCTATCATTACCTAGTTTTCAGAACCTTTAGTAAGCTCTTCTTTTCTTCTTGACTAGATTTACAACAGCCTTTGCACACCATGGTTCCCGTACCCTGCCATTCTTTCTTTCTCTGCCTCATTGGAACGTACCTATGCAGAACCCCACGCAAATATCCCCTGAACATTTGCCACATTTCTTCCGTATGTTTCCCTGAGAAAATCTATTTCCAACTTTTGCTTCCAAGTTCCTGCCTGATAGCCTCATATTTCCCCTTACTCCAATTAAACGCTTTCCTAATTTGTCTGTTCCTATCCCTCGCCAGTGCTATGGTAAAAGAGATAGAATTGTGATCACTATCTCCAAAATGCTCTCCCACTGAGAGACCTGACACCTGACCAGGTTCATTTTCCAATACCAGATAAGTACAGCTTCTCCTCTTGTAGGCTTATCTACATATCGTGTCAAAGAAAACTTACTGAACACACCTAACAAACTCCACCCCATCTAAACCCCTTGCTCTAGGGACATGCCAATCAATATTTGGGTAATTAAAATCTCCCACCATGACAACCCTGTTCTTATTATACTTTTCCAGAATCTGTCTCCCTATCCGTTCCTCGATATCCCTGTTACTATTGGGTGGTCTATAAAAAACATCCAGTAGAGTTATTGACTCCTTGCTATTCCTAACTTCTACCCACAGAGACTCTGTAGACAATCCGTCCATAACTTCCTCCTTTTCTGCAGCTGTGACACCATCTCTGATCAACAGTGCCATAACCCCACCTCTTTTGCCTCCCTCCCTGTCCTTTCTGAAACATCTAAAGCCTGTCACTTGAAGTAACCATTCCTGTCTCTGAGCTATTCAAGTCTCTGTAATGGCTGCAATATCATAGGTCCAAGTACTGATCCATGCTCTAAGCTCATCTGATTTGTTCATAATACTTGCATTAAAATAAACACATCTCAAACCATCGGTCTGAGTGTGTCCCTTCTCTATCACCTGCCTATCCTCCCTCTCTCACTGTCTCCAAGCTTTCTCTATTTGTGAGCCAATAGCCCCCTCTTCTGTCTCTTTAGTTTGGTTCCCACCCTCCAGCAATCTTAGTTTAAACTCTCCCCAATAGCCTTTGCAAACCTCCCTGCCAGGATATTGGTACCCCTCAGATTCAAGTGCAACCTGTCCTTTTTGTACATACAGATCACACCTGCCCCAAAAGAGGTCCAAATGATCCAGAAATCTGAATCCCTGCCCCCTTCTCCAATCCCTCAGCCACGCATTTATCCTCCACCTCATTCTATTCCTCATGTGGCACAGGCAGTACTCCTGTGATTACTACCTTTGTGGCCCTGCTTCCAACTTGCTTCCTAACTCCCTGTATTCTGTTTTCAGGACCTCCTCCCTTTTCCTACCTATATTGTTAGTATCAATACGTACCACGGCCTCTGGCTGTTCTCTTTCCCACTTCAGGATATCGTGGACGTGATCTGAAACATCCCGGACCCTGGCACCTGGGAGGCAAACTACCATTTGTGTTTCTTTCCTGTGTTCACAGAATCACCTGTCTGACCCCCTAACTATGGAGTCCCCTATCACTGCTGCTATCGTCTTCCTTTCCCTACCCTTCTGAGCCACAGGGCCAGACTCTGTGCCAGAGGCAATGAAGAATCCTTCTACCTCTGAGTGTGACATATTTTTGCCATAATTCTCTCTTTTTTACAGAGCAACATCCCCTTTTTTGTCAAGTACAGCCCCTCCACACCCCGGAAATGTATTCTAAAAGAATGAGCTGCCAGTCCTATCTTCTCTTTATCAGGTTTTAATCCTATGAGTTGATCTTTATGTTCAGCTCAAGCAACTGACCAGTGAGGACCCTTGTATTAAAAAGCAATTGAAACTCTTTTCTACATACAAGTGAGCTTCTTTGCCTGTTTTGCTCTATTCTGGGTCCCACTCTCCTACATCACTAATTGAAGCCCTCCTGGGTGGCACAAGCAAACCTCACTGTGAAGGCATTTATCCGCTCTGGTTCAGGTGCAGTCGCCCTCTTGTACAGGTCATCCCTCCCAGAAGAGATCCCAATGATCCAAAAATACCTGAATCGCTCCCTCCTGCACTAACTCTTTTGTCAAACATTTATCTGTCCCATCTTCCTATTCCTATACTCACTAGCAAGTGGCACAGGGAGTAAATTCTGTAGAGATCCTGCTTTTCAGCCTTTTACATTAATTCCCAAAGTCCCTTTGTAAGACCTCAATCCTTTTCCCCATACGTCGTTACTGCCAATATGAACCACGGGCTCCTGCTGCTCATCAGCTCTTTTCTGAAGGTTCTGTACCTGCTTTGAGCCAACCTTGATCCTGGCACCTAGGAGGCAACCCACCATCCTAGAATCTTGCTGGAAGCAATAGCAACACTTGTCTAACCCCCAACCCCCACCACCACCTTGACTATTCAGTACCTTTCACTGCTGCTGGTATAGACTTTCTCACTCACTTACTGCTCAGCAAAATTAGTCATGGTGTCACAGATCTGGCTGTTGCTGCTTTCTTTGGTAAAGGTTCAGAATCAGAATCAGGTTTAATATCACGGGCACATGTCATGAAATCTGTTGTCTTTGCAGCAGCAGTACAATGCAATACATAATAATACATAGAAATAGAAATAAACATGAAATACAGTTCTTCCTGAACTGTTGAGTGTGCCTTCAGGCCTTTGTACCTCCTTCCTGATAGCAGCAATGAGAAGAAGGCATGACCTGGATGATGGAGTCCTTAATGATGGGTGCCACCTTTTTGAGACATTGCTTCCTTAAGATATCTTGGATGCTGGGGAGGCTGGAGCCCATGATGGAGCTGATTAAGTTTATAAGCTTATTTCAATCCTGTGCAGCAGGACACAACCCCCATAGCAGACAGTGATGCAGCCAGTTAGAATGCTCTCCAGAGTACATCTGTGAGTGTCTTTGCTGAAATATAGTGCCAAATCTTCTCAAACTCCTAATGAAATATATCTGCTGTCATGCCTTCTTGTAGCTGCATCAATATGTTGGGTCCACAATAGATCCTCAGAAATATTGACACCCAGGAACCTGAAATTGCTCACTCTTTCCGCTTCTGATGTCTCTATATGGACAGGTGTGTGTCTCTTCCGGTATGATGCTCAGCCACAATGGCTTCTACAGGGCCAACCAAAGGTTGATATTGCCTTTTCTAAAACTTATGTTTTATGATCAAAAGATCTTGTTGGACATTGAAAACCTAAAATACTGTAGGTCTACCCCATTAGCGAGTTACTCATTGACGGGGAAACTGAAGGAGCTGGACTTGGTGCGGACTGTGCTGTTGCTTTTGTCAGAGTGGCGTTGGAGTGGGTGCACGAAAGAGGCATGCGGTCTAACAGCAAGTGACTGACTTAGACACTTCTTGCTCAAGGATACCCTCACTAAAGTGAGGTTATGCTGTAACTACCCAATCTTAAAAGACTAGTTCACTTCTCAGTATGTTTTCCATGGTGAATTTAGCTGCCAATACCCACTACTTGAGCAGTAGCTCCCCCCCTCCCTGCCAAGGAGAAGATGCTTCCAGCTAACAAAGTAGTTTAAACGGACCTTATTTATTTTCAGTGATACACAGTTAAATCCAAACATTCTTAAAATGTATTTAGAGGTCACAGGCTTTCTGCCTTATCAAACATTTTTAAATTATAAACCATTACTAAAACATAGGTACAAGGACATCAGCTAAAAAGACATACCAAAGATGCAGATGAATGAACTGTCCATTGCAGAAATTGAAGCCAGAAGAATGGATTCTAATTCACCCCGTGTTTCTTTCATGCTTTTTGATGTTCCTTATCTCATTTCTAATAAGCCTGAACTACTCTCCACACTGATGCAATTTCTTTGCCACTTTGGTGACTTCACAAGTATATATTTCCACAGACACCCTTTTTATGGTCTAAAAGTTTTTTGGAGACAGTTCCCAGCTACCCGCAATTAATGTTGTGAAGCTAAATTTTCTGAGTGCTTCCAACATTAATAGATCAGTTACTGATATGCTAAGTCTTTTGTCTCCAACTGGTCAACGAGCTTCTTTGAACTAAGCAACTTAGCCAGCATTGTCCATTTTCAAACAAAGCAAATTAAATAATTCATTCTCTTGTACCGCATTTCTTCAGCAATAAGACAGAAGCTACAAGCCAGCAAGTCCATGACTCTTTACAAAGCTTGTTTGCAGAGCTGATTTCCAAACTTCTAGATTATTACCGCTTTCCATCTATATATGTTTTATTAACTGAAGACTGGCTCCTCTTTACAACCAGAAGCTAAATAACTACAACTGTTTGATCTTTGCAAGTGGCAGTGGCTACATTTAGAAAGCTAAGCTTGGCAAAAAGAAGAGGCCCACTGACCCAGGAAGTGAATATCCATCACATTCCCTCTTGCTAATTGAAGAATTCTAACCCAGATTCTTCCTCTGGATATGGAAAATATGGAGTGGAAAATTGCAAATGTCACTCCACTCTTTAAGAAGGGAAGAAGGCAGCAGAAAGGAAGTTATAGACCAGTTAGCCTGACCTCAGTGGTTCGGAAGATGTTGGAGTCAATTATTAAGGCGGAGTGAAGTTATGATGGTGGTAAATGGCAACTCCTTTGCTTGCATCTTTGGAAACAGCTCTATTTCCATCTTTAATATCTTCATTTTTCCCTTCTAGAGATCTTTTGAAGACCCTGACCTGGAGTTATACACTGACTTCCGTTCTTTGCGGGAATGGGACCGGTTCTCAGGGTTTCAGGACTGGCCATTGTTGTTCGGCATGCCAAGTGTTTGGCCTGAGAGTCTCGCTCGTATTTGGAAGCCTATGATCTCAGGGTTCTGGAGACGGGAGGATCAAGGGTCGGTGTCACAGCAGGAGATCCATGTGTCGTCGAGGGAGTTTGGATATCTGCTGTGTGCCTGGAGATCCGGGATCTTTGCGATCTTCAGGCACAAATCTCGGTAAAAATGACGTAACGGACTTTTAACATCGAAGTCCAGTGAGTTGTTTGTTATATCTCCCCACTTGCTGGGAAAATGGAGTCACCTCTTTCTCCCTTATTAGAGAGAGAGAGAGCCTGCAGTATGTCAATTTATCGGGTGAATCACGAAGTCTTTGGGGCAACTGCAAGTCTGTGTCTTTGCTATTGCCTTGCTCATGCTTGTGCTTGGTAATGGGTGTGCTTTTTTTGCCAGTGGGAGGAAGAGGGATTGTTGCTTGCTGCAGCTTACATGCAGGAGGGAGGGGTGCTGAAAGGGACTTCGGGGTTCATGTATTTAATTGTCATTCATTCTTAAGGGCACTCCTCTGTGGATGTTTGCAAAGAAAAAGCATCTCAGGATGTATATTGTATACATTTCTCTGACATTAAGTTGGACCTTTGAACCCTTGAACCTTTGAATAAGGTTATAGGGGACTTGGAGACACAGGACAAGATAGAACAAAGTCAGCATGGTTTCCTTAAGGGAAAATCTTGCCTGACAAACCTGTTGAAATTCTTTGAGGTGATTACAGGTAGTATAGATAAAGATGATGCAGTGGATGTTGTTACATTTAGATTTTCAGAAGGCCTTTGACAGGGAGCCACACAGAGTCCATGGTATTACAGGAAAGTTACTAACATGGTTAGACCATTGGCTGATTGGTAGGAGGCAGCGAGTGGGAATAAAAGGATCCTTTTCTGGTTGGCTGCCAGTGACTAGCAGTGTCCGTAGGGGCCGGTGTTGGGAAGCTTCTTTTTATGCTATTTATCAATGATTTAGATGATGGAATAGATGGCTTTGTTCTCAAATTTCCAGGTGATACGAATATTGGTGGAGGGGCAGGTAGTGTTGAGCAAACAGGTAGGCTGCAGAAGGGCATAGACTGATTAGGAGAATGGGCAAGAAAATGGCAAAAGAAATACAACGTTGCAAAATGCATGTTCATGCACTTTGGTAGTAGATCTAAATGAGCAGACTATTTTCTAAATAGGGGAGAAAATCCAAAATCAGAGATACAAAGGGACTTGGGAGTCCTTGTGCAGAACACCCTGAAGGTTAACTTGAAGGTAAAATCCATGGTGAGGTAGGGAAATGCAACATTAGCACTTATTTCATGAGGTCTAGAATACAAGAGCAAGGACGCTTATAAGGCTCTGGGGAGGTGTCACTTTGAGTATTGTGAACAGTTCTGGGTTCCTCATCTAAGAAAGGATGTGCTGGAATTTCTGGAAGCTATTTGAAATGAACAGGATATGTACATCCCAAAGAGGAAGAAGTATTCTGAAAGCAAGGTGACACAACCATGGCTAATAAGGAAGTCAAGCCAACGTAAAAGCAAACAGAGATCAAAAATTAGCTGGAGGTTTAGGGATTGGCAAGCTTTTAAATAGCAACAGAAAGCACTAAAAAGTCATTATGAAGGTAAAGATGGAATGGAAAAGTAAGCTAGGCAATGATATTAAAGAGGGATTTGGGGGTTGATGTTCCTGGTTCGTTTCGTCTGCTTTTTTGTGCGGTAGGAAGGATTTGTGGGGGGGGGGGGGTCAATGTGTCTGTTCCATTTTGTTCTTTTTTTTTGTGAGGGATGAGGAATTTGGGGGTTGATGTGCCTGTATCAGTTTTGTTTGTTTTTTTGTGTGGGAAGGGGATTTTGGGGGTTGATACATGTGGAATATCATGCTGCCTTTCTTTTCTTTCTTGGTTTCATGGCTACCCGGAGAAGAAGAATTTCAAGTTGTATGCTTTGATAATAAATGAACCTTTGAAACTTTGAGGATACCAAAAGACAAGAGTGCATATTGGAGTATTGAAAAACGATGCTGGAGAGATAATAATGGGGACATTGAAACAGCGGACAAACTGAATAAGTATTTTGCATCAGTCTTCAATGTGGAAGACACTAGCAGTATGGTGGAAGTCCCAGGAGCCAGGGAGCATGACGTGTGTGCAGATATCATTGCCAGAGAGAAGATTTTTTGTAAACTAAAAGGTCTATGAAGGTTGATAAGTCACCTGGACCAGATGGTGACCAGGGTTCTGAAAGAGGTTGCTGAAGAGATTGTTAAGGCACTAATAATGATCTTTCAAGAATCACTAGATCCTGGAAATGTTCCAGGAGACTGGAAAGTTGCAAATGTCATTCCACTCTTTAAAAAAGGAGAGAGACAGAAGAAAGGAAACTTTTGGCCAGTTAGTCTGATCTCAGTGGTTGGGAAGATGTTGGAGTTGTCAAGTAAGGATAAGGTCTTGGAGTATTTGGAGGCACATGGTCAAGTAGGCTGTAGTCAGCATGCTTTCTTCAAGGGAATATCTTGCCTGACAAATCTGTTGGAATTCTTTGAAGAAATATCAAGCAGGATATATGAAGGAGAATCTTTGTAGATCTTAGAGGCCCGAGGATTACATTGCCATTTCCGAAGAAATTGCAACAGAGTAGGTAAAAGGGGTTGCTATATTTCTCCCCCTGTTAAGTTTTTTATCATGGTATAAAACCACACAAGGAATACGGTAAGATTGATGGTTTGAATATGAAAGTCAAAGGTGTAAACCATGGTAGTAAAATGTCATCATTAGAAATAAACAGAACATTTACAAAAGTACATTAAATAAAATCTTAAGAACCATATTTATATAAACTGTTACTCATGTTAAAAATTAGATATGTAATATCAAGGTGCTTAAAAATAACACTTGTCGTTTCACCTGTCCATGGGACTGTGTTATTAGACTAATTATTCATGACAGACACATCTCAATCGTCCCTCTCCCCATCCCCCGTAAGATGAGGTGAGTGTCATGAATACCTGTACGCTACATTAGTGATCAGGACTAGGAAAAGGAGAAAAACAAGGATAACAGGATCAGGGAAGTCCCTCTCTTCACTCTTCCAGGGTTGAGGGCAAACCAGGGGAACAGGGAAAGAGGCGATTATGAGGCGATGTATAGCAAAGCAATCATACAAGAAATAATCAATGGTAGTGCAGGTCAGACAGTGGAGTTAACAGAGTCTGAGGGGTGGAGCCATTATATGAAAAGCAGAAGTTACCAAATTTCAGTCTTTGCAGGCTTCAATATCTCAACACCAGGAGCACGGTAAAAATAATTCCTATGGCTAAGGGAATTGTCTGTTGGAAAACTGCAAATAAATCATTAATCCAATTTAAAGTAGTGCCAATCCACCTGGAAACTGTATTTGCTACTGCAGAAGCTAAATGTGCAACAGCTGTAAAGGTCTTAGATATGGTTTCAGCTAGAGCATTAAGCCATTCGGGGCCCAGTTCAAGTCTGCAAAGGAAGCTTGTGAAAAGGAGATGCTTTGCTCATCTGATTTTATCCATTTAGATACTCCCGTAATATATAGAGAAATACTTAACTGAGTTTCTTCTAGCTTTTGTTGACTAATATCGAGTCTTTCTACAACATTCTTTGTAGGATCTATCATAAATCGTTCCTTAAAACCGGACTTGTGCTTCTGTTTGAGTTGTGCAACGTAGACTACATCATCACATTACTCTAAGAGTTATTTCCAATATAAACATCAGAAAGTAGATGATTCTTGAATAACATCAGAAATGAGCATTGAAATGTCCATGTCCATATCAAAATGGCAGGGTTGAATGTTGTCAGAAGTAGGAGCTTTGGCATATGGAAAGGTGAGACTAGGTATGTCTGTATCCTATTTGACAGTTGGAGCGTTTTGAGTAGGAGTTGTTGCTGAAATTTCAATTCCGTTTCGATTACATTAATGTTGGCTTTTTTCTAGTACTTAGCCATCTGGACTCATCATGCAAATATTATCATGAAGAAAGCACAACAGCGGTTCTACTTTCTCAGGAGTCTGCGGAGGTTCAGCATGTCATCGAAAACCTTGGCAAACTTCTATAGATGTGTGGTGGAATGTGTGCTGATTGGCTGCATTACGGCCTGGTATGGGGAACACCAATGCCTTTAAGTGAAAAATCCTAGAAAATGTCGTGGATTCGGCCCACTACATCTTGGGTAAAACCCTCCCACCATTGTGCACACCTACATGAGACGTTGCAGTAGAAAAGCAACATCCATCATCAAATATCCCCCCCACCCAGGCCATGCTCTCTTCTCACTGCTGCCATCAGGTAGAAGGTACAGTTATCTCAGGGTTCACACCACCAGGTTCAAGAACAGTTACTACCCCTCAACCATCAGACCCTTGAACAAAAAGGGATAGCTACAGTCATTAAAGGACTCTGTTACATAGCTGCTTCATGCTTGTTCTTTATTGCTATTTATTTATATATACATTTGCACAGTTTGTTTACATTTTATAGTTCCTGATGTTTACAGTTTACCGTTACTGTTCAACAGATTTGCTACATAAAATTTTACTTTGAACTTTTAACTTTTTGAACTTCTAGGTTGAGGCTAAATATCTCTTCCTAAGGCAGGCAGTTTCCAGGGAACTTGTTTGGTTACTTGATTACATCTTCCATGCTGAGGGGCTAGTATAGAAGAATGCTGCAAATGTGATTGATCTGAGGAATGAAGCTGGTTTGATAACTTAGTTACTGAACCTACATTACCCTTAGAGGGGAAAGGGGAAGACTTTGTGCCCGCACCTCATCACCCTTGTGTGGGAATGAGTGATAATCCTGCTACCACTACCTAGGTACACAGAAACTTTTCAACAACCTGAAATTGTTCATTTATTGGGTGTTGATTAAGGGTTATTCTGCACATAGTAAGAAAGACTTTCACTAGGCTAAATGGGTAACATTATAGAATGAACGAGGTCCCAACCTGCCCTTACCATTTGTTCCCTAATCATATCAGTTGTTATTAACCTCGGCTTTGAACTATTTTACTCAATACAGTACCAAGCCTTTTGCGTACATCTCCAGCATTTACTCGTTTATAAATCCACGTGTAGATCTGATATGGATTTTCCCATTCACGTGGAGGTGGTATCAAGGCTATGGGAAATAACATTAATAAGAACCGCTGAATATGTTGGGGAGTATGACTGGTCTTGAAGACCTGTAGCCTCCTGGCACTTCAGAATTCCTTCAGAATCAGCTGGAGGTGTGGCACATGCTGCCTGCAAACTCTGAATAGTCAAAGATCTGAAAACTTGAAGGGAAGTTTGTCCTGGGAAAGCTGCATTGGCTCCCTGAACAGAAACCTATCCCTGCGTTCTTCTTTTCCTGGCTATAGTCAATCGTTTTAGTAATTCTAGTGCATGTCGCCAAGCATCTGTTCATCAGGCTTCATTAGTTCCTCTGCGGTTTAATGCTGTGGGCCCTACCTTACGTGTGCCCAGAAGGAATATATGATATCCCCATGCATTAAGATTGAGAAATGGGTCACCAGGTTCTACCATATAGCAACACACAGCAAATCGCTGGAGGAACTCAGCAGGCAAGGCAGCATCTATGGAAAAGAGTAAACAGTGAACATTTCAGGATGAGACCCTTCATCAAGATTGGAACAAAAAGATGAGAAGTCACCTTCTTGCTCTGACATCTCCTCTTTTTTCCCACTCTTGATGAACTGTGTACTCTTTTCCATAGATGCTGCCTGGCCTGCTGAGTCTCTCCAGCATTTTGTGTGTGTTGCTTGGGTTTCCAGCTTCTGCAGATTTACTCGTGTTTCTATCCCATAAGCATATGGTCTCCACCTGGGTGCTTGTTTCTATCTAAAAGAGGCCAATTTGTTGTCTTCAGGCACAAATTATTGCTACACTGTTGAGATCTGTGACAAATTATGATGGTCTGCATCCAGCAAGTCATACAGCAGGGTTTGACCTGTCTATTCTGAATCCTACTCTATGTTCAATCCCTTTATTGTTCTAGTTTCTGATTTGGAGAATAAAATATTCAGCATGTTCAATCTGAGAAGAAGGCTGGGTATTATCCCATGTCACTGCTATATTATTAGCACACATGTAATATTGACCAGTATTTGTCCACGCAACAGCTGGAAAGCAGGATGTTAGCCATTTTATAGTATGAGGTGGAGTGCCATAGTTTTTGGCGAGAGCTGTCTGAGTTGGAATCGTAATTGTCGGTTCACTGGTTGCACCTGAAGATGGAATTCCCAGTTGAAAACCTCATCCCAGTTTTCTCCTGGAGTCCATTCTAACATTTTACATACTGACTTGCAGGAATAGGATTTCCCCCCATTGGATTTGTCCGGATTATCACAGTGAAATTGATCCTTATCCTCTTCATTATATCAAGTCAGCTACTGAAATGCAATATAGCCACTTTTCAAATAATTTTGGCAGTGAGTCTTTTGCAGATTATGTGGAAATATGATGTAAGGCATTTGCTTGCTTCATTAAATAAAACAGTTTACAGCTGGACAAACAAGAAATTTTATGTATTTTAGAAGAATATAAATAATTGACTGTGGATTCTTGCCCTGACAATTTACTTTTTTCCTGCTGCTTATTAATGCTAGTATTTTTATAGTGCTATAATAATTCATTGCCTAACCTTTCCTCAAGGGGAGTCGAATACATGTGTAGGGAGAATTTTCAAAATTGGAGAGACCCTTTCTGGGGGTGGCTTAACTTGGTGAATGTCCTCTGTCAGCACTGTCAGAAACAGAATGAGATGGATAGGGAATGCAAGTCTTTCAAACCTGCCCTGTAAAACATCTGGTTCAAGTCAGTTACAGATAAAACTTATTTATCAAATATCCTGCCCCATATAGCACTGCTCTGCACCAGTTTGAAGCTTTCCATTTCTTACACCAGTTTTGATATAGTCCCTGATAGAGTATGCAATTATATACAATAATCCTGTACTATATCGACAGTTGTATGCTGTCAGCCTAGTTTAAACTGAGGCAAGATTAACTCCGTAGTTAGTTTGCACATAAACTTTAATGGCAACTGTGATAAGTAGCTTTAGTTCATTAGTTAAGGTTCTGAACAACTTCTCGGTCATAAAAGAGGATAACTCTGAGATAGCGCACCACCCAGTCTCCCACTAGGATCCAGTGCACAGGATATTTATAACAGGTGCATGGGTCAGTGAAGTACTGATACTGACATCTGGAAAATCTAACTTGGAAACTTCCATACTGCATTCTTATCCATAATCTTAGACGAAAGTACTTAAATAAAGACCACTTTATTAGTTTCAGATACTTGACCTAGCTGTAACGCACTTTCCCTCAAAAACAAACTTTATAATTGTTTACGGTTCAGCTAATTTTAAAACTGCAAATTTATGCTTTGTGAAATTAATGTAATGGATAGCTACGGCAACAGGTGCTCATTACAGACTGCCAATAGTTTATGGTCATTTTGTTTTTTAACTGGTAGAATCACTTAACTTTCCAGCAAAATGCTACTTTATATACTATATGCTCATGGATTTGATTTAACTGACGAAAATGTTATTGTAGTGTTTTTTTATACCAGAGACAGGAAACTGGGGGAGCAATTTTTTTTCTTTTCCAGTGCTGATCCAGGATGGCTGACTAATTCCTTCCATCAATAAGGTAAATTCATGTTTTGATTCCACTTACTGTTTATATTCTTTCTTTCTGTCTGAAACTGAACGTTGTGTCCGTTCTTGAACACTGCGCTTTCGAGAAGCCAAAGCTTTAGGATTAATCCCAAGGAAATTTATTACAATGCTCTTCGGGATCAAAAATGTAGAGAAAAGGGTGTTTAGAGGTGATCTAAATTATGAAGAGTCAATAGAATCCCTTTTCCTGTGTTTAGATGAACACAGAAATGAAGGTGATTGGCAAAAAAATATTAAGGAAGGAATCAAGAAGAAATGTGCTTAAGCAGCAAGTTGTGATCTAGCAAACTATTTCTTTCAATGCTGCGTATATTATAGTGACTTCTGTGACAATTAAAATGCATAATGTGCATTACTAGAAATTATTGCACAGCATAATGCCTAATACACAGTGTAATAGAACCTTACTGGAAAACCAGTCCAAGACCCTGGAGTCCAGGTCTATGAGCCACGTTCTTCTAAGCCCCCTTTAAAATCTTTACTTACCTTTCCTTCTGGCTTTCAACCAATGTGATCATGAGCCTATCCATCCAACCCCTCCCACCCCCCAAACTAACTGGTGCAAGAGTGCACTAGTAAATTGGGGTGATGACATCATGATCACATTGGTAGAGTTCAGATTCATTTATCATGTGCTCAATGAAGCATACAATGAAATGCATCATTTGCTTTAATAACCAATACACCCCAGGATGTGCTGGGGCAGCCCACAAAGTTTACCACACATTCCAGTGCCAACATAACATGCAGCAAAACAACAAAGTGAAACAAGCCCCGTTATGTCTTCCCACCCACCCACACACACACAGTCCTCTAACCCCAGGAAAGGCATTCTTTGGCCTCCAGCAGACCAGTGGATTTGCAGACACTGGATCCCAACTTTCTCAGCAGATTTGTGGATTCACAGACTTGTGGCTCCAGACATTTGGCTTCAATCCAGACATCAGATTGATCATTGGGCTTTGGCTTCGACCTGAGACTCACGGATGATAACAAATGAGCACCCTGGATGAAGGCCTGAACACTAGGCCTCAAACCATAACTGCATAAGATATAGGACCAGAACTAGGCCATTTGGCCCATTGAGTCTGCTCCACCATTTCATCATGCCTGATCAATTTCCCTCTCAGCCCCAATCTCCTGCCTTTTCCCCATGTCCCTTCATGCTCTGATTTATCAAGAATCTGTCAACCTCTGCTTTAAAAATACAAAATGACATGGCCTCTACCGCTGCCTGTGGCAATGAATTCCACAGATTCACCATGCTCTGGCAAAAAGGATTTCTTCTCATCTCCGTTCTAAATGGATATCCCTCTATTGTGAGGCTGTGTCCTCTGACCTCAGACTCCCCTACCATAGGAAGCATCTTCTCAACGTTCACTCTACTGATGAAGTTTCAATGAGGTCACCCCTCATTCTTCTGAATTCCAGTGAGTAGAAGCTCAGAACCATCAAACGCTCTTCATATGATAAGCCTTTCATTCCTGGAATCATTTTCGTGAATCTCCTTTGAACCCTCTTCAAAGTCAATTCTGTCATCCAAGTCATTGACATGTAATGTAAAAAGAAGTAGTCCCAACATAGATCCCTGTGGAACACCACTGGTCACCTGTAGCCAATCAGAAAGAAAGGCTTTTTTTAATTCCCACTCTTTGCCTCCTGCCAATCAGGCAATGCTCTATCCATGCCAGAATCTTTCCTGTAATACCATGAACTCTTAACTTGTTAAGCAGCCCATATGTAGAAACTTGTCAAAGTCCTTTTGAAAATCCAAGTACACAACATCCACTGATTTTCCATTGTCTATCCTGCTTGTTATTTCTTCAAAGAATTCCAACAGATCTTGCAGGCAAGTTTCTCCCTTGAGGAAGCCATACAGACTACGGCCAATTTTATCATGTGCCTCCAAGTACTCTGAAACCACATCCTTAACATTTGACTCAACATCTTCCCAGCCACTGAGGTCAGACTATAATTTTTTTCTTCTGCCTCTCTCCCTTCTTGAAGAGTGGAGTGACATTTGCAATTTTCCATTCCACCAAAACTATGCCAGAATCTATTGATTCTTGAAAGATCATTACTAATACAGCCACAGTCTCTTCAGCCACCTCCTTCAGAATCCTGGGTTGTAGACCATCTGGTCCAGGCAACTTATCTATCTTCAGATCTTTCACTTCCCCAAGCACCATCTCCCTAGTAATGGCAACTTCACACACTTCTGCCCCCTGACACTCTCAAACTTTCGGCCTGCTACTAATGTCTTCCATAGTGAAGAATGATGTAAAATACTTGCTCAATTTGTCGGCCATTTCCTTTCCCCCCATTACTACTACTGCAGCATCAATTTTCAGTAGTCTGACAACTACTCTCCCCTCTGTTTTACTCTTTATATATCTGAAGAAACATTTGGTATCCTCTTTAATATTATTGGCTAGCTTACCTTTGTTTTTAGTTACCTTTGAAAGATGTTTTCCATCTTTTCCTTCTTTACGATATTTCCAGTTGCCTTTTGTTGGTTTAAAATCTTCCCAATCCCCTAACTTTCCACTATTTTTTGCTTTATTATATGCCCTCTCTTTGGTTTTTATGTTGGCTTTGAATTCTCTTATCATTCATGGTTGCATCATCCTGCCATTAGGATACTTATTCTTCTTTGATATGTATCTATCCTGTGCCATCTGAATTGTTCCCAGAAGTTCCAGCCATTGCTGCTCTGTTGTCATCCCTGCTAGTGTTGCCTTCTAATCAATTTTGGCCAGCTCTCTCCAATGCCCCGTAATACCCTTTACTCTATGCAATACTGTTACTTCTAACTTTAGCTTCTCCTTCTCACATTGCAGGGTAAATTGTATCATAGTATGATCGCCTACTCCTAAGGGTTCTTTTACCTTTAGCTCTCTAATTAATTCCAGTTCATTGCACAATACATAATCCAGAATAGCTGATCCCATGGTGGGCTCAAACACAAGCTGCTCTAAAAAGCCACCTCATAGGCAATCTACAGAGTCACTCTCTTGGGATCCAGCACTGATCTGATTTTCACGATTTATCTGCATATTGAAATTTCCTATGACTTTCTTAACATTACCCTTTTGAGATAGAAAACACATCTCCCATTGCAATGTGTAGATCACATCTTTGCTACTGTTTGGAGATCTGTACATAACTCCCATCAGGGTCTTTTTACCCTTGCAGTTTCTTAGCTCTATCCACAAAGATTCTACATCTTCCACATGTTACCTCTTTCTAATATTTTGATTTTATTTATTAACCAACACTGCCACCCCCTCCCCTTTATCTGCTTTTTCTTTAGGTATAATGTGTATCCTTGGACATTAAGCTCCCAGCTAAATGCTGTACTTGCTGATGACAGAACCCTGAAAATTAGGCCTCGAACTCTGATCTCTTAGAGGATGGACTCTGAACTTGCCTCGTCAATTTGCCGGCTCAACATCCAACCATGCCCGTGCCACTGGCCTTTAAATGCAGGGCAGAATTTAAACTTAGACTCTGGCCTTTCCTCCGATTCCTCCATATCCCTATCCCTAAACTGCAAAAGAAGTACAAACCCTAACTCCCCTCTCTGTTCCCAAAACCATCCCTACAAGCTTGCAAACTTAAAAAAAGACGAACTAAATTTCAAATACCAGAGGGCATGCTTGAAGGTGAGAGTGATAATTTCAATGGAGATGTGAGGAGCAAGTTTCTTTTTTTTTTAAAAACAGAGTCATGGGTTTACCGGAATGCACTACCTGAGGTGGTGCTAGAGACATATACATTAAGGACTTCTAAAAGATGTTTAGATAGACGCATGAATGTGAGGAAAATGGAAGGACATGGACAGTGTGTAGGTATAAGGGATTAATTTAGCTGGCCATTTGAATCCATGGATGGAAATAATATTGACTGTTTATTTCCTCCCATGGCTGCTGTCTGACCTGTTGAGTTCCTACAGCATTTTGTGTGTGTTCCCAAGATTTCCAACATCTGCAGAATCTCTTGTGTCTCTTATAATTTTATGACCATGTGTTTTGTTTACCGTATTTATTATAAGTACTACATTTACCACGTATACTGCTTATTCTGCAAGCTTCATGTAAGCAAGGAACGTAATTGAACCCTGGTGTATATGACAATAAACCAACCTGATTCTCTTTTTAATATAAACAACAGGCCACAATGCATCTAATGCCCGGCTGCACGTCACAGATTTAGTGTTCTGTTCCTGGCGCAGAAAATATCTAAATTGTAATGGAGCTTTTCTTGTTTTGCCAATTGATTTTCTTCTAATTTATTTCTAGAGATTATTAACTACAAGAAGATTAATAAACTATATTAACTATAATCTGGCATGAAGTAAAGTTAAATAATTAGCAGAATTATGAAAACTGACAAGATAGAGGGAGATTTTTTTCACCTGTTGGGTCCACGATAACTCCTTGGAAGAGCAGATATGATACAGTTGACATTTTGTACTGTGCAGTCTCAGTGTTAGCTATCCTCATTAACATTTCTAATCTAACCACAATTACCGCTTTTCTTCTTCACCTGGTTAGATCTTCTGCTAATGAAGAACAAGTATTTTGCTTAAAGGGTATCTCTCTGAGGTGGATTTCTGTCACCAGTCTTCACAAACTTGAGCCTGCTCAAGCACATCCCCTTTAACTATCAAGGAAGCAGATGTCAGCTGAAGAGTTTTAACAATCAACCATGGACCAGAGTCACAGAAGAGTTTAGTGTGCCTTGCATTGTATCTATTCAAGTTTCTCCATGTATAACTTATCAAACTCAGACAAAGATCCACACCAGTGTCAGTCACAAAACCGCACCCCAACCTTCTCTAGAACCTTCTCCCTGTTGCACTCTCCTGATTGGATGGCCCATATTCCAAAGCATTCTTCATCTCTAACAGAAACCCAAATACTGTTTCTACAGAAATACCATTACATGAAATACCTTACAACATTAGCATTAAAACATTACGCTCACCCCCCTCCCACCAAACTAGTCATGTCCTCATGACTTTGAAATAAGTTATCATCTCCTCAAAGCAATTTTGTGCTGTCAGAACCTCCAATCCATTTGTAAATAGTAGTGACATATCTCACTAGGGGAATAGGCACAGCACTCTGTTCTCTCAGTGTGACACAGGCCAGCCTATCCGGAGGTTTCCTGACTCTTTGAGACCTTCTTACTCCATCATCCACTGTTTGGTTTCAGACACTCCCTAGGATCTTTCCTGTCTACACGGAGAGGCTTTACCTGTCCATTATTCATGCCTTCTGGCAACTCAAGTCCCCCATCACATGGCTGAGCTCAGCTTCATTCCCAATCACCTTAGTGCCCAGTCTCCCTTTATTGTCCAGCCGCAAGCCTGCCTGTCCACTACTAGTCCCCTCCATTTCATCTACATCAGTGTGGGGAAGTTCATGAATCTCTTTGTCAATTATTGGGGAGTTTGCATATTTCCTTGTTTCTGCTTGATAACAAAGGCCTCTGCTAGTTCATAAGCCCATTGTAATTCCCTCCTCATGTCAGACACATACTTCAGATAGGTCTTCTGTGGCAAATTTTCCCCACCAGTCCCAAAATAGTGGTCAACAGGTAACTTTGCTTCAAACCCAAACATCAAATAATACGGCGAGTGTCCAGTAGCTTCATTCTGTGTACAGTTGTAGCAGTGGCCCAGTTGCCCAATATGCTGACTCCATTTGTTCTTCTTGCTGATCTTCAGGGTTCTGAGCATGTCTAACAATATCAAGTTGAACCGCTTGGGCTGGAGATCACCCTGAGGGTGATAAGGTGTAGTCCTTGACTTCTCTACTCCAAGCATGCTCAGTAACTCATGTATGAGTCTACTCTCAAAGTCCTTTCCCTGATTGCTATGTATCAGAATCAGGTTTATCATCATTGGCATGTGTCGTAAAATTTGTTAATTTAGCAGTAGCAGTTCAATGCAATACATAATACAGAAGAAGAAAAAATACTAATAAATAAGTAAGTAAATCAATGACAGTATACATATATTGAATAGATTAAATTTCATGCAAAAACATGATTTGGGTAGGCCATAATGAGCAAAATACTTTGGCTATGGTGGACATCCTCTGATCCTTTGCAGGGAAGACTTGAGCTTATCTGGTGTAGCGATCAGCAATAACCAAGACATTTGCTGTGTTGCTGGAATCAGAATCTATGAAGAGGAAATCCATACATACCAGATCAAGAGGCCCTCACTCTGCAAATGGGATAAAGAAGCAGCCCTCATAGGCAGCGTCTTCCTCTGAATACATTGAATGCACAACCTGCAGTACTCTTTGACCCCAGGCTTCATTCTGGGCCAGTAGAACCAATCTCCGACCAATCCATAAATCTTGTCCAACCCCAGATGACCAGAATCATCATGAAGTGACTTCAACACATTCCTCCATTATTTCTTAGGCAGAACTATTTGGAAACGCCGAGGCCTGTTTGGAGGAGATGTGACCCGATATAGAATCTAGTTCCTCAGCTCCAGTTTCTTCCATTCTCTCAGCAGTAGAGATATGGCAGGGTGTTTCACCTTTTCAGCTTGGGTGATATCCTCTTCTGCAACAGCTGACCAAATGGTACCGATACAAGGGTCATCTCACTGAGTCGTGGCCACTTCTCCTGGACTCAACTCAGGCAACTGCTTTGTGTTCAGAGCAGTCAGGTTGTAGTAAGCTTTTGGAAAGGCACAACCAGAAGCTCCCAAATGACCTACCGCTCGATCCTGCCCTTGCCTTGTCTCTGACTTCCTTGTGATGGAAAACTGGCACATTGTTCCAACTCCAGGGCAGGAACTCTTTCCCACTCTCCATCCATTTCCAGCCTTTCATGCACACATCAGAACAATGTATCCGCATTAATGTTCTGGCTCTTCAGCTGGTACTTCAGGCTGAAATCCCGACCAACGATGGCCTGTGGCATCCAGTCCCGCTGAGGTCAGAATATAAATCAATGGGTTGTTGTCCTTCCTCCCCTTGAACTTGACACCATATTCATTTAACTTATGCACCATAGGCCATTTCAATAGCAGAAACTGCACTGTGTGCGTGGGGTAGTTTCATTTGGAGGGTGACACACTCTGGCTGAAAAAGGTGATAGGTCACAACCCTATTCATACCCTGTGTCCTAATCCTAATACAGAATGCCTCCTAAGCCCTCTCAGCTGGCATCTATATGCAATATATACAGAAATTGGGGGTTTGCAGAAGCCAACACAGGTGCTAACATCAGCAGCTCCTTCAGCAACTGAAAGGCCTTGTCACAAAAAACTGTGGGTCAACTGTTTAAGAAAAATAACAGGATGGCTTGAGTCACAAAAATAGATTGAGGTGCTTTTAGTTACCTCAAAACAAGAAAAAAAAAACTGGGGAAAATACAATATATATATAACCACACTCAGACTAACACAGAAGAAAAAAAAACCCAAAGCCTTGGTAACCTGAGGCTTATAATTGCTAAGCCCCTCCGCCTAGACCAACCAAAAGCTAATTAACTCAATTATCCAATTAAAGATGGTATCCTCCACCATTAGCACACCTGTGCAGGCTGCTGCTGCCTCTATATGAGGCGGCTTTACGCAGCAGCTCTGTTTCAGACCCAGTCACTATTACTGCTAGGGAATGAGTATTTTACCGAGTGTGCCATGTGCTGTCCGTAATCAGTGACGGGACTTCGTCACAGGCCTCTTTTTCATATTTTGCATCCCATTTTCTCCAAAAGACTCTGAAGAGCTAAGATACTCTTACCATCTTCTCTTTCGTCCTGCTCCCATTCTTCTTCTCTTTCATCCTGCTCCCATTCTTCCCTGAGGGAGGATAACTGCACAGAAGCTGATTGAAAGGGTGACTCACTGTAGAGTAGTCCTTCTCAATAGTACTCACAGAATTCAAGGAACGAGTGTTGGGCACTCACATTCGTGGGCATTGGCCATGTGGTCACCGCTTCCATCTTTGATGGATCTGTAGCTCCTCCATTGTGTGAGACTATGTGCCCAATGTAGCTGACAGACTTCTTGCAGAACTGGCATTTGTCCAGAGATGGTTTTAACCCTTCAGCTTTCAGGCAGCCTAACACCTTCAGTAGCCTCACCTCATGCTATCCCAAGTTAGACCAAAACACTATGAGATCATCCAGGTACATCAGCACCTCAAGCAAGTTCATATCCCGAACAGTTTTCTCCATAGCATGCTGGATGATAGCCGGGTCTCCTGATATGCCCTGGGGCATCCTTTCAAACTGAAAGAATCCAAGTGGACATATGAATGCCATCTTCTCTTTGTCAGCCTTACTCATGGGTCCAGCAGACTGAACCACTTCACTTCACTCAGGCAGGCCAACGCATCCTCAATTCTCGGGACCACATAGTGGTCGGGGACTGTACTCCTGCTTAGAGTCCGATAGCCCATGCTCATCTGTACCTTCCCATTCTACTTCCTCACCACCACAATGGGGGACACATAGAGATTCTTGGACTCAGTGATAATCCCAGCTTCCACAGATGCTGCCAAACATCCTCCACCTTGGCTGGTGCCAGCTGCCGAGACATTTCTCTGAAAGGGATATCCTCCATCACTTGGATGGTGTGACAAGCACTCAGGGAAAAACCCACATCAAACTCGTCAGTAGATAAGACATTTTTGAACTTCGACATCTTCTCTGTCATTCACCTCTTCCAACCTCCAGGTACCAGGGAGTCACCAAAGGTGAATGACTTGGCTGTCAGCTTTCCCTTTCCATGAGATGGTTTCTCTCCTGCTTGTCTCACAGGGAAACTAGACATTACAATCACTAGAAAAAGGTGTTCCATTGGCATTCCCAGACTGAGGGTGACCTCCCTCTCCGAGGTGTTCCTGACAATCACTGTCATCCTGTTTACCTGTACAACTGATGGCTTCTGCAGTTTGGGCCTCGCCAGTGCTAGCCTCACCAGCAGGTAAGCGTGACTCCACTTTGCGGACTTCTGCAGCATCCACCTAGTGGGCCTCGGTATCAGGCATTCCAGGAAGCTTGCGGTTTCCTGTCACTCCACCTACTTCCCCAGGCCATAACACGATGGATTTAGACTGGATGTGCCCACAGTTCCTTGTTAAAGTGAATTGGGTTTTTCACTTTATTGTTTTCCTTGACACATTGATTGAAACACGTTCCCCTGAGACGCCAGGCTGTTCCTTCACTGGGTCTCCCTGGTTTCCCGACTTTCCTTTCTGCTGAAGTAACTATGGGCTCACTTTCCCAAGGTATTCCCATCCTTCACACTTCTGCCTGAAGTGTTGCTCCGCACTGCATTTGTAATAGACGATACCGGCTGCCCCCTTTATCAAGGGACCCTGTTCCTTAGCAGCCCTTAGTACTTCCCATCAGTGGGTCTGGCTTCCTATCGGCTTTGTCATGCTTGGTGGCCCCACCTGCTGATAACAACTGAGATACCTCAGCTCTAAAATCTGCCACAAACTCCTGTAACACACCTGTTTGTGGGACATCAGGGGTCACTTCAGAACAGAGGCTGTTACCGAGGACTGTACCCTGCTGACAGAGGTCTCCCCGTCCTCCATTGCATTTTCCTCCTCTCTTACTTCTCTAATCAACTCAATAAGTGAGGAGGGGTGCACCTTAGGAGGCATCTGGAGGCTGAAAGCGATCATGTCCTGTGACCGTGCATCTTTCGCCACTTCTCAGCCATTTCGATGGCCCCCCTAGGCCGCAAGCAATGCAGCTGTCTCTCTGGCCAAAAAATGCAGGCAGAGAGTTCCTCCCTCTTCTGCTGAAACATGCTCCTAAACCCCGTCATAAGCTCAAGTGGGCTTCCTGTCATGCCAAAAATGTTTTCTAGTGCTTCCATGTAGCCCACGGAAGTAGCTAAGGGGTTAACTGCCTTTAACAACTGCCACTCATCCAGCTTCTGAGAGGTCTGCTCCACCCAAGTCTCATGTTCTTCCTCCTCCTCGGGGATGGGATTCACTCCCGAGGGCACCCTCAGCGTACGATAACTTTGACTCTCCGCCAGTGAACTTTGCTATTTATCCGCCAGGGATGTATGGGCCGATACCAACACAGAATTTTCACCCCTAGCTGGAGTACTCAATCAACCTTCCACATCAGCCCACGCCTTCTCCTCGCTCTGCAGAAATGAGAGCAATTTGTCTATAAAGTCTTCATCCTCGGGTATGGGAAACTCGTCATCCAATCCAGCATCCTCGCCCACTCTCCCCTCTTCTTGGCAAGTATGGACAACCCATGGGTCCACCTGTCCTGGGGCCTCAGTGGAAACAAGAAGATCAACCGCCGCTATGTCAGCGCTAGTCTGAACGAATACTACATTTTTCCTTGCTGCTTGGTCAAACTGCCACTCTATGATCATAACTTTTCCTAATGCTTTAACAGTGCTTAAAACCCTAATCAACAATTCATCTGGGTTGCGGATATTCACCTTGCTCAGAACACAAGCATTAGCTACGGGTAATCTCTTTGAATCGCACCAAAGCTTAATCTCTGTAGCGCCCATAACCACGTATTTGATCACTTTCCAGGACAATAGTTTAACACAGGTTTAAACACAAACCCACTTAATCAATGCTTAGGGCATCCAACGAACTCAATCCTAGGACAAAGCCTCCAAAATAAAACCACTTTTTACCTGGGTGTCTCTAGAAATGGCTTGTTAGACCCTCACCAACAGCTACTGGATTCAGTGCCGAGAAAACCCACCTTTCTCTGGCTTCGTACGTCTAGGGTGAATACAACTTTGGTCCCACCAGATCTGTGAGAGTGGGATGTCTCGCCCATCCAAACCCCAGTTTGTGTGAATGCTTTGTGATTTACTGCCCTATAATAGCCCATCGGCAGGAAATAAGAAATCGCATACTGCATATGATTATAAAGAAGTATATTTGTGAAGTGTTAATTTAACCAAAGAGTTAGTAATGAAAAGAAAGTAAAAAAACAAAAAGGGCCGATTATAATTAAACAGTCAAACGTGCACAGGTAGGAGCTCAAATCTTCCAAAAGCCATATTTATCAATCCTTGGTAGACCTCCACGCCTTGGCTCCATTGAATTGCATTTTCCCACCAGATCCAATCCTATGACTGGTTCTCTCTAGTGTCTTCTCTCTTCATCTCCTGCTGAACAAAGACAAAGACACATACCAGTGTCAGTCACAAAACTGCACCCCCAGCCTTCTCTAGAACCTTCTCCCCATTCCACTCTCCTGATCGGATGGCCCAGATTCCTAAGCATCCCTTGTCTCTAACAGTAACCCAAACACTGTTTCTACAGAAAGAGTGTTACAGGAAATACCTTAAAACATTAGCAGTAAAACCTTTACCAGGGCGTTACATTATTATTTAAAGATACAGCGAGGAACAGACCCTTCTGGGCTAATGACCCCCACTGCCCAGAAACCCACCTATTTAAGGCTACCGAATTACAGGACAATTTACCATGACCAGTTAACCTACTGATGTCTTTGGACACATTTACAGGAAGGACATACAAACTTCTTACAGAGGATGCTGGAATTGAAACCTGAACTCTGTTACATACCCCGTGAGTATCTTGTGACTGTCTTATGAGCATGATGTAATGGTCTTGTGGAGGTCGCATGATGTAATCTTCCCTCCAGTGTGAGGTCACGTGATGACATGTTCTCAACAGGTAAATAAAGGGAAACCCTGTTGTGACGCAGTCAGTTTTCAGTTTAGTTTTGTGTTAGTTCGTCAGTTACTCCGTTATGCTGCGTATTTGTCTCATGACGCAGTTTTGTTTTAAAACGGAGTTTTCCTTTCTATTTCAAGGTGCAAAGATTGGTGCTGGCAGTTTCGCCAATTGCTGCCAGGTTAGTGTGTTGCATCTGTAATTTTTCCTTTAGAGTAGTATTGGAGAGTGAAGACCTTACTAAAGGACGAGAACCTGAAGGATCGGAATAAAGTTGGAGTCTTTAGGCGGTTTGATGAAGGATCGACCTTATTAAGTCTTTGTTCAGAAAAGTGACTTGTATCTGAGATAACTCCTGCAAGAGCAGGGAAGTTTGTGCAGTGTTCACTCGCCAGAAAAAGGTCAGTTCCTTTAAGCCGTTTTATTTCCTTCGTCGTGAATCCTTTGGAGAATCAGCAGTAACGTCACGTCTTCGAAGAAATCCGTTTCCAGAGAATTCTCTCCTTATTGACTGTGTAAATCACTTGGACTTTCGAATTTACCCTTTTAAGACTGTGTTCGAATTTACCACTTTAAGAACCATTTTCGAATTTACCCTTTTAAGAACTGTTCCAGAGTTGCCGTATAGCAGTTAACTTCCGGTTAAGTTAGTCGTTTAAATATTTTTCCGCTATTGTTGAGCAGAGTTTAATAAATGTTTGTTTATAAAACCTGCCTCAATTAATAATTCATTGTTGTCGATCACGTGACAACTCCAATTCCCTGAGCTGCAATAGTGTTACTGTGGTGCCCCTATTACTCAATAGGAGGTCTGATTGTTGCTTCACACTTGATTCTTCAGATTAATATCAAATGTTGTAGTGAAAAAATTTGAGACTATGCAATTCAGTTTCTAGTTGCTGACCCAAAGGCAATACTCATATTAAAAGAGACCTTGTCAATTTCAAATTCATTGAAAAAGAGCTATAATTAACAGCAGATTTCCCATTATTTTAGTTTATAGCACAAGCTTGATTTGATGAAGATCTGCAAAATACAAGCTGAATAACAAGTGACTGAGAGACTGAGAGATCAGTGAAGAGTGGAAGGCCAGAGGTGTGTGCAATTCAGATTCAATGGAAATCCAGCCATGGGTTAGACCACATAATATATTTTGTTTACTGGAATTAATACTTGAGGGAAAAGAGCCCAGCGATTGTAAGAGTTATTTTTGTATAAAATACATAATGCATTTATTTTTTAAGCAGGATGACTAGAAGAGATAAGGTAATTAAGTATGGGAATAAAAAATGTTTGTAGTCTTCTGTTGCTGTAGCCCATCCACTTCAAGTTTCGATGTGCTATGTTCAGAGATGCTCTGCTGCGCACCATTGTTGTGGCGCATGGTTATGAGTTACTGTCGCCTTCGTGTCAACTTGAACCAGTCTAGTTATTTTTCTCTGACCTCTCTTATTAACGAAGCATTTTCACTCACAGAACTGCCGATCACTGGATATTCTTTGTATCGTTCTCTGTAAACTCTAGAAACTATCATGTGTGAAAATGCCAAGAGATCAGTAGTTTCTGAGATACTCAAACCACCCCATCTGGCACCAACAATCATTCCACAGTCAATATTACTGGGATCATATTTCTTCTCTACTCTGATGTTTGGTCTGAATTTCTTGACCATGTGTGCATGCTTTTAGGCATTAACTTGCTTCCACAAAATTGGCTGATTAGATATTTGCATTATGGAGCAGGTTTACCAGTGTATTTAATAAAGTGGCCACTGAGTGTATATCTGCTTTCTATTGTTCTTTTTATTAAAGGCATCCGTTAGTCTTGCGAGACCATGGATCTGCGCCTGGAAAGTCTTCTCTCTCCAGGGCACAGGCCTGGGCAAGGTTGTATGGAAGACCGACAGTTGCCCAAGCTGCAAGTCTCCCCTCTCCACAACACCGATGTTGTCCAAGGGAAGGGCAAGGGCCAATACAGTTTCGCACCAGTGTTGTTGCAGAGCCCTGTGTGGTTAAGTGCCTTGCTCAAGGAGAGAACACACTGCCTCAGCTGGGGCTCGAACTCACAACCTTCAGATCACTAGTCGAAGCCTTAACCACTTGGCCACGTGCCCACACGTCTCTTTTTATTAGCTTGTTGTAAATATGTTGGAGTGATCTGTCCAGAGGGCATGCAAATAAAATCTTTACAATGTGCATTGGTGTGGGACAATAATAAACCAATTCCAGTCTCAACTCTTGTTAATACATTATTCCCAATTCCATGTGCCCTCATCTCCTTGATCAACCTTATCCGCGTTACTTAATAGTCCAAGAAAATCCAAATGCACCTCATTTACTTGTTTCCCACCTCCTGCCCCAAAAGCACCACACCCCCATCTATACTACTCATCATGTTCTCAAAGAACACCAGGAGATGCTCAGACCTATTGTGATGATACTGTGTTTGTTGCTCATGAAGTTCTAGACTCATAAAGAAATTTTTAATCCCTGTCCAATATAGGTATCTACAAGCCCCCTCGCTGTAGGGAGATTAGAATGTATCAACCTATACTTCAAATTTTGAAGTATGTTTAGTCTCTCTGGGAGGTCCAGCTGCCAATACCCACTATTTAAGTGTTGCATCCCCTCACCACCCCCTACCAATGAGAGGATTCTTCCAGCTAACATAGTTCAAACATAGTTGATTTCAGTTTTCATGATAGACATTTAAATTTAGGCAAAGAGATTTCAAAAAACTGGTTCAATTCTTGTAAATCAAAAGGACGTACCAATAAGTTTCAGGCAAACAAGTCATCTGTCATGAAAACAAAGGCTGTGAAATGAGTTCAAGCTTTTTTTTATCACCCTATGCTTCTGCCATTCTCCCTGTTGTTCCTAACCACTTTCTAACATTTATACAGTTTTGCCTCTAATTGACATCACCTGCATGTGATGTTTTCAGTTTCATTCGTCAGGCCAAATGAATGCAATGTTTAATTAGGCCATTGATTAAATCATGGGCGGACAAGAAACTCATTGTTCCTTTGTTTATGACTAGAGGCTGAGTAAGGAATATTGGCTCCAGGTTTAACTTTGTCAAAAACAACTCTCACCCCTAGAAATGTCATGCTGCTAGAAGCTGAGGTTAGCAATAAGCCCCTTGGGGCCTTTGTAAGTGAACACCCATTACACTATTATCCATTTCAATAGATCTGCATTTTGTCCATCCTTCCTTTCGTAAATAGTGGAGTCACATTCGCACCTTCTAATCCAAAGGAATAATTTCAGAATCTGTAGAATGAAAGGACTTGATAATTAAATTACCCAGTATCTCTAAAGCCATCTCTTTCAGAACTCTGGGATACCTCAGTTGTGGGGAAAGATGGAACACACTGGGTTTGTTTTCCTTGGAGCAAAAAAGGCTGAGAGAGCACTTGCTGGGCCTGTAATAATTAGGAGAGGCATACATAGAGTAGGCAAGAACAGATATTTGCCCATAGCAGAAGCTTCATAACTAGAGAAGTAGTTTGAAGCTAAGGCAGAGAGGAGAAGGGGGAAGATTTCCTTTTATCCAGAGAGTAATTGGAGTTAGGCGTATACTGTCTGAGAGGATGGTAAGGGCAGAGAATCTCACAACATGAGTGCTCGAATCACAGAGGCATATAAGGATACCGACCAAGTACTGGCAAATTGGATTAGTTTAGGTGGATACTACATGGATGGCATGGACAGGGTTGGCTGAAGGACCTGTTTTGACATTGTTTCCAAATCAGGAGGTCCTTGAGATTTCTTAGATTCAATGAGTAATGCAGCACCCAAGATGCCTATCTGGACTAATCCCAGCTGCTCAGGTTTGGCCCACATCCCTCAAAAGCTGGGTTTCTCAGCTGGGCTTCCCCAGAACACTAAGGAGAGGTCACTGGGGATTCCGTGAGAGATCATAATTAAAATGAAACATCACTTTTTGAACTTTGAGCATTGTGTGATGCTAACAATGCTAACCAGTGGTGAGCAGTGACCGAGCAGCTCTGTTAGCAATCTCATTGGAGCTCAGTATCTCTCAGCTCAGTATGACAGTGCACAGTTGACTGTGCTTATTTGAGTCCATTCTCTGTTTTTGATATGAGAGGGGAGGCCATTGATAATTGGTGAGCGCTGCATTGCACGGAGGGGAGGACAGTAGTCTGAGAACTGGTGAGTACTGTACGGAGGGGAGGATGGTAGGCTCATGAGGAGTGTGAAGTACATTTTCCGAGCATTGAATGGACTCGCCCAACTTGGGCTGTGACGTCAGCTTCTTCCTCCTGAATTTCCTCCCCCAGCTTCCTCTTACACACTGCCAGCCGACTTATGGGAGCGAACAAACTCTACCAGTGTAGAAGAAAATTGGAAGGAAATTTTCATTCTAAAGAAGGAATTTTTTACGCACTGCAACACAGCTACTGAATTGCCACTTTGCTGTTGTTGTAAACATTGCAAAAAGTGGATTGTGTATGTTAGAAGCAAATTGCATTGTGAAGTTTTTGTATTTTTTGTGGTTTTCTCATTTAGTTGTTTATTATGCCATCCTTATTATGCAACAATTGACACAAAAACAGTCAATATTTACAATGAAAGCTACTTATCACTGGGTTTTGCATGGACTGATGATCCAAGTTGTCCTAGCCCATTGTGCCTGGTCTGTGGTAAACAACTTACAAATGCAGCAATGGCTCCAGCAAAATTGAAAAGACACTGAACTACAAATCACAGCCAAATGGCACGTAAAAGTGCTGATTATTTTAAATGGCTATTGGAATCTCAAAACAAACAGAGAAAAGCTTTTGTTAATAAAATCTCAGTAAAAAAACAACAGGAAGCAAGTTATTGAGTAGTAGAAGTTATTACCTCGAAAAGGAAAAGTCACAGAGTTGGTGAGAACCTAATAATGCCAGCACAACGTAGTGATGACTAGTCACATGATGCTGAAGAAGTTTTGTGTGATAAACTGCAGACAACAGCTTCTCTATGCAGGTTGAGGAGTCAACAGATTTCATCAGTAAATGTCATGTTGTAACATTTGTAAGATTTGTAAATTATGGTGAAATTCAATAAAATTTTTTCTTTTGCAAAGAGCTTCCCAAAACAAGCAAAGGCCAAGATATATTTAATGGTTTGCTTTCATATCTGGAAACAAAAGTTCTGTCTTGGAAGAACTGTGTTGGCGTCTGTACTGTTTGGCTCCATGAGAGGTTTAGTCTCTCTTGAAAGAAAAAAAAGAAAATCCTGACGTTGTCACAACACACTGGTACAACATAGCAAATATATTTTCATGTTGTAAGTAGCTTTAATTAAAATCAACTTACAACCTTTATTTAAATTAAATCTACCGAGTGTACCTTTAGAAAAATTAAATCCCATTTTGGCTTAAGCTAGTTATTTAATAGAAATTTATTATATTTGCCTTGTGAGTTTTTAGAATTTATGAAAGGGAAAGAAATAGATTAATTTCAAGAAAGGTAAGCTAAGCTTAACTACCCATTTTTTTTCAAGACAGGTTAGCTAAAAGTTCATTCTTTGAAAATCATTTCTGGATTATTATATCTACAATTTACTGCTCACACTAATGTACTGTGAGTTTTAGAGATAATAATTTTTATGCAGGGGTTCCCTGAGACCTGAAAATTATTTCAAGGGTTCCACCAGGGCAAAAAGCTTGAGAAAGGCTGCTCTAAACCCTTCCTATCTACATTAACTGTCCAAATGTTTTTTTAAACATTTTAGTTGTTACCTACCTCTATCGCCTCCTCTGGTAGCTCATTTCACATACCCATCATACTTTGTGTGAAAAATCTACCACTCAGGTCTCCTTTAAATCTTCCTCCTCTCACTTAGCTCTCTAGATTGAGACACCCCTACTCTGCGAAACGGATCTTGGCCATCTACCCTACCTATGCCCCAGATTTTATGAACTGTCACCTCTCAGGTTCTTTTGCTCTAGGGAAAACAGCCTGGCTGGCCTATTCTGCTTGTTACTCAGGCCATATTGGTGCTGGTCCATACAACATAGTTACAGGCCCTTTTGGCCCAGTGAGACCACACTGCTCAATTGCTCCCATAGAACCATAGAACCATAGAACATTACAGCACAGAAACAGGCCCTTTGGCCCTTCTTGGCTGTGCTGAACCATTTTTCTGCCTTGTCCCACTGACCTGAACCTGGACCATATCCCTCCATACACCTCTCATCCCTGTACCTGTCCAAGTTTTTCTTAAATGTTAAAAGTGAGCCTGCATTTACCACCTCATCTGGCAGCTCATTCCACACTCCCACCACTCTCTGTGTGAAGAAACCCCCTCTAATGTTCCCTTTAAACTTTTCCCCCCTCACCCTTAAACCATGTCCTCTGGTTTTTTCTCCTTCAGCCTCAGTGGAAAAAGTCTGCTTGCATTCACTCTATCTATACCCATCATAATTTTATATACCTCTATCAAATCTCCCCTCATTCTTCTATGCTCCAGGGAATAAAGTCCTAACCTATTCAACTTTTCTCTGTAACTGAGTTTCTCAAGTCCCGGCAACTTCCTTGTAAACCTTCTCTGCACTCTTTCAACCTTATTAATATAATTCCTGTAATTCCCATGTGACCAATCAACGTACTGCCTCAGACATGTTTGGAATGTGGGAGGAAACTGGAGAACCCAGAGGAAACCCATGCGTTCACCAGAAGAACACACAAACTTCTTACAGGCAGCAGCAGGAATCGAACTCAGATCGCTGGCACTGTAAAACGATTACACTAATTGCTATACTCCTGTGCCATCCACAACGTTCCTGTAAATCCTTTTTGGACCTTCTTTAGCTTAATCATAATTATCAATGTGCTAGCTCCTCAGCTTCTCCTGTAGTACTTTTTTGACGCATACTTAGTTCTTCCAGCTACTCACTACTCACTAGATGCAAGGTCCTCTAATGTGCCTGGCAGGTTTTGAGCGGCATGTTCTGTGAAGCATTACTTTCAGGTCAGATCCTATCCCAGGATAAGCAAGGTAATCACTCAGCAGCTGCAAGATTTTTAAGCAATTCCTGATGGGAACAGGGCAAGTCCAGTTTTAATGTGTGATTCTATGTGCAAACTGCCACAGATCTGCTTTTAAATGACTTCTGGCCAGTTTCACATATTTTTGCATGAAATTTGACTGGGCATTAGTGCTATACAAAGCTCAAGTTAAGTGTGCCAAAAGAACGTGATATCCAACTTCTTGGCCCGGGAGGCTTATCTGAAATCAACAGTGGGACAATATATGTGAGGAGGAATGCGAGAGAAACAGATGTGAAAGCACAATAAAAATACTGTGAAAATGGCTATGGAATATTAAATGCTTGTACGAATTAACTGGGGACAAAAAATTAATGTTCTTTATAAAAAAGTTTAAGTTGAGTGATAGATATGTGAATTCACAAACTATTCAGAGATATAAAGAAGATTTAGTATCATTAATAACTTGGGTTGGATTATACCGACGATAATGCAGATGTCACTCAAGCTCCAAGCTGAAATTCATAAATTTTAGGGAATTAAACTATCGTATACGTGGTGGGTGCCTGTATTAATAAAATATTAAGGGAACTGCTTTATTTGTCACGTGTACATGGAAACGCAGTGAAATGTGTCACTTGTCTCAGGGATGTTCTGGGTGCAGCCCACAAGTGTTGCCATGTCACTGGTGCCGGTGTGGCGTGCCCACAACTCACGAACTCTAACCTGTAAGTCGTTGGAGACCAGAGCACCCAGAGGAAAGCCACGTGATCATGGGGAGAACATTCAAACTCCTTACAGACAGTAGTGTGAATTGAATCCTGATCTTACAGCTGGCAATGTGAAGTGTTGTACTGACCAATACACTACAGTACCACTCTGAATTTTAGGATTGTTAAGAAAAAACATATGGAATAAGTCGAGAAATAGGAAGTGGAGCTAATAGCTCTTGATATGTGCAACAAAACATTGAGCAAACTGTTTATGGAAATATGTAAAGAAACAGCAATTGTGTTTGGAAACTTTGATCATCTCAGGATTAACTGAAATTAAGCTAATGTCTGTAGTCAATTAAGGAACATATTTCTTTTTTTAACCCTCTAATGTCTTCATGAAAATGTTAATATGTAGTAAATAGTCACATTAACTATCGATGCGCCAACACAGTTTTGATCTATCCATTCAACTTTGACCAACTACCTCTGGAGTCAGTAAGGACACCGCAGACCTGCATTCTTCTCTCTCTGACTGGAAGGGCCCGGCGCCAGTGTCAAGACCGTAAACAAAGACGGGGGAAGCGTGGAGGTTTGCATGCTAGGCTAAGGCTAAAGGCCAATTTATACTTGTACGTCAAATCGACGCTGTAGGTACGGAGTAGCCGCATACCCTACACCGTACCCTACGCTGTGGCCTGACGTGCACCTCCCCAAAAATGTAACTACGCGTCTTAGTGACGCAGACCGCAACAACTGTGATTGGTTCACTTGGTAGCACCGCATTTCCTCCTACGTTGCAATAGCTTCCCATTGGGTGACTGAAGGGCAGGGAAGGAACTCTGGCTGCACTACTTTCCATAAAGCTTTACAGACCTCTGAAATTATGGAGGACCCTGTGCTTGGCACCAGTTTGTAGCTAGCTGCTACAGCCTGTTGACTTCCACCTGAAGCTAAAACTCGAATGGTGATTGCCAGTCTCCGAGTATACTGTGCGTACACTGATGCAAAATAAATGGTTGGAGATGATGAACCAAATCATCAAATCTACCTGCCGACATCCGAAAATATTTGAATTGCATTTCCTCATCCATGTCTCTCAGTGGCCGGACAAGCACAGAAAATTCACCCTCCTTCAGTTTCAGTGGCCATTGTTTGAAGTTTGAGTTTCTTCATATTGAGTTTCAACACAGTAGCATAGAAATCCCACTGCCAACTAGCGTTTTGGTGGTGAATTGCAGAGTGACGCAGGCACACCAATGCACGAGTATAAATGCTCACAAAGGCGTAGCCCACTTGCGTAGACTACGGCCTAAGCTAATACGCAGAAGTATAAATCAGCCTTTAAACCACACCAGCCAGTGCTACCTAGCATCTACCTCGCCAATGTTCGATCTCTGACGAACAAGCTGGACGAACAAAGGACTTGGACCCTCACACAAAGATTGCAACATCATGTTTTTTACGGAGACATGACTAAACAGTGATGTCCCAAACAACATGGTGGAACTGGAAGAGAGCATGGTCTTCAGGGCTGACAGAGCTGCAACAGCGACAAGTAAAAGTAGAGGAGGTGGTTTATGCATCTATGTGAACCGATCATGGTGCACTAACTCTACCATTGCTGATACTTATTGCTCTGCTGATCTGGAATACCTGATTATTAAGTGCAGAACTTTTTATCAACCTCGAGAGTTTACATGCATCATTGCTGTCACAGTTAATGTTCCACCGGATGTTAATGCTAAAGTAGCCATGAAAGACCTCAGTGCTGCTATTAGCAAGCTGCAGACATTGCATCCAGACGGAGCTTTATTGTCGCTGGGGACTTTAATCATTGTAACCTACGTACCGTGCTTCCAAGATTTTACCAAAATGTATCCTGCACCACAAGGGGAAATAAAACCTTAGATCATGTCTACACAAATGTGGCTGACGCTTACAAAGCCACTACCCTCCCCCACCTGGGACAGTCTGACCATCTTTCATTGTTTCTGTTTCACAAGTATAGCCCGGTCATTAAACGTGTGAAGCCCACAATGAAGACTATTCAGATCTGGCTGGAGGATGCTGACTCTGCTCTTCAGTACCAATTCCAGCACACAGACTGGAGCGTGTTTGCTGCCCATCCCACCACAGACCCTCAGATTAACATTGATTTATATACAAACCCTGTCCTTGAGCACATCCATGAGGCTTACAGCTCAGCCAGGGCCAACCTGACGAGGGGAATTTCTCACATATACAAACAGAGAATCGAGGAGCATTTCAACTCCTCGGACCCCCGGCACATGTGGCATGGCATTCAGGTCATTACAGACTTCAAACCACCTAGTACTGTGCCCCCTTCCAGCTCTGCTTCCCTCCCTGATGAGCTCAATTACTTCTGCACTCGCTTTGACTGAGAGAACAAGGAGGTCACCCTCAAAACAGATCTCCCACCTGGTGAACTGCCTCTCTCACCTTCCACCTCTGATGTTTGTGCCACCCTGAGCAGGGTGAATGTACGGAAGGCAGCTGGTCCGGATGGAATCCCTGGCTATCTGCTCAGAGTCTGTGCAGGGCAGTTGGCCGGGGTCTTCATGGACATTTTTAATCTGTCCCTGGCCTAGAAAGTTGTCCCTACAAGCTTCAAGATCACCACCATTGTGCCAGCGCCGAAGCATTCGACTGCCACAGGCCTGAATGACTTCCGTCCAGTTGCACTCACTCCCATTACTGCAAAGTGCTTTGAGAGACGGGTTCTATCACACCTGAAATGCTGTCTGCCCACTACCCTGGACCTCCATCAATTTGCCTATCGCACCAACAGGTCAACAGAAGACGCCATTTCCATGGCACTTCACTCTGCCCTGACCCACCTGGACAGCCCCAACTCTTACGTCAGAATGCTGTTTATTGACTTTAGTTCGGCATTCAATATTGTGATCCCCTCCAAGCTGATCACCAAACTTCGCCAGCCTGGTATCAGCTCATCCCTCTGCAACTGGACCTTGGACTTTCTGACTAGCAGACCCCAATCAGTTAATTTAGACAACCCTCCTCCTCCACTCTCACCCTGAACACTGACGTGCCTCAAGGCTGTGTGCGGAGCCCCCTTCTGTACTCCCTTTTTACCTATGACTGCATTCCTGTACATGGTTCTAACTCCATAATCAAGTTCGCAGACACCATGGTGGTTGGCCTGATCGGGGGGATAACGAGACGGCCTGCAGGGACAAGGTCCAGCACCTAGCCGCATGGTGTGCCGACAACAACCTGGCCCTTAAAACCCAGGAAACCAAGGAGATTATTGTGGACTTCAGGCATGCTAGGAGCCACACTCACGTCCCCATCTACATCAACAGAGCTGTAGTGGAGCATGTATCAAGCTTCAAATTCCTTGGTGTCCACATTTCCGAGGATCTCACCTGGTCCCTGAACTCCTCCATCCTGGTCAAAAAGGCGCAACAGCGCCTTTATTTCCTGCGGAGCATCAAGAAAGCTCACCACTGTCCCAGGATACTGACTGACTTTTATCACTGTAGCATTGAGAGCATACTCACCAACTGCATCTCAGTGTGGTATGGCAATTGTCCCGCATAGGACTGCAAAACACTCCAGCGTGTGGTGAAAACTGCCCAGCAGATTATCGGCACCCAATTGCCCACCATATAGAACATCTACCATAAACGCTGCCTGGGCAGGGCGAAAAGCATTATCAAGGATGCATCTCACCCTAACTATGGACTTTTTACTCTCTTCCCATCCGGTAGGCACTACAGGAGCCTCCGCTCCCGCACCAGCAGACACAGGAAGAGCTTCTTCCCTAAGGCTGTGACCCTGCTGAACCTCACATCACAGCGTTAAGCAGTATTACACCTATATTGTACTGTCTCAGTACTTTTATATTTGTGTGCTGTAGCACATACTTTTTACTCACAGTTATTTTATAAATAACACTACTCTTTGCATTTCTGGTCAGATGCTAACTGCATTTCATTGGCTTTGTATCTGTACTTGGCACAATGACAATAAAGTTGAATCTAATCTAATCTAAACATTTATTTAAACACAAATCCATAGAAATGGAGGTTTATTAGTAAGAATAAAAGGGCTGTTCAGGCCAGTTCTAGCCAGTGCACAGTTTCAAGAATAGGGCCCTCCAAGTGTTCCTCCAGCTACAATTTTAAATATTTTTAGGATTTCTGTCTTCACCTGCCTTTTAGGTGGCAAGTTCCAGAAAGTCCTGAAGTGAAAATTAATTCCTGTAATCCTTCTATCAACACTACAATCAAAGCCCTATACTGTAGTTATTGACCTCTTGTTGAAGGAAAGAGATCTTGACTTCAGTCTGCTTGGTGTGAAAGAAAACATACACTATAACTTCTGAAAACAAAAGCACTTCAGTGCTGAAAATCGAGATTGTAAGTTGCTTCTATGCCCTCCTTTATATTATACAGCTTTAGCATTATGTGTTTTAATAAATTGCAGCCAATTGTGAACTTTGCAGAGGGTGAAGAATATTGTGACTACTGTATACCAAAGCTTAATTGCTTTTACTTATGAGGAGATTCTTTAATGATTAAAGATATTTGAAGAAACAGAAGTCTAGCAATTAGATTTTAGATTCAATGCACATTATTAAAAGGGAAACAGACTAATTCCTGCATGAAATGTACATTTACATTTGCAGAGTGGAATTTGCTAAGGTCATGATCATAAAGAGCTAATTTCCCAGATTTCATGAGTTGTGCATAGCAGGAGATTATTTGCAGTGGTGGGAAGAGGTGAGGTTTCAAGTATGGTTAGTGGGAAAAGGATCAATTCTGTGTATGATGGCACTATTTTTGAATGGCATGTAATCAGTGAATCAACTAATTTTGTCCCTATTTGTGATTTTGCATTTATATAAATTAAGCAAGTACCAGTGGAAGAAACTTGTGTTGTAAGCAGTGAAGGAACAGCATGGTCCTAGTTTATTATGAGCTGTTAGTATAGATCCCCAGCAATTTCCTGCTGAGGAATTTCTGCAGTTCACAATGCCCACATGGTCTCTGAAAAACAGGAATGCTCTATTTTCTATGAATGGGACAAATTATTTTCAGCATTAAAAATATTCACAACGTAAGTATTAAACTATCCGTCACAGAGAATTAGATAGCCTAATTTAATTAAAACTTGTTTAACTTTTTGACAAATGGCTAAAATCTTTACCAGCTAAAACAAAGTAACTAGTCCTTTCTTAAAAACTAGAACAGCTTTTAATGCTTATCCCAGAACACCCTAGCCACATAGTTTGCTGCAGTATGTAATGATATAATTGTTCCGACACGCTGCAGGCTCACTACAGATAGTTTCCCAAAGCAGATAATGAGCTAGAAGAATTTGTTGCAATATCAGAGATACAAGAAATGGTAAAATGATTTAAAATGGGCTATGACTGATCAGTCAGTACAGAGTAAAATGACAGTAGCGTTAATCCCAGCCAGTTGAACACATCAGGTTTGGACATCAGTAGTAAAAGCTGCTGTTTCACAGCTCCAGCATTGAATCCTGACCTCTGATGCTGGCTGTGGGTGGAGATGACATAGTTTCCCTGCAACTGTGTAGGTATCCCCTGGGAGCTCCGATTTCTTTCCACATTCCAGAGACGTGGTGGGTAGGTCATTTCATGATTCCTAATCACTCTTAGTATAAGTGATGTCAAAAATTCAGAGTGGAATTGATGGAAATTGACAACAAAGGTGGCTGGGATATAAATAGAGGAGTGGGTTCAATGGGATTATTCTGAGATCCAGCATAGACTCAATGGATCAGAAGGTCTCTATATATTGTAAGATAATGTGTATGAGATCTAATAGTTTCAGTACAGTTTTTCCCCATAGAACTTGTTGCTTATATGAGTGGAAAAACTAAAAACTACTGTTGCCACAAAAGAACAAATTTCATGGCATATGTTAGTGATAATAAAACTGAATCTTCCCCTCTACCATGTGATGGACAAAGAACCCCTGTATACTATCTCATTATTTGTTTTTCTTGTTTTACTCTATATTTGCACCAATTTTAAATTTATTATAAATATTTTTAAATACTTATTTGTTTATTGATTAATTTATTGTAATTTATAATGTTTTAAATTATGTATTGCAATGTACTGTTGCTGCAAAACAACATATTTCACAAAACATCCCAGTGATGTTAAACCTGATTCTGACTGTGACTCTGAAATAAAAAGCTGCTCATGCATATATCTCAGTTTTCAAGCATTTGTTAATTTAATCAGTGGACTCTTGAAAGATAATTGATGAAGTATCATTGCACAGACATTAGCAATCCATGATCCCCAAAGGATTATAAGGACAGTGGAAAACAATGGTTAAGGGATAGATTACAAAGAGTAGTGGTGAATAGTTGTTTTCTTTGTCTGAAGAGAAATTATACAGAGGTGCTCCCCAAAGAGCAGTTCTGTACTTTCCAATACATGTTAGTGATCTGGGAGCTTACAATTTTTTCAATTGACACATTACATGAAAATTTCATGAATAACAATCAGGACAGGATCATAAAGGTACACTAACTTTCAAACTAGATCAGAAGAAAAATCAATTTTAATAACAGAGTGAGAAGTGATGCATCCTGCAAGGAACTGATGAAAATAAACTACATCCTACAGTTTTAAAAAGGGAACAGATAAAGGGAATTCTGAAAAAAACATGAACAAAGCCTTGTAAGTGGCAGGGCAAGTAGATAAAACAGTTAAGAGAAAATATATCCTTATATGTATAAACGTAGATGTGAAATACAAAAACAAGGAAGTTACCCAAGATGTAAATAAATCAATTGTCACATCTCAAATGGAATAGAAAATAAAAATAGACAATGATGGTGTTCTGATGACAGGTTGTGAAACTGAAATATTCGCTCTGTTTATCTTTGTGCAAATACTCCTGACTACAGACTTTATCCAGCATTAGCTGTTTTTATTTACTTTTGGAATATATTGCTTTTGTCCGCAAAGCAGCATTGTGCCTTTTTGTAAGCACCACATTGTTGGAAGCTTATGAATTCCATGAAGATAATGTGAGAAATATTTGTTAGAATGATTTCAGGAATATGCACTTCAGTTCTGTGGAAAGGTTAGGAAACCAGAAATGGTTCTTTTTGAAGGTCAAAGGGAAATTAAAACAGTTTGCTTTAAATTTTGAGGAATTTAAATGGAAAATATTGTTTTCCAAGTGCACATCCAATAACGAGAGGATTTGGTTGAAGAACGAATCTTATGGAGAGGAGAAAAAAAATTTGATTTATTGGACCAGATTATTCAAGCTCAAATCTGTTAACTCACACCTTTGACAAATAATGTTCTGAAACTTGCTTGGAAAGTTATTTGGAATATAATGCAGACTCAATGATATAATGCACTTTACCTAATTGTGGATGATAAGTTTTCTACTGGATTATAAAACAAAATGGGTAAAACAGCTAATTGTTCCATTAATCAAAAATAATGTAGATATATGGAAACATGCCCCTGTGATGCTGTTATCAGATCAGCAGAAATAAACATCCCTTTAGAACAGAAATAAGGAGGAGTTTCTTTAGCCAAAGTGTAGTGAATCTGTGGAATTAATTTCCACAGGTGGCATTGGAGGGCAATTCATTTGGTATGTTTAAAGCAGAGGTTGATATGTTCTTGATTATTAAGGGCATCATAAGTTACCGGGAGAAGGCAAGAGAATGGGGTTGAGTGAGATAATAAATTAGTCATGATGGAATGTCAGAACAGACTCAATGGGCCGACTGACCTAATTCTGCTCCCATGTCTTATGATCTTATAAGAAACAGCTTATTGAAATCACTTCTCAGTACTTGGAAAAAAACAGTTTATGCAATTTATCCAAAGGAAGACAATGTACATTTTGCTTAACAGTTTGCTGCTGGTTGATGTTAAAGAAGGTGAATGTATCCTAAAATATTTAAAGCTGATCCTGCTGAATCGAATGAGGCCAACTCTCCAGAGTTGGAACCAGCCAGAGAGGAACTGCAAAAGTCCTGGCTCCACTTCAGCTAAGATTTCTGAATGAGTCATTAGATTCCTGTTTTCTGTAATCTTTTCAGTTAAAAAGCCCATTAATTATACTAATGTCCAAGTAAAACTTTCTTGTCCTTGGAGACTGTGCCACAGTTTTTTGTCAAATGCCCTTACCTTCAATATCAACTCCAGATTGATTAATGTTGTCCTCCTCTAACTCTGCCGAAGGGTGATAATGTAATCTACGTGGAATAAAATTTGTTTCAGACATCTGATGATTCTACATCCTGCAAATAGTCAAAGCATCTGAAATGCATTAGCAAGGAGCCAAAGGTCCTCTCAATCACACATAGCAGAGTAGAATAGTACGGCTGTGCACTGTTGGAAGATGGAGATCTAGAAATGAGGTCATTCACTGAGGTTTTAAACCATTCCCAAAAGCTGTGAGAAGGAAAGAAAAACAACATAGACGTTTCACTCTGCACGAGTACCAGTTACAAGTTTAGCCAAGGGGCATTTACATATTCAGGATATATTATTTTCTGCTTTCTGAACATATCACTAAAATTTATGAGGGGATAATTGTGCAAGTTAGACACCGAATTTTCCAAAATCATTTCATTTACAGCATCAGGATTTCACAATGAAGGAAGAAAGAAGTAAAATATCTCTGTTTCACATTATCCCTGGGTAAATACTCCCTAACCCTTTATTGTCAGGAACTATAGAGGAGGCTTGACCTAAACATAGAGCAGTGGAGACAAATTAACAGGGAGCGATCACTTTGATAATAAAATGCAAATAACAAGCCGTGATAGGCCACAAAACAAGAGAGAATGGATACTTAACAACAAGGTAGCTGAAGGCTTGAAGCCACCTAGGCTAGCTGGTTTGATGGGAAAACAAGGGGTATGGATGAGAGCAGGGTTTAAATAGGCTGCAGGTAAAGAGTTAGAAATAATTGCAGATGACTCCTGTTAGCTGTGTGGAGATTGAGAGATAGTCATAGTCATAGTTATACTTCATTGATCCCGGGGGAAATTGGTTTTCATTACAGTTGCACTATAAATAATAAATAGTAATAGAACCATAAATAGTTAAATAGTAATATATAAATTATGCCAGTAAATTATGAAATAAGTCCAGGACCAGCCTATCGGCTCAGGGCGTCTGACCTTCCAAGGGAGGAGTTGTAAAGTTTGATGGCCACAGGCAGGAATGACTTCCTATGACGCTCTGTGCTGCATCTCGGTGGAATGAGTCTCTGGCTGAATGTACTCCTGTGCTCAACCAATACATTATGTAGTGGATGGGAGACATTGACCAAGATGGCATGCAACCTAGACAGCATCCTCTTTTCAGATACCACCGTGAGAGAGTCCAGTTCCATCCCCACAACATCACCGGCCTTACTAATGAGTTTGTTGATTCTGTTGGTGTCTGCTACCCTCAGCCTGCTGCCCCAGCACACAACAGCAAACATGATAACACTGGCCACCACAGACTCATGGAACATCCTCAGCATCGTCCAGCAGATGTTAAAGGACCTCAGTCTCAGGAAATAGAGACGGCTCTAACCCTTCTTGTAGACAGCCTCAGTGTTCTTTGACCAGTCCAGTTTATTGTCAATTCGTTTCCCCAGGTACTTATAATCCTCCACCATGTCCACACTGACCCCCTGGATGGAAACAGGGGTCACCGGTACCTTAGCTCTCCTCAAGTCTACCACCAGCTCCTTAGTCTTTTTCACATTAAGCTGCAGATGATTCTGCTCACACCACGTGACAAAGTTTCCTACTGTAGCCCTGTACTCAGCCTCATCTCCCTTGCTGATGCATCCAACTATGGCAGAGTCATCCGAAAACTTCTGAAGATGACAAGACTCTGTGCAGTAGTTGAAGTCCGAGGTGTAAATGGTGAAGAGAAAGGGAGACAAGACAGTCCCCTGTGGAGCCTCAGTGCTGCTGATCACTCTGTCGGACACACAGTGTTGCAAGCACACGTACTGTGGTCTGCCAGTCAGGTAATCAAGAATCCATGATACCAGGGAAGCATCCACCTGCATCGCTGTCAGCTTCTCCCCCAGCAGAGCAGGGTGGATGATGTTGAACACACTGGAGAAGTCAAAAAACATGACCCTCACAGTGCTCGCTGGCTTGTCCAGGTGGGCATAGACACAGTTCAGCAGGTTGACGATGGCATCCTCAACTCCTGGTCGGGGCTGGTAGGGGAACTGGAGGGGATCTAAGTGTGGTCTGACCATAGGCCGGAGCAGCTCCAGAACAAGTCTCTCCAGGGTCTTCATGATGTGGGAGGTCAGTATATAAAACTCTAACAGGTCACCCCCCCCCCACAAGATGGATGCAAGATGAAACAAGATGAGACCTCTCTTCCAGACTGACCCCTTCACAGTTGATGAGGTACTGCACACAACATCCAAGACTAGGCGAATCCATCAATCTGCGAACTGTGTACACTGGACTACCTTCCACCATCCTAGGTTCCAGAGTGTTGAATGGTCCATGGACACGGGCTTGAGTCAGGACTTGTGGAAGGTAGGTGTGATCCTGCGGGGCGGTGGCAGCTGGAGATGGTCGGTGACTGGATTGATGCAAAGGGGGATCTTGAAGGGACTGATGAACCAGGGCAAGAGTTTGCAGGAGTTGATCTGCAGGTGAATCTCTGTGGAGAGCCAGACATAGTCCCTATGCCAGAATAATCTGATTAGGTGCTGATGGCAATTGGCCTGGCAGCAGCTGGCACCATTGGCAGCTAGCATGCCCTCCGTGCACTCTTCTAAGCATTCCAGCAGCAGTGAACCAAGGCCCAGGCGGATGGCACCTCCGTCACTGGCTTCTCTGCAGGGAACAATGCGGGCTGCTAGCCATGATGCACTACAAAGGGTGACATACCTGTGGCACAGGAGGTGTGTAGATTGTGGGACAGCTCGATCCAGAGCAGATACCCTTCCTTGTGGAAAGCTTAGAGGCTGTGAAGCAGTGCAGAAACTTCTACACTTGAGGATTGGCTCTTTCTGAATGAGCATCGGTCTGTAGATGATAGCAGGAGGACAAACTCATTGAGGTGCAGAGGAGGGAGCAGAAGGCATCCCAGAAGTGGGGGAGATGAGTTGTGAGCCCTAGTCCAACACAATGCCCTAAAAAAAACCATGGAGGTGAATTATGTATTCGAGAACCAGATTTATCATCTCAGTGGCTGATGGAAGTTTGGAGAGAGCAATGAAGTGTGACAAACCGGTCCACCACTGTCATGATCACCATGGCCCAATCAGAAGGTTCAAGTTCATGTTTACTGTCATCTGGCTACAATGCAAACGAAACCATATTCCTCTGGACCACGGTGAACCCACACCACGTATATCACACTTAGCACATAAACTAAAAATATTAATTCTACAAATAATTTAATAAAATATATTTCAAAACACATGTAGTAAGCCAAAGGACAGGTAAACAGTAAACATTACAGTGACGAGACATCGGTGGTGGCAGGGTATTCATTAGTCTCACAGCCTGAGGGAAGAAGGTGTTATCCCGGCTGGAGACCGAGTCTTGATATTTCTGTACCTTCTTTCTGACAGCAGTGGGGTGGGGAGAGAGGTCAAAGAGATTGTGATAGGGATCCTCAACAATGTTTTGGGCCCTTCGTCTGCAATGCTCCTGGTAGATGTCACAAATATGGGTGAGCATTTTTTTACCATCCTCTGCAGGGCTTGTGGTCTTTTGCCTTGAAGCTTCTGTACCACACAATGATACAGTCAGGAAGGACACTCTTGATGGTGCTCCTGTATAAAGAATGGAGGCGGGAGCTTCACCTGTCTTAATCTCCTCAAAAGGCTTAGACTCTGCTGTGCCATCTTGACTAGCGAGGAAGTGATGTGGGTCCAGATCATCTATTATGTGCACACCCAAGGAACTTAGTGCTCTTAACTCTTTCCACGGCAGAGAATTGATGTACAATATAGAGTGGTCAAACTGTGCCTCCTTGGTCCACAAACATCTCTTTTCTCTTGTCCATGTTGAGAATCAGGTTGTTGTTCTTGCCTCTCTATCTCCCCTCTGTATACCGACTCATCATTGTTGCTGGTGAGGCCAACCACTGCAGCAACATTAGCAAATGCGGCCGTGCAGTCACGAGTCAGTAGCGGACTGAGCACTCAACCCTGGGTGGCGCACCCGTGCTTAGCGTGAAGGAGCCCGAGATGTTGCTGCCAACTCAGACCGACTGGGGTCTTTCCATCAAGAGGTCTGAGATTCAGTTACAGAGAAGGGTGCTGAGTCCCAACAGGGACAGATTACTCACCAACCTCTGAAGAATGATTGTGTTAAATGCCGAGCCGAAGCCGATGAGCAACATCCTGGTGCACGAGGCATCCTCTTCTGGATGGGACAGGACAGAAAGGAGGGCCAAAGCTATGGTATCATCAGTGGTCTGGTCTGATTGGTAGGTGAGGTGAAAAGGGTCCGATGTAGCTGGAAGGTGGGATTTTAAACAATCCATTGCAAGCTACTCAAAGCCTGTCATGATTGTTGAAGTCTGTGCCACTGGGTGGTAATCAGTTATGCCAGTTACTGTTGCTCTTTTGGGCACCAGAATGATGGTGATTGCCTTGATGCCTGCTGGGACAGTGGATGTTTCAGAGAGATAAGCCACATTAGCACAGCAGTTTGTGCAAAGCTATTACAGGTCATGGCATTCCAGACTTCGGAATTCAGTACTGGCACCGTTCTGTAAGGAGTCTCTCTATGTCCTCCCCTTGGAAATCATGGGTTAATCCTGGGTGCTCCAGTCTCCTCACCTGGTCCCAAGACATACTGGGTAGGTTAGTTGGTCAGGGTAAGTTGTCCAATGATTAGGTCAAAGTTAATCGGGGTTGTGTCATTGCTGGAGTGGCGTGGCTTGAAGGGTCAGAACAGCCGACTCTGCTCTGTATCATTAAATTTAAAAAAATAAATAAATACAAGACCTCTGTGAGCGGGGCCACCCAGTCCCTCAGCACTTGACCGATGTAGGTTGTCCAGCCCTGCAGCTTTTCGTGGGTTTACCTGGGCCAGAGTCCTCCTCACCTTGGCTGTGGCTAGACAGGGTGCCTGTTCCTCAGGAAGACATTGAGGGCAGACAGAAATTAACTGACGTACCTCTGTGATCATTGTGGGCCACCAGACGTGGCATGGCAGAAAATCCAGGGGCCACCGTGCACCTGGATGGTTGGAGAGTGGGCCCACTGCAGTGCCTCAGAGTGCAACGCAGCCACCATGTATATGTGGTTGTCGGGTGTGTTGGCTGGAGCAGGAATGTGCTGTAGGGCATGGCAGATCTGGTTCTCAAGATGTCAGATGACCGGTGTGAGCATCTTCAAGGATGGTATAATGGGCAGAGTATCAATTTCAGTTTCAGCTGGGTTGAACAGTCAATGCAGGGTAACCACCTTAGTGTTCTTGGTGACTGGGTCAGTGAGGAGATGGTGCAGTTTAATTGCTCAAAGAAGGGAGCCTAGCGAGCCTGACGTGGGTTGAAATGGCTTGTCTGCTGAATGGATATCAGTTTCTAGTGATCAGTCCAGATCAGAATGGGCTCAGTGCTCCCCATCAGCCAATGTCTCCACTCCTCCAAGGCCCATTTAATGGCGAGTAGCCTCCTGCCTCCTACTCCAAAGTGGCACTGTGTAGAGTTGAACTTGCACGAGAAGGCTCATGGTTGTGTCTTCCCATCTATTCCTTGCTGGGTGAGGATGGCCCCAGTGCCCACGGCAAATCCATCCAACTCTTACACATAAGGTCCGAAGGGGGTTGGATAGCAGAGAATGGTGAAGTGTCTCTTGAGGTCCTTGAAAGTATGGTCTATGGCAGCAGACCAGGTTACCCGTAGGGATGTGAGGGGAGCAGCAATTTGGCTGTAGTTCCTGATGAAATGGTGGTAAAAGTTGGAGAAGTTCAAGAAATGAGCCGTAGGAAACAGGTTGTAGGAACAGTTCAGTGATGGGGCAAGTGAAGTTGAGTGAAGATAATCTCATTGATTCAAGAGCCTGATGGTTGGGGGCAAAAACTGTTCCTGAACCTGGTGGTGACAGTTCTGAGGCTCCTGTACATTCTTCCTGATGGCCACAGCAAGAAGAGAGCATGACCTGGGTGGTGGGAGGTCCCTAATAATAGATGTTGCTTTCCTGTAATAGCGCTCCATATAGATGTGGTCAGTGGTGGATAGGGCTTTACCTGTGATCAACTGGACCATATCCACTACTTTTTGTATGATTTTCCATTCAAGGTTATTGGTGTTTTCATACCAGGCTGTGATGCAACCAGTCAATGTACTCTCCACCACACATCTATAGAAGACTGTCAAAATTTTAGATGTCATGCCAAATCTTTGCAAATTTCTAGGAAAGTAGAGGTGCTGCAGGGTTATCTTCGTAATTGCACTTGTGTGCTGTGCCCAGCGAGAAAAGGCCGAGTTCACTCAACCTATTCTCTTAAGGCATGATCCCTGGTCCAGGCAACATCTTTGTAAATCTCCTCTGCACTCTTTCTATGGTTTCCACATCCTTCCTATAGTGAGGAGACCAGAACTGAGCACAGTACTCCAAGTGAGGTCTGAGCAGGGTCCTATATAGCTGCAACATTACCTCTCAGCTCCTAAACACAATCCCACGATTGATAAAGGTTAATGCACCGTATGCCTTCTTAACCACAGAGTCAACCTGCGCAGCAGCTTTGAGTGTCCTATTGACTCGGACCCCAAAATCCCACTGATCCTCCACACTGCCAAGAGTCTTGCCATTAATGCTATATTCTGCCATCATATTTGACCCACCAAAATGAACCACCTCACACTTATCTGGGATGAGCTCCCATCTGCCACTTCTCAGCCCAGTCTTGCATCCTATCAATGTCCTGCTGTAACCTCTGACAGCCCTCCACACTATCCACAACACCCCTAACCTTTGCATTATCAACAAATTTACTAACCTAACCCTCCACTTCCTCATCCAGGTCATTTATAAAAATCACAAAGAGTAGGGGTCCCAGAACAGATCCCTGAGGTACAACACTGGTCACCTGCCTGCATGCAGAATATGACCCGTCTACAACCACTCTTTGCCTTCTGTGGGCAAGCCAGTTCTGGATCCACAAAGCAATATCCCCTTGGATCCCATGCCTCCTTACTTTCTCAATAAGCCTTGCATGGTGTACCTTATCAAATGCCTTACTAAAATCCATATACACTACATCTACGACTCTACCTTCATCAGTGTGCTTAGTTGCATCCTCAAAAAATTCAATCAGGCTCGTAAGGCACGACTTGCCTTTGACAAAGCCATACTGACTATTCCTAATCATACTATGCCTCTTCAAACCTTCATAAATCCTGCCTCTCAGGATCTTTTCCATCAACTTACCAACCACTGAAGTAAGACTCATGAGTCTATAATTTCCTGGGCGATCCCAACTCCCTTTCTTGAATAAGGGAACAACATCCGCAACCCTCCAATCCTCCTGAACCTCTCCCGTCCTCATTGATGATGCAAAGATCATTGCCAGAGGCTCAGCAATCTCCTCCCTCACTTCCCTCTTGCTCTTCACATACTTATAGAATGCCTTGGGGCTTTCCTTAATCCTATTCGCCAAGGTCTTCTCATGGTCCCTTCTGACTCTCCTAATTTCATTCTTAAACTCCTTCCTGCTAGCCTTATATTCTTCTAGATTTCTATCATTACCTAGTTTTTTGAACTTTTCATAAACTCTTCTTTCCTTCTTGACTAGATTTACAACAGGCTTTGTACACCACGGTTCCTTTACCCTACCACCCTTTCCCTGCCTTATTAGAACGTATCTACGCAGAACCTCACGAAAATACCCCCTGAACATTTGCCACATTTCTTCTGTACATTTCCCAGAGAACATCTGTTTCCAATTTATGCTTCCAAGTTTCTGCTTAATAGCCTCATATTTCCCCTTACTCCAATTAAACATTTCCCTAACTTGTCTGTTCCTTTCCCTCTCCAATGCTATGGTATGGAGTTTTACCGCTGTACCATTGAGAGCATACTCACCAACTGCATCTCAGTGTGGTATGGCAATTGTCCCATATCGGACTGCAAAGCACTCCAGTGTATGGCGAAAACTGCCCAGCGGATTATCAGCACCCAATTGCCCACCATTGAGAACATCCACCATAAACGCTGCCTGGGCAGGGCGAAAAGCATCATCAAGGATGCATCTCACCCTAACCATGGACATTTTACTCTCCTCCCATCCGGTAGGCACTACAAGAGCCTCCGCTCCCGCACTAGCAGACACAGGAAGAGCTTCTTTCCTGAGGCTGTGACCCTGTTGAACCTCACATCACAGCGCTAAGCAGAATTGCACCCATATTGTACTGTCTCAGTACTTTTATATTTGTGTGCTGTATCACTTACTTTTTATTCGCAGTTATTTTGTAAATAACACAATTCTTTGCATTTCTAGTCAGATGCTAACAGCATTTCATTGGCTTTGTACCTGTACTTGGCACAATGACAATAAAGTTGAATCTTATCTAATCTAAAAATGAGATAGAATTGTGATCACTATCTCCAAAATGCTCTCCCACTGAGAGATCTGACACCTGACCAGGTTTATTTCCCAATACTAGATCAAGTACAGCCTCTCCTCTTGTAGGCTTATCTACATATTATGTCAAGAAACATTCCTGAACATGCCCAAAAACCTCCGCCCATCTAAACCCCTCACTCTAGGGAAATCCAAACAATATTTGGGAAATTAAAATCTCCCATCACAACAACCCTGTTATTATTACTCCATTTTAGAATTTGTCTCCCTTTCTGCTCCTCGATGTCCCTGTTACTATTGGGTGGTCTATAAAAAACACCCAGTAGAGTTATTGACCCCTTCCTATTCCTAACGTCCACCCACAGACACTCCATGGACAACCCCTCCATGACTTCCTCCTTTTCTGCAGTCGTAACTTATCTCTGATCAATAGGGCCACGTCCCCACCTCTTTTGCCTCCCTCCCTGTCCTTTCTGAAACATCTAAAGCCTGGCACTTGAAGTAGCCATTCCTGCCCCTGCACCATCGAAGTCTCTGTAGTGGCCACAACATCATAGCTCCAAGTGCTGATCCACGCGCCAAGCTTTATTCATAATACTCCTCGCATTAAAATAGACACATCTCAAACCATCGGTCTAAGTACATCCCTTCTCTATCACTTGCCTATCCTCCCTTTCGCACGGTCTCAAAGCTTTCTCTATTTATGAGCCAATCTCCCTTTCCTCCTTCACTTCAGTTCTGTTCCCACACCCCAGCAATCCTAGTTTAAACTCTCCCCAACAGCCTTTGCAAAACTCCCCTCCAGGGTATTGGTCCCCCTCAGATTCAAGTGCAACCCATTCTTTTTGTACAGGTCACATCTGCCCCAGAAGAGGTCCCAATGATCCAGAAATCTGAATCCCTGGCCCCTGCTGCAATCCCTCAGCCACACATTTATCCTCCACCTCATTCTATTCCTATACTCACTGTCACGTGGCACAGGCAGTAATTCTGAGATTATTACCTTTGAGGTGTTGCTTCTCAACTTCCTTCCTAACTCCCTGTAGTCTGCTTTCAGGACCTCCTCCCTTTTCCTTGATATGTCTTTGGTACCAATATGTACCATGATGTATCATGATGATACCTTGACCATGATGTAGAAGGGGCAAGAGAAAGACTCAATATGGAGTTCAAGCTGCACCCACAGATCTGGTCCAGAAAGTTGCCTGCTGTGCTGGAATCCACCAAAGATTCAGTGTAGGTATGCCAGGTTGTGCAGGAGTACAGGGAGAGTGAGTCAGGCTATGGTACTGGAACAAGGTGCCAGAGGGAGCTTACTAGATAGAAGGCCCCTTGCCTTTACTTGGTGGAGCCATTTTTCTAGGCACAGGTGGGCATTTGATGTGTGGGTGATCAGCTGCTCTGCAGTAAGCACCCAACTTGTTTCTCCACTGACATTCATGCTCCAGCCTGAAATAGCTCTGGGAATAGAATTGGGGTTCTAACTGGTGATTTGGAGGGTCATTCTATCAGACCCTTCTCAACTTGGAGGGAAAAAGTGATGAGGCTTTCAAGGTCAGTGAGTGTCACCCAAGTTGAGAGCTCATCTTTCAAGCACTCTGAGAGGCCATGATGGTAATAGACCAGCAACACTCCTGCACTCCAGTTGCACTCTGCTGCGAGTGTCCTGGAGTCCATAGTGTAATCCGGCACTGAATGTGAATCCTGACACATGCAGATATCCAATCCACTGATTCCCTTCCACTTCTCAGATGGTCAAAAACCTGGCGCACCTCAGCGGTGAATTCCTGATATCTATTGCAGGCAGTGGTTTCATTGTCCCCGTTAGAAATTGCCCAGTCAAGAGAGAGATGAAGAAGGCAGTCTTAGCTTGGTCCCTAGAATAAGGAGATAGCTGCAGCTGGAAATGAAAAATGCACCAGGACAGGAAGTTTCAGCATCAGATTAGGATCTGTTGAGGCATTCGAGCACCATGATCCAGGGCTTTGAGGGAAGAGGTTGACTGGAGCAGGGCTGCTGTAACTAGACAGAGAGTGGCGAGCAGAAAGTCAATGGTTTCCTGCTGCTTCTGGATTCTGTACTCATGTCAGCAGCTGACTTCCTTTAGGTGAGCAAACTCTGCTGGGTCAGCTGCTGGTTCACACATCCTGTCAGGAAATGTAGAGGAGTCTTGGCCCAAATACAGAGCAATGGAGATGATTTAGCAGTGAGAAACTACTTTAATAAGAATCTTCAAAAGAACAAGACACGACGGGTCACAAAACAAGAGAGGATGGATACTTAACACAACAAGGCAACAAAGTTTCTTGATGGTTAGGAGCAACTGGTTAAGGTTGGCTGGTTCGATGGGTGAATGAAGACTGTGGATGAGAGTTGGGTTTAAGTAGGCTGCAGGTGATGAGTTGGAACTGAATGGCAGGTGACTCCCATGAGCTGAGTAAAGACTGGGGAGATGCCTGCATGTGCAGGCCTGACATTTATAAAATTAATCTAATTGTATCAAAATTTCTACTGGAGTTTAAATCCATGTTCTGTTGCTATTACTTTAACAGCTTCCTCAAACCTAGATTTGTACTTAATGCCTAGGATTAAATTATATCATATTGTGTGAGAGGCATTTTGTTAAGTTTGCATGGCAGCCGTAGTCAACTCAATCTGGTCTTAGTGCAGCTGGTGCTCCTAATATGGAATATTCTGCAGTTCAATAAGGCTGCAGCATTGTGACCAGGAGCCTGCTCACAGTGGCATAGCCTTTAATGAAACAAAAGGCATGTTCACAGTAGGACCTTCCTTATACTTGAGAAGTTCTGTATTCATAATGAACCTCATTGCCTTAATGTTCTGCTTCCCCGTATCGATAGAAAGATGTTAGCCTTCGCCCTTTTGGTATCTCTACCGACCATGGCTTTTAGATATACTGTACCTCAGAAAACATTGAATAAAATGGTCATAAGATTTTCTAATGACTTGAATGGGTTTAAGATCATAAACCATAGGAGCAGAATTAGCATCCTTTAAACCACAGAGTCTGCTTTGGCATTCGATCATCGCTGATATATTTTCCCTTGATCCTATTTTTCTTCTTTCTCTCGGTAATGTCTGGCGCTCTTACTAATCAAGAAGTCATCAATCTCTTTTAGTCTTCTTTGAGCAGCTAGCATTCTCTACCACTCGGACAACCTCCTATATATTTTTCCTCAATTTAGTGCTGGAATAAATGATTGAAATAAAGTGAGTGAGAATTGTGAAAGATGTGAAACACAAGTAAGTACCACAGGAGTGTGATAATTACAGCCTGCATACAATTTTCCTAAGAAGTCTGAAGAGCAGAAAAACAACAGGTGATGGAAACCTGGGATCAAAACAGAAAATGCTGAAGACATTCAATGGTTCCAGCAGCACCTAATGACTCTGGGCCTGCACTCTCTGGAGTTTAGAAGAATGCAGGGGTATCTCATTGAAACCTACCGAATATTGAAAGGCCTTGATAGAGTGGATGCGGAGAGGATGTTTCCAGTAGTGTAAAATTCTAGGATCTGGGATACAGCCACTAAATAGAATGACATCCCTTTAAAACAGAAGTGAGGAGGAATTTCTTTAGCCAGACAGTGGTGAATCCATAGAATTCATCGGCACAGATGGCTGTTCAGACCAAGTCATTGGGTATAGTTAAAAAGAAGGTTGATAGGTTCTTGATTACTAAGGGCATCAAAGGTCACAGGCAGAAGGCAGGAGAATGGGATTGAGAATGAAATGGTAGAGCAAAATCAAGGGACTGAATTGCCTAATTATGCTCCTATTTCTTATGGTCATGGACTTTTCATCAGAACTGGGATAAGTTAGAAGTCAAACATATTTTAAATTCTATAGAGAGGGAAAGATGGAGAGAACAAAGTAAATGTTTACGATAAAGTAGAGAGCAAGAGAGTCTGAATGACATAGGTAGTGGAGGTTCTGGATGAATGGTGAAAACTTGTTAACAGCAGCTTATCTGTCTGGAGGAGGTGTAAACCAGAGGAGATGAATGAAGGCAGAGTGGAGAGGTAAAAGACGATGCTGGAGCTGTGAAATATAAACACCATAATTGCTGGAAATACTCAGCAGCTAAGAGGGGTTCTGCAGATAGAGGAGAAAACAGAATACATGGTTGGTGAATTTTCATCAGAACTGTGACCCTTCTGCTACAGAAGTGGTTGCCAACCTTTTTGAGCCCAAGATCCCCTTCCTCAGCCTTAGTGAAAGGCAAGATCTACCCACTAAATCGTTTAGAGAAAAAACAACTCAGATTGTACTTCCAACTTGAGGCCTTTTATTTGGGCTAATTGTATTTGAATTACATAAAATGCTTTTGTCAAACTTTCAAATTAATTCAACCAAGAAAACACAGTAACTAGCATATCAAATAGGCCATAGCTGTTTTTCTTTACAATACTTTATACCTTTTGTAGTAACTTCTACTTTGAAAAAGGACCACTCGACAACATCATGCCCAAAGGAACAACTTTATCTGGGACGGCAAAACCAATACAGCGGAGGGGCTTATACACACATGCGCAGAAAAGACCGGAAGTAAAACCCTGCAACCCCAGAAACAACCTCTGTTTACAAACAGCTTTTCGTAGCGGGAGTATTGCTATATTACCATTATCCTAATTGGTATTGTAAAGGCATCCGTTAGTCTTGCGAGACCATGAATCAGCGCCTGGAAAGTCTTCACTCTGGAAGACCAGCAGTTGCCCATGCTGCAAGTCTCCCCTCTCCACGACACCAATGTTGTCCAAGGGAAGGGCATTAGGACCCATACAGCTTGGCACCAGTGTCATCGCAGAGCAATGTGTGATTAAGTGCCTTGCTCAACACGTTGCCTCGGCTGGGGCTCGAACTCATGACCTTCAGGTCGCTAGTCCAATGCCTTAGCCACTTGGCCACGTGCCCACAGGTATTAACTTACCCTAATAATGTTCACATTACAACACTTCTCCCCCTTTAAATTCCAACATTCCCCAAATGTAAAAGAACTGGGAAACAAAAAACAGTGGTATCATTATGTTGCATACCTCTGAAACTTATACTAATGTCTCAGTAACAGTTTACCAATACAAAACACCTGAAAAACGTGGCAGATTCAACATTCAGTCTAACAAAGGAAACTGTCCATTCGAATATTCAGTCTGTCAGGAGGTTTGCGAGGTCGCTGTGCTGCAACAGATGAAAATTATGAATTCTAAATACAGGAGCTGTCTTACCGACAGACACCTCACAGACAGTCTCAAACTGGCTGTCTGTAGTTATGAGCCAAATTTCAGGGAACTAGCAGAAAGTATTCAGCCCCAGTCATCACACTGAGTGCAACAGTCAATTTTTATTCATTTATCTTTCATGTCAAAATAAAATTAAATAATGAAACATAGAATTAAAGGTGTTGTAATGTGAGCATTATAAAAATAAGTAATACTAATTATGATAGTATTTCCAGGTTGCGGGGTTTTACTTCTGGTCTTTTCTAACGCGGTGCACGGTGGGGGAGCTACACACATGCGCGCTGGGCAGAAAGAACGGAACTAAAACCCCACAACCCGGAAAGAATCACTCTTTACAAGTGGCTTTCAGTAGTGGAAGTATTGCTATATTACCATTATCTTAATTAGTATTACTTATTTTTATAATGCTCACAGTACAACTGCATTTGTGTATTTATTTTTCATTTACTGGGATCTACTGGGAAAGTCTCAAAGATCGACCGGTTGATCGCGATCGACCAGATGGCGACCGCTATGTTACAGAATGGAAAAGCTAGCTTACCTGAAATTATTGAACTCAACGTTGATTCCAAGGGCTGATAAATGGTTGGTCAGAAGATGAGATGCTATTCCTTGCCTGGGACTTCACTCAGGCTAACTTGAAGAAATCTCTGCCCAAATACCATCAGCACATCACCTACAGAAACAGAGGACCCAATACATTTGACCACTGCTGCACTACATCAAGGATGCATTGTGTTCCATCCTAAACCACATTTTGGGAAATCTGATCATCTGGCTGTCCTCCTCCTACCTGCATCTAGGCAGATACTGAAGAGCAAGGCACCAGAGATAAGGACAACAAGGAGGTAGTCAGAGGAGCAGCTAAGGGATTGTTTCAAGTCAGTGGACTCGGCCATATTCAAGGATTCATTAGAGGACCTGAATGAAAATACCATGGTTGTCACAGACTGTATAAAGACACTTGCGGTCGAGTTTGTCCCCTCAGTCAAAATTATTCAGTGTCTTTCCCAACCATAAGCCCTCGATAATTCTGGACTAAACTTGAAACACCAAAGGATGCTCGACAGCTGTGGCATGGCTTAAATGTCGTCGCCTCCTACAAAACAAATCCAAACAACATAAACGGCAATAAGATTTCACATCCAGATGAGCTCAATGCCTTTCATGTTCCCTTTGACTGACAGAATATGGAGGCACCTTCACGAATCCCCACAGTCTCTGACGACCCTGTGATTTCAATCTCTAAGGCAGACATAAGAATGTTTATGGACATCTTCAACCTTTTGCTTCAGGCAGACTTCAATTATACTATTGCCCAAGAAGGTAATCAGCTTCAGTGACTGTCATCCAGTCGTTCCTACATCCACTGTGATGAATTGGTCATGAAGCACATCAACTCCAGTTTGTGACCTGGATCTGCTACAATTCACCTGCTATGACAACAAGTCAACACTAGGTGCAATTCCATTGGCTCTGGATCATTTGGACAATGAAGATGCATACAACAGGATGTTCTTCATCCACTGCAGCTCAGCATTCAACAATATAATTCCCTCAAAAATAATCAGCAAACTCCAAGACCTAGGCCGTGATACCTCCCTGTGCAACTGAATCCTCAATTTCTTCACTTGCAGACCTCAATCAGTACAGACTGGCAACAACATCTCCTCCACAATCGCCAACAGCACAGGTGCATCAAAATGTTGTGTAGTTAGCCCCTACCCTACTTGATTTATACCGATGATTATGTGCCTAAATACCATATTTAAGTTTGCCGCAAACACCACTGCTGTTGGCTGAATAAAAGGTGATGATGAATCAGTATAGAGGAGGGAGATTGAAGATCTGGCTGAATGGTGCCACAACAACAACCTCTCACTCAACATCAACAAAACCGAAAAGTTGATTATTGCTTATAGGAGGAAAAATCCTGAGGTCCACGAGCCAGTCCTCATTAACAGACCTGAGATGGAGAAGATCAATAACTTTAAATTCCTTGGTATTATCATATCAGAGAATCTATCCTGGGATCAGCATGTAAGTGCCATCATACAGAATGCTTGACTGCACCTCTACTTTCTTGGAGGTTTGTGTAGATTTAGCATGTTATCTACAATTTTGACCAATTTCTATAGATGCACAGCGGAGAACATCCTGATTGGCTGCATCATGGCCTGGTATGGAAACACTGATGCCCAGGAACCTTGTCAAATGCCTTACAAAATCAATGTTGATCACATCCACTGCACTACCCTCATCTATATGCCTGGTCACCTCCTCAAAGAACTCTATCAGGCTTGTTAGACACCATAAAACTACAAGCTGATGTTGTTTACTTAATTGAAGGTGGCTGAAGAATGTCATATATGTAATTGACTGTTGTCATGAAACTAACAAAATGAGACATATAATAGAATTTTATTTTAATGTATCTCTGACTCACTGGCAAAGAATTGGATTAAATTTTCTTTTGATCTTGCTGCAACTTGTTCACTGTTTTCATTTAATACTTAACTGAGATTTAACAGATGTTTCTGGACTGGTCTTTTGAAATCAAACATGAGACATTATTCATAGCTTTATTTTGAAGCTTTCCAGATGTCTTGCAGAAGTAATTAAGTGGAAAAATCTGCAGGATCTCTTCCGTTTTCCATGGTTACATGATCTTCAAATGACACAGAATAAAATCCTCAATATGTTATTAGAGTTGTAGATTTTACCAAGTTATTGATCACAGGATAATGAGGAAGTGGACCTTCTGGGTTAAATAAATGTATCAATCCAGAATAACTTTCCTTTCTTCGTGGTGCTGCATCCAGTTGGTGCTTACATTATTCTGAGATTTATTTTCATTGCACTCCCTTCGGAGATTTGTTTCTTAGTATCAGTTCCAGAATTATCTTCCACAGCATTAAACTAATCCTTCATTTGACTCCTGTGGTTCATTTGACGTTGGATCTCAGATTTAAGTTTACCTATTAAGCTTTCTGATGCTTTCTTTCAGCATCATAAAACCTGAACCTCTTTTCTCTTGTGACTCAGACTCTAACACAAGAGATAAGAAAAGTACATCAGTGTCCTTACTTTTTAGGAGATTAATGAGGTTTGGCTTGTTACTGAAGCCAACTAGCAAACTTCTACAGATGTACTGCTGAAAATATCCTGACTGGTTGCATCATGGACTGCGATGGCAACTTCAGTGTGCAGGAATATAAAAAGCTGCAGAGACATGTGGACTCTGCTCAATGCATCCTTCTCCATCATTGATAGTATTTACAGAAGGCAGTGACTCAGGAAGGCAACATCCATCATCTGGACCATGCCAGCTTTTTGCATTTACTATCAGGAAGGAGGTGCTGAAGCCTGAAGTCCCACATCACCAGGTCCAAGATTTGTTATTTCCCTTCAGCCATTCAGTTCTTGAACCAACTGGTAAAATTCTAACCACTACAGATAAACAACACTATGACCACTTAATCAATTTGCAATAAAATGGACTTTTTTGTTCTAATTATATTTCTTGTAAAAATTCTTTAACGTATACTTAATTTCATTTGGAGTTTCAGGAGATTTTGGTTGCTACCAACAACACTCGAAAACTTCTACAGCTGTACCGTGGAGAGCATTCTGACAGGCTGCATTGCAGTCTGGTATGGGGGTGGGGTGGGGTGGGGTGGGGCTACTGCACACGATTGAAAGAAGCTACAGAAAGTTATAAAATTAGTCAGCTCCATCATTGGTACTACCCTCCGTGGTATCCAAGATATCTTCAAGGAGCGGTGCCTCAGAAAGGCGGTGTACGTTATTAAGGACCCCGTCACCCAGGACATGCCCTCTTCTCATTGCTACTGTCAGGAAGGAGGTACAGAAACTCGAAGGCACACACTCAGCGATTCAGAAATAGTTTCTTCCCCTCTGCCATTCAATTTCTAAATGGACATTGAGCCCATGAACACTACCTCAATTTATTTGTTATTTCTGTTTCTGTCCTATTTTTAATTTAACTATGTAATATACATATATACTTACTGTAATTCAATTTTTTTCTATATTTATCATGTATTACATTATACTGCTGCTGTTAAGCTAATAAATTTCATGACATATGCTGGTGATATTAAACCTGATTCTGATTAATTTATATTTTTCTTGCAAACGCAGTTAATATGAATTTTTATATGCCTGTGATGCTATTGTAAGTAACTTTTCACTGCATTTATGTTTAAATATACATATGACAATAAAGTCAACTTTGACTTTGACTTGAACTTTGATTAAAGTTTGTCTATTAACCTTTCAGATGCTTTGTTTCTGTGCTATGAAACCTTAGTCTTTTTCTCCCTAATGACCTAGATACTTAATGAGAGAATGAGGTGCATAGCTATTCTCTGTGTTACTTCAAGTGATGAAATGCATCCTATGCTTCATGTTGACTAGAACTGGACATTGTAAGGTGGAGTCTACACTTTCAAGCGTAAATACGTTGATATTTTAACTAATTATAGTTCATACTGTGTTATTATGTGTGCATAATAAAGAACTTCAGTTTTCAGTGGCCAATGTGTGGGCTTCACCTGGAACCAGAAGCTGTAACGGTTGCACAGTCATGGAGTTGAACAACAGTTCAGTAATAAAATGCTCTAACATAAACCCATGCCAAGTTTGCTTTCTTAAGAATGAACATAATATGGTGTTAGAAGAAGGCGTGAGGCCTAAACAGGGAGATTAAATGAATACCGTGTGAAACTGAGAAAGAGACAGCATGAGTTCGAAAGGTGCCATCAGCAAGTGACAGAGAGAAGTTGGCCAGCGAGGCGAGACAGCACATTGTTCCTGAAGTTCAGTAGTCACTGGATTCAAGTAAGAGGCCAAGAGTTTCTGTCATGGATAGGCTAAGCTTTCCCACGCCTATGCAGTTTACCGAAAATCTAACAGATAACAGGAAATGCTTCAAACAGTGATTCAATATATATTTAGCTGCCAGCAGAGTGGGAAGAATCGATGAAATATTGTAAGTGTATTTTTCTGCAATGAAGTTGGCAAAGATGCTTTGGACATCTATAACAGCTTTCAAATTGATGAGACAGCTTTTATGTTGGACACTCTGATGACAAAATTTGAGGAGTATTTTGTTCTAAGTAAAAGCATCATGTTTGATAGAAATAAGTTTATTTTCCTGTGACCAGAAGCAAGGTGTTAGCTTCGACCAATACTTAGTTGAGCTTCTCACACTGAGTAAGTCCTGTGAATTTAGAGATTTGAGAAACTCACTTGTTAGAGACAGAGTAGTTTGTGGAATTCCTGATAATGGACTCAGAGAAAGACTACTGTGAGTTTGTGTTGGGCAGCAGAGACAACATAAGCACAAGTTAAGGAGCAGCACAGGTGGATATATAGTGCATGCTGTGGAAACAGAGGAGCAGCACACAAGGTATTTCCCAAAGCAACAGCAAAGCAAAGAGGAAGGCTCAAACAGCAAATGCAATAAATGTGAAGGTAGTCATATTCCAAAGATACTTATCAAAAGTCCTGCAGTAATCTGGGACTGTCAGAGCCTGCAATTTACAGCTTGAAGATTGTTTGAATGATCCAGTGCTTTGCTGTCTTCTAGAAGATTCCGGGAAGTGAGTGCGTACTCAGACGGTTTCAACATGAAGAAACTTTGAGATGGGGCAAGAGCCAATGTTTAACTCCATTTTACTGGTTAAAGCATCCATTAATCGCTGATTAAAGTGTTGAGGAAGATTGAGACATGGAGGTGAATGTAGAAGGTGCGTGAGAGCTTCAGTACCAACTGCCTTCCTTTTGATTGCTGCCAGAGAAGGAACCTGTGAGTAGCCTATCGCTGTGCGGCTAACTGCGGCAGGCGGGTGGGCGTCTCAGACTCCTGTGGTGTCCCTCTCTTTCAATGAGTATCGGTGATATCAGAGGATAGTATTATGCTTCTGCATTTGTAGGTTGGTCTATTGCACTTATAGACATATGGTTTTTATATTCTGTGTTTTTTATCACCTGTTCCTTTTCCACTTTGTAAGGGGAGGGTGTTTGGTGGTGGATATTCAGTTGTGTTCTGTTAGTTTTTTTTGTGTGGGGAAGGGGTGGCTTTCTGGGGGGGGAGGGGTCAAAGTTTCTGTTCCATATTGTGTAAGGGGAGGTGGTTTTTGGGGGTTGATGATTGAGATGCAAATTTTTTGTGCTGGTGGGGGGGAGTGGGTTTGATGTTTCCCTTTGAACGACTTTCATGTTCTTTGTTTGTTTCGTGGCTATCTGGAGACGACAAATTTTAGAGTTGTATTTAGATACATAACAAATGAACCTTTGAACCTTTGAATTGTGGGAATAAGAACCATTTCGCAAAGTGCTAAACTGGGACTACCAAAAGCAAGGTGCACATAGGTGATGAGGAAGTGGAGGATTCTCTACAGACAGCAGGTCCTGGTAAAACCAAATGGGTCATTCCAATGACTGTGAATGAAACAGTACTTCCATTCAAGTTTGACACCGGAGCCCAGGTGAATCTATTATCCATGGATGATTCCAAGACTCTCACAGAAAAGTAGAAGGCGGCTGTATAGTGACCTTCAAGCACAAGGGACAGCACCTAAAGTCACCGCTGCTGATTGTAGAAAAGAGAATACAGCCAATAGTCTGAGTGCATTTAAACAACTCAACTTGGTGAAAAGAGCTTTTGTAGTGGCTTCATGGACCAAAGATGACCACACAACACTCATAGAAGAGTATGCAGATGTCCTTGAGGGGCTTGGATGCTTACCTGATGAACACAAAATTCATGTAGATGAGACAGTGACTCTTGTTGTCCATGCATACAGGAAGCTTCCTTTTGCACTTAAAGACAAATGGTGGGCTGATAATTCAGGGTATTCTAGTGTTACGTTTTGTGTGTTGTATAGTGGGGCATCCATGGGGATTATATTAACCTGCGGGTCAAATGTCATGGTATTGCATCTTTTGAGGTGTGGAATTTTGCAGTAAGTGTCAATCTTGTCTTCTGATTGAAAGTGTGCTGCAGTGGGAGTGGGTACGAGGGCACACTTTGGATTAATATTTGAATCTGGGTATAAACTGATGGATTTTCTGATTATTTAACGACAGGTTTACTGTGAATAAATAGTTAACTTATGTAGTGGTAATGAGTGTCTTCAGGCCCCATTCACTGAACCTATGAACCAGATTTCACACAATAATGGCATCTGCCTCCCACAGGCCTATTTCATTAATCTTTCTCACAAATCTACCACCATATCATGTGTGTAATTGGGCAGTAAAGGCTTGTTAGGCTGGAGGGGCCTGTTACCATGCTGTATCTCTACATATCTCAAGATCCCAGCCCCAAAGGTTGACTGGTGATTCCCCTCCATAGATGCTGCCTGACTTGTTGAGTTCTTCCAGCACTTAATGACTAATGCATTGAACATGTAATTTTTGGCACAAGGACTAGTTGAAGAAAACAATCCAGAGTGTGAACAGGAATCTAGATAGGTGGAAAGGAGGAATGGAATCAATAGATATGTTTATTGGGTGATATCAAGAAAGATGAGTAGAGGCTTGAGTATAGAATTAATGTGAGGCTTTTGGGTCTGTGTTGTAATTGTTCTGCAATTCTATGTAAAGCATTCCATCTTATTTGGTCGATATTGCATATCCCTTCTGTCTCTTCTGTTCTCTCTGACCTTTCCAAACTCAAAATCATATTCTCTGGCTCAACCATAATCTTCCAGATCTTCCAACTAAAACAAATCTCCCCGTCACTATGATTGTTTTTAATCATGTTTCTAATCCTCCTATTTTTTGGCTTTTAATGTGGTTTTGTCTTTTTTTCAGCTCTCTTTGTTTCAGTACAGCAGAGCTGAGGGGGTATGGTGTGGGGGCTTCCTAATGTTGAACTTCAACTGTGGCATAGTGAGTACATCTCAAGAAATTGGGACGGGGTCTAGGACACTTCATCCATTCAAATGGGACAGTTTTCTCAGGTGTACTAAATCTTGATGCAATCACCCACTGTTCATTATCTTGTACACAAAAAAATTTAGGAAAATCAAGTGTATTAATTCACTCACGATAGTTAGAAAATTATTTTGATAAAAATAACACATGTTAAAGATTCATAGATTATAAAGGATGGAGACAACTTGTGCATGCCAACCAATGTTACTATCTGAGCTATTCCCATCTGCCTGCATTTGGCCTCTATCCCTCAAAAGTCAAAATCAGACTTTTCAGAACTTGACTTTAACTTTAGGTTCAATTATACTGGGACTAAGTCAGTGCCCCCCCCCCACCTCATCTATGCTTCTCATGATTTTATAAATCTTTTATAAGATCACCTCAGCCTTCTTTGTTCTGAGGAAAACAGCCTATCAGTTTTTTTCTTATAACTCTAGCAATCCGGTCCCAGCACTGTTGTGAATGTTTTTTTTTTGCATTCTCTCTAGCTTAATCACATACTCCCTTTTGGATAGTGACCAGAACTTCACACAATACTGCAATGCAATGTCACCAACATCTTGTACAGCTATAGCACTTTGTACTACTTTGTATTCTGTTCCGATTAATGAAAGCAAGCATACCATATGCTTTATTCACCACTTTACCTATCTGTGTTGCCACTTTTAAGAAACTATGTCCTTGTACCCTCTAAGTCTCTCTTCCTTACAACTCTCTTCAGGACGTTGTGTATGTCCCGCTCTAGTCCTTGCTGGACTGTTATTCTGCCTCGTCACATCGACCTGCACATGGACCATAGCCCTCCATACTACACCCATCCATGTTTTTATCCCAATTTTCCTTAAATGTTGAAGTCAAACACACATTCACCATTTCCACTGGCAGCTCATTCCACACTCCAACCACCCTCTGAGTAAGGAAGTTCCCTTTAAATATTTCTCCTTTCACCCTTAATCCATGACCTCTATTTCTAGTCTCACTGAACCTAAGTGGAACAAACCTGCTTGCATTTACCTTATTTACACCTCTCATAATCTTGTATACCTCTATCGAATCTCCCCTCACTCTCTTATGCTCTATTCAGCCTTCCCCTTCGGTCCTCCAGTCATGGCAACATCCTTGTAAAGTTTCTGTATGTTTTCAATCTTATTGATATCTTTCTTGTAGGTAGGTGATTAGTACTGCATACAATTGTCCAAATTTGGCCTCACCAAAGTCTTACACACATTCAACATAACATCCAAATTGATTTATGAAGACCAATGTGCCAAAATCTTTCTTTGTGACACTGCTTACCTATGACACCACTTCCAAGGAATTATGGATAGGAATTCCCAGATCCCTCATTTCTATCACACTCTTCATTCAGTGCCCTACGATTCACTGTGTAAGTCCCTGGCTGGTTTGTCCTCCTAAAGTGCAACACCTCACTCTTGACAGCAGTAAATACCATCTGCTTTTTTTTCAGCTCATTTTTCCATCTGGTCCAGATCCCGCTACAGCCTTTGTTAACCTTCCTCACTGGACACTATGTAATTAGCTGCTAGCCTTTTGCCACAACTCCAGATGATCCAGGTCCTGTTGTAATCTTAGAAACCTTCTTAACTGCCTACCATCAGTACTGGTGTCATCTACAGACTTGCTAATCATACCACTAAAATTCTCATCAAAATTGTTAATATATATGACAGACATTAGAGGACCCAGCACAGATCCTGAGGACCCACTATTGGCGTAGGTCTCCCCTACCAATGATTGACTCATTTCATAAGGCCAATTTTTAAATCTAATTTTCTATCTCATCCTGGATCCCATTTGATCTACCCTTCAGAACCAGTTACCATGCTGTTAAAGAAAACAGAGTGGAGAGGGTTTTATTATCCTAAAATGTGATTGTTTGTTCCATCTGTGACATCACTCATCCTGGCTTCATCACTCATACTAGGCAGGAGAATGAAGATGAGAAGGGTTGAATCCCTGGGTGAGTGCTTGGAATGAATGGCTTCTGGGTCAGTAGGAGCAGGAGTGATAACTTCATTCCAAGCCATGCTTAGAACCCTGGGACTTTCAGCTCTTCACATCTTTTAAAAATTCCCGGATGCCATAATTTTGTGGTCTGTCTTGACTTATAATGCTTTAATAAAAAAAATCTCCCACATAACATATGACCTTGGCATGATCTCTGACTATATCTGACTTCTAATGATGTCTAAATCTATGTGATCCTCTGACTCTTTTGTGATCCAACCATCTTCTACGCTACTACGGAACCTTGGGTTCAATCTGTGTGGATTTCACACTTCTCCCTGTGGCTGCAACGTTTCCTTCCTCATTGCAAGATGTGTGGGTTACTAGGTTGATTAGCCATTCTAAATCACTCCTAATATGTAGGTGAGTGGTAGAAACGGGGAAGTTAATGGGAATGTCGGGGGGAATAAAATTGGGATTAATGTAGGATTTCTGTGAATGAGTGATTGACATTCAACACAGATTCAGTGGGTCGAATGTCCTATTTCCTTGTTATATCTCTCTAAAACTTACTCCAACCAGAGGGAGCTTTTGGCTATCTGCCAATTCATGTTCAGGAAATTTAGGATTTCACATGTGTATACTGAAATGCAAAAGCAGACATGTCATGAAGGGATGAAAGGAGCCAAACTGACCTCGTCCAACATTTCAGCTTGACATCAGGAGTTGGTATGGGAATGGTGATTCCATTCATCTGAATAGGGCTACCGACCCTATGGAGAAATATACCTGCAGGGAAGGGTTTCAGTTATCTTACTTTCTTTACATCCTTCTATATTTTACTTTAAATATTTGTTGATACCTTACAAAATTGAATTATTTTTAAGCATTTCATAAATAATTGCTGTAATTATGCAAATCTTCATGATTATGTTTCAATATCTCTGACAAATGCTTTTGCCTGCCAGTTTTCAGGGTGTTGCTCTGGCTGCGGCCTCCAGCAATGCCCTGCCTGAGGCTTACTCAGCACTTGGATCCTGGTTCTTGAGAGCAGAGTGTCAGCTTGGTTGATCTTTAACCTTTAGGGAATGTAAATTTAATAGGTAGAGAATGTAAGTGGTGAGTGAGGGCAATGTTAAGTCCAGGATGTCCAATCACCTGCAGTATATTCTGATGTCCTTCCCCCAGTACCCATGACGTACAAATTTCAGATTTGGATTCAGATTTAGGTCATCGATAACTTGTTCTTGAATTTCCTATTACTTTTTTGCGGGCTTAGTGTGCTTTTACTAGTTAAATAGAATAACGTGCTACCTTTGTCATGTACCTTAATCAAGTACACTTTTTTTCTTGTGGACATTAGTAGGATTTATCGGCGGTTGCCTTCATGGTTATGTGTTCTGGTGTTAGTCTTCGCAAGTTTTATTTGAACTCGCAGACTCTGGCTTGATAGCCTTAACCATGATCACATGCTGTCTTCTCCCTTCCAATCCTCGACTTCTCAGTCTGGCCTTCATTGGCACGATGTGCTGGAAGGAGCGAACTAAGTTAATGAAGTCAGCATTAACAAGATTGTGCCAAATCAGCAAATGTGGTGCTCCGCGCAACGTATTTAACTTCATTTACTGGAACATTGCATTAAATGTGACTACTTAGGGTGATATTTGCAAAGGACAGCGGAGGATGACCGTGAAGGGTTGAAGGGAAATGTGGTTGGGAAATGAGGAACTATTTGTTCTACCGTCACATTCTGAAAATGAGTACAAGTCCATGAGATGATTAAAATAATTAAATAGTAACAGTTCCTACAAATCGATTGCGGTTCAGCTTAGTTTGACGATATGCTGTTTTGTGCGGTCAGTTGACACCTATTTGTTTTGGACGTAAAAATCCCGATAATAGTGATTCAATTGATTACTTCAGGCAGGCCTGGACCAAGTACTGGCAACAGTAAATCCAACATTCATGCAGTCCTTGGAAAGAGTGATGCAAGGGGAGGGACATGGGCGAGCTCAATGAAATGGAATTTCATCTGTCATTTAACAGAAGAATTACATTTGCTTGGAGCAAAATCCTCCAATGAGTAGGCTGATCTTTCAGCTCATTACTTGTCTCCTCTGTAAGCATGAACACAAATGAATAGTACACTGTACAGGAGAAACATCGAGTGGCAACACATACTGTACATGACACGGACAATTCCATTCTACACGTACTTACTCAGCTGTAAGTGAACATTTCATATCTTTGACTAGTCAGTAAGAAGTTAGTTCTCTGAAAACATTTCACTGCTATGTGAAATTTATTTTTAGCTTTAAATTATGCAATGAATTAGAGTGCTTTTCTGAAATCTTTGGTTGTATTCTTTTCACAAGTTGTGAGTACTTTATTGCACCCAGCTGTATTTATTAACTCCATGAAGAAATGCTGAGAAAAGCCATGGCTTGCCCGTGTTTTTCGTTTAGATCTCCCTTCATTTAAGAATAAACATGTTATCTTTAACTTTAATATAGAGATTCCATTATTGACAAGATTTTATAATTCTGATTACTCCCAAATGCTGGGATCTTTACATTTTAAGTGAAGCAAAAAATATATATATAAAGTTTGAAGAGCACACAGAAAGCTAAAAACAAAGCTGTCCTGACAGAAACCTGGGGAAGCATACCAACGGGCGGTCAAGGATGCCTCTGTGTGCTATTTGCAGCAAATGTGTAAGAATGTTTCATTACAGCCAGAAAAATGAAAATTGTGTTCCTTCTACATTCACTGTCCTTGTGTGTCTTATGGAGGGGGTGTGCGTTGAGTTGCCGAATTTCAACTGTAACCACATTACAGTTGGCTACAACATCATAGGGCTGGACAAGGAGAAAGAAAAGATGTCAGGCATGTTTCTGATACCTGACTTCTGTCAACCCTGGAAAACACAAATGTTGTTGCTGGCCTGAAACTGATTGTGCTGAGCCACAATGCATTCCAATGCTGGCTATCTTAAAAATTCTCAAATGGGACACTTCAGCTTTGATCTCTTGTGCTAAATGTGTGCAAGAATTTCAGCTGCTTGATGAACTACCTTCCCTTCACTGGCTCCATTGCTGTCAAACAGAAGTGAGCACAATTGGCAGCTAATATTTCCACCTGTTCTGCACTACCGACTGAAGAGGAAAATAGCCCCACTGTATCTAAGCCCTCGTGTCAATTAGCACCATTTGGATTAGGTGCACGTGAATTACAGCTTCCTGTGGAAACACTCACTGTCAGATTCATGATACCACAGAGGATCTGAAGGAAGTTATGAAGAATGCAATCTAATTCATATTACTTTAAATACTGTAAAATATGTTGAATTGCTATTTTAAACAGAAAGGAATGAAAATAATTTATTTTTGAAGTGGAATCATGTAATTTTAGAGATGATTGTATCAGTCAAGCTCCTGTAAATGGCAAGGAAAACCAGATGAGTGAGCTGAATTGTGCATGGTGATCTTGATAGAGGAAAGATGTTGGGGTTGGTTAAAAATCTACCCAACCTCTGTGAAATACAGCCACAAGATCTAGTATATTAAGCTGATTTTGCGAAGGAAAGCATCATACTCAATTTGGTCTGCCAACGGAAAACAAATGCTTTGTCCTCCATCCAACTCATTCTCTCCCACATCGAAATTTTTTAGTTTCATTGGTGACTTGCCCTTGATTTGGTTCTCCACTGACTTCTCTGCCTAGACTGGGGTTGGAAGAGTCAGGGTAAATACTCAGTTAGACTGAGTCCAATTATTCAGGATTTCCTGATCCTGGAGCCATTTTACAAGGCAGTGAGCCCACAAGTGCAGAGTGGGTCTCAGATGGCGTACTACTGAGATCCCAATTACCCCCTCCAGAAACCTCTGACATCTTTTGGCGGGACGGTTGGGGGGGGGGGGCGATGTTGGGAACAGAATTTTGCCTTCTGTCTAAGTTTTTTAGTGAGGGTAAAATTCACAAACTACTTATATTTATTTAAATACTTAAAATAAGTTATTAAAATTGAAGAAACTCATTAAAATATGAATACTTTTGTCACATTAAAATGCAGTAAATGAGTTTAAAATATCAAAATTTATCTTTACCTTTCTAACCTCCAGGTGAGGATTCTCATTCAAGTTAAAATATTTCCATTTTACACTGGGCGTGTCTATCACTCAGCTCATCATGCATTTGCAATGGCGACCTGTAATAACTCATCTAATAGACAGCCCTTCCTATAAATCAGAAATATTGCATTTACATGTTTAAGTCCTGGATTATTAATTATTTCTCTCCTGAAAATGGTGAGAAAGTCTGTTTGCGAAAACTTCATCGATGTTTCTTAAGCACGAGCGCCATCTACACATATTGTCTTCCAGTATAGATTTTGCATCAAACATGCAGCTTGGATTTTCAAGGACATAAATAAAATAAAATCAGTGAATGATGAAAACTTGTAACAAGTAAAAGAAAACAAGAAATAATATTTAAAGCAGTTGGTTACTTGTATAGTTTTTTCTAATTCTGCTAAGGAGTACTACTAACCTTGCCTTGAAATGCTAACATACTTGTTTCTTTCCAAACACTGACTGAGTGGTCAATCCTTTCCCACTCTTGATTCAGATTTGCAACATTCATGTTTGCTCACTTTCAGCTCTTGCAATTACTCAGAGTTCCACTCAATAGTGCCAATGCAACATGACACAATGCTGATGTATCCCTGTGGATTTCAAGTTCTGTGAGGAAAGGTAGAGCTTTTACCTCTGAGACATCCTGAGCCAATAGGCTCGTCCTGGACTTATTTCCTGGCATAATTTACATATTACTATTTAACTATTTATGGTTTTATTACTATTTAATTATTTATGGTGCAACTGTAACGAAAACCAATTTCCCCCGGGATCAATAAAGTACGACTATTAAAATTTGAACAAAAAATTGATGATTTGTTGCACTCATTCTTGTTGGTGTGAAAAACCACTCAAAGTTTCTTCCCCTATTTTTGAACTGTTTGGGTCTGTTTAAGTAAGCACTTGGAAAAAGACTCATTAGTTGAAATTGATACAAGAGGCCTCTTGCTGTTAACCATTTTCATCTGAAAAATAATATTTTCATTAGGCCAATGGATCTGAACAGTTTCTAAACTTGTATTTAGTCCTCATGTGCTTACTCTCATTGGAACATAGGAAAATCTTGCTGGGAGTTTGATTTGATGAGTATATCATTGAAGCAATATGTTTCTGTTATAAGCTTTCTCATTGCTAATATAGTTGTCATAGAAACTTGTGTCTGTGTTGGACTGCACCTAGTAATCTGTGTGTGAGTGACTGCCTATGCTAGACTTTAACTGCCTTTGGCTCTTACCATTGCACTTGGCTTACTAAGGTGGTGGTAGCTGATGTGCAAAAGAAATCTGTGCAGAAACCTCAAAATATTGGGGTAGAAGCAAATCATCACTGGATATCTAAGTGTAAGAGATTGTACAGAACAAGCTCACTAGAGAGCTAATATTCCTATTGTTTTCACTAAATAACATAGGTAAAGAGCAATATGGTACAACTAATAGGAGATTAGTTGACTTATGTAGAATCAGACCTTCAAAGTCATTGAAGACAAACACTTCCAGTGGCTGTTGGCAGTTTGCATGGATATTTATATTTTCTTGTGTGTGGAAGTTCATATGTCTACATCTTTTAAATTATATTATAACAGCAGCTTCTGGTAAAATGACAGCATGTTCGATCACAGCTGCTTCTAAGAGGTCAAAAAATGTGCTGTCGTCCATTTTAAATGTATTTTTTATGATCGCAAGATCCTGCTGGACTTAATTAAACTTAGAGTACTGCAGGTCTACCCCTTGGGCGAGTCACTCACTGGAGGAGAAAATGAAGGAGGTGCGCATCATGTTGCTGCCTGCATCGAAGGAGACGTACACTCTAATAGCAAGTGACTGTCTTGGTCACTTGTCTTGTGATCGCAAGATCCTTGCTAACGTGGAACGTTGCAAGTGTGATTCACTGATTGATTGGCGGTGAGCCGAGGTGGATATCAGGGGAGCTGAGTGGCTTAGGTTGTAGTGAGGACAAGGTCTCAAACCATGGTGTCACCTATTTACAGCCGTCAGGAGAGAGGTGTCAGAGCCAGACAAAATGAACGCAGAGTATAAGAAAAATAAAGTGAGTTATATTTTTCTTTCCTGACATAAGGCATGATAAAATAATGTGGAATTATGCTATTAAGAAGGAATCTGATAGTAGAGGAGAATGGAATATGGGAAAAAGAGAAGGAGGATGGGCTCTGGAGGCAGATTATGGGCAGGTGAAGAGAAAAGAGAGGGTAAGAGGGGAATCAGAATGGGGAATGGAGGAAGAAAGAAAGGGAGGGTGGAGAAATGAACAGAAATGATAGAAGCCAGTGTTTATGCAGTCAGGTTGGAGGCTACCCAGATGGAATATGAGGTGTTGCTCCTCCAACCTGTGAGTACCTTCCCCTTACATTTGTAAAATTTCTCAGAAGAGGCAACAGAACAAATTTTATAAAATACACTATTTTGAGAAAACAAATCTAATGTTTAAAGAAGTTAAATAGAAGTTCTGGAGTATCACTCAGAAGCAGCATTCCTAAAGGCTTCCCCCAACCATACCTTCAAAACATTGTAATAGTAGTCCAAGAAAAGAATTTATCCAGTCCTATTTTAGAGGCATTGCAATGAATTTGGCAATCTGCACTTGTCAATGGCTTGTGGGCTCACATACCAATCTGAAACCGGAGCATCAAGTCCAGGCAAACATTCCAAAGTCACATTCCAATGTTGCATTTATGCTGATGGAGTGTTCCAGTGTTGCGGGACTCTCTTTCGGAAGGCATCAAGGTTCATTTACATTAATGTGAAGGTATTCTGTGGCAATGTTTTGAAGAAGCGTGGATGAATAGTCTCCATTATCCAAGCCAAAATGAATCACTCTACCATCATCATCAAAATGAAAACAGGTGACTTGGTCATTGTCAAAAATATTTGTGTGCCCAAGATTGCAATAAATGTTCATGCTGTGGATAATCACATGTTTGAAACCTTGGTTTCTTGCTCCAGAGCCAAGCTTTTGCTTTCTCCTTCAGGGGCTTCTCCAGCATTGGAAATGTAAGAGGGCAATATGTAATAAGCAGCACTGGGACTAATTAATCTTGATGTTTGCCTCTCCAGCACAGAACATCAGGATAGTTGTAATCCTGCAGGTTATAGTACCAAATATTTTCATTTTATTTCATACTTCTTAACATGGAAGTAAATCAAAGCAGACTTTACAAAACACCTACGTGTATATTAGATGTAGGGTGTTCATTGATAAAATTGCACTTAAGCTTTGGCCATAAGCAATGGAGACACTATCATGGATGTGGTCAGGCAAAAGACACAAATCATTGTTAGAATCTGCAAGGTTAAATGATTATGTAAATGATTCATGTTCAAATATAAATTGCATTTGGAAGCTACCCTAATCTTCCGACTCATTATCTGAAGTAGAACTTATTGCGGTTCATTGGCAGTGGATTTCTATGTTTAGTTAGCACTTGTCTGAAGGAAAAACATGAATGGATCAAATGCAGCAGCATGTAACTTTAAACACTACATGCAGTTGGTAGGTCAAGGGGAATAGAATTTCTATGAATGTAACTATATCTTACTATTTGGAAAATTTCTATGTAGTGCTAATATTTATTTTAAGGAAGTACATTAGAATAATTTATCACCACATTTCATATGGATGCTAGAAATCTGGAAACATTTTGATGCACTTTTGAAATGTCCATTGCAAGAGCATGGTGGAAAATTATGAGATCAGTTATGGGATCAATTATGCTTGGCTCCAGCAAACATTTTGTATGGTTGTTCTCCAATAATACCAGAGGAACACAGCCGAACAGTATCTCCCATGCCAGAGATACCTCTGTCTCCCTCTGTCAGAGGGGCAGCAGACCAGTGTGTTGAGTGCAAATAGCTCAGTAGGTCATTGCTCACTAGACATGACAGGATGAAGGGGTTTTTGGCTTTTGTGGCAAGAAGCGTTGAGAAATATTTCAGAATCAGCATCAGGTTTATCATTATCGGCATGTGTTGAGAAATTTGTTAACTTAGTAGCACAGTTTAATGCAATACGTAATAATATATAAAGAATAAATTAGATTAGATTAGATTAGATTCAACTTTATTGTCATTGTGCCGAGTACAGATACAAAGCCAATGAAATGCAATGAGCATTTGACCAGAAGTCCAACAGAATAGTATTATTTACAAAATAACTGCGAATAGAAAGTAAGTGCTACAGCACACAAATATAAAAGTACTGAGACAGTCCAATATGGGTGCAATACTGCTTAACGCTGTGATATGAGGTTCAGCAGCATCACAGCCTCAGGGAAGAAGCTCTTCCTGTGCCTGCTGGTGCGGGAGCGGAGGATCCTGTAGTGCCTACCGGATAGGAGGAGAGTAAAAGGTCCATGGTTAGGGTGAGATGCATCCCTGATAATGCTTTTCGCCCTGCCCAGGCAGCGTTTATGGTAGATGTTCTCAATGGTGGGCAATTGGGTGCCGATAACCTGCTGGGCAGTTTTCAGCACCCGCTGGAGTGCTTTGCAGTCCGATATGGGACAATTGCCATACCACACTGAGTTGCAGTTGTTGAGTATGCTCTCAATGGTACAGCGGTAAAAGTCTGGAACAGAGGTGATGCTCCACAGGAAATAAAGGCGCCGTTGCATCTTTTTGATCAGGATAGAGGAGATCAAGAACCAGGTGAGATCATCAAGGAATTTGAAGCTTGATACACGCTCCACTGCAGCTCCATTGATGTAGATGGGGACATGAGTGTGGCTCCTAACATGCCTGAAGTCCACAATAATCTCTTTGGTCTTCTGGGTGCTAAGGGCCAGGTTGTTGTCGGCACACCACGTGGTCAGGTGCTGGACCTCATCCCTGTAGGCCGTCCCATCATCTCCTCTAATCGGGCCAACCACTGTGGTGTCGTCTGCGAACTTGATTATGGAGTTAGAACCGTGTACAGGAACACAGTCATAGGTGAAAAGGGAGTACAGAAGAGGGCTCAGCACACAGCCTTGAGACACGCCAGTGTTCAGGGTGAGTATGGAGGAGGAGAGGTTGTATAACTTAACAGATTGGGGTCTGTTAGTTAGAAAGTCCAAGGTCCAATTACAGAGGGATGAGCTGATACCAAGCTGGCGAAGTTTGGCAATCAGCTTGGAGGGGATCGCAGTATTGAATGCCAAACTAAAGTCAATGACCAGCATTGTGACATAAGAGTTGGGGCTGTCCAGGTGGGTCAGGGCAGAATGAAGTGCCGTGGAGATGGCTTCCTCTGTAAATCTGTCGGTGCAATAGGCAAATTAATGGGGGTCCAGGGAAGTGGGCAGACAGGATTTCAGATGTAATCGAACCAGTCTCTCAAAGCACTTTGCAATGATGGGGATGAGTGCAACTGGGCTGAAAAAATAAATAAATAAACAAACAAATACATTGCATAAGTATATATATGTATATTGAATGGATTAAAATAATACAAAAACAGAAATAATGTATATTATAAAGAAAAGAGAGGTAGTATTCATGGGTCAATGTCCATTCAGAAATCAGAATGCAAAGAGGAAGAAGCTCTACCTGAATCACTGAGTGTGTGCCTTCAGGCTTCTGTACCTCCTTCCTGATGATAACAATGAGAAGAGGGCTTGCTCTGGGTAATGGGGGTCCTTAATTATGGACAGCGCCTTTCTGAGACACTGTTCCTTGAAGATGTCTATGGAGGCTAATACCCAAGATGGAGCTAACCAATTTTACAACTTTCTGTCCTATGCAGCAGCCCCCAACCCCCCCATACCAGACAGTGATACAACCTGTCAGAATGCTGTCCAATGTACATCTATAGAAGTTTTTGAGTGTTTATACATACATTTCAATGTTCTTGCAAAATGGGATATTGGAGGAAATTCTTCCCTCTTTCCAAAGATCTATCACAACTTCAACAATATTTTTCGGTCACATGATCAATCTTTGATCAGGCAATTGGAATAACCATTAGTGACGTTGGGAGCTTTTCCGATGAGTCAGTTGTGTAATGTCCCTTGATCGCACACTCTGGTTAAACTAGTGCTGGTAATCACCATTAGGTAGTACTACTACGTCGACTCAGGCCTAGGGGCTGGGGTCGGGCACGATGACAGACTCTCCACTTCTCCCTCTCCCTCATTAGTGTGTTCGGTTCATCTACATCAGCCGTGCCGCTGTCTTCTAGGAGCGTGTTGACCATAGTCTTGGGAGATGCCCAGGGTTCATCCTCCCGTGCTTGGGCTCCCATATGATGGCTCAGCTGGCAGGTAGCTCGAGGTGGTGCAGACAGTGCCCTGCTAGTTTCAGTCTTCTCGTCTCGATTTTAGTGGTGAGCATCGGTAGGTCGTCATAGAGTTCGATGTTCGTCATGTGCTGTTGCCAACTCACATCAAGAGCCACCCGGAGTATTTGCGTATAGCAACCATCTAGAGACTTTTGCATAGGTAGACTGTGTACATAAACACAAGAGATTCTGCAGGTGCTGGAAATCCAGAGCAACATACACAAAATGCTGGAGGAAATCAGCAGGCCAGGCAGCATTTATGGAAATGAATAAACAGTTGACACTTTGGGCCGAGATCCTTCATCAGGACTTAGCTGCGAGCATACCTGGACACTTAACTTTTAGGATATTCAACATTTTTAGAGGTTGATAACATCACAAATTTTTGAAAAATATAAAATTTGGAACTCTTCACAGTTGCTTCTGGTTTCAAATCTGTTCTGAATCACATTGTATCGAAATCCTTTGTAATTCCAATAATTACACTGAATTAAAAGTAGTTTTATTCTGTATATGCATTCTTTTTAAAAATGAATAACATACTCTTAAGTGTGATTCCCTCATATAGTTACTGAATTTAAAATGTATTTTAATCCCCATACAATTGCAGTACAACTAAGCCATTCATTGTGCTGTTGAAATTAGGGTCATTATTTGTAATGTAAGTCTGAAAGTAATTGTGTTTACAAACACTGAACAGATTTCAGACGTGTATAGTACAAGTATTACAGTATTTAAACATAACCTGAAGGTAATGTATCCAGACATAATGACAGATGGCTGGGAATTCAAACATATTACAGGCCTTAGCACAGTATCCTGAAGCTTTTCCAACTAGGGCTGGGGCCAGGGCTATAAATGGGTGAGCACCAGGGGAAGTAAGGGGAGTTATCGGGCTGTGCAGGATTGCCTTCAGTAACAGATCTACCCATTTGGATATTGTTGGGGGTTGACCTTTCAGAGACCAGCACCTGTAGCTGCATTAGTTGCACTGTGCCTGGCACTGAGGCAAAGAAGGAAAGGATGAAGTTGGGTAGAATGATTGTGACAAGGGACCTGATAGTAAAAGGAGCAGATAAGTGTTTCTGCGGCTGCCACCGAGACTCCAGGATGGAGTGTTGCCTCCATAGTCCTAGGGTCAAGGATTAAGCAGGAACAAGACATTCTGAGAAAATAGTATGATCAGCTAGAGGTCATGGTTCAATAGGCAGTAGCAGGGATGAGCTCTGTGAAGGGATATTTAGGAGGCAGCTTAAAAAGCAGAAATTTCCAGATTGTAATCTCAAGATTACTGCCAAAGCCGTGTGCTAGTGAGGTGAGAAACAGGTGAGTTTAGTATGTGGCTAGGCAGCTGGTGCAGGAGGGATGACTATAGATTTATGGAAGATTAAGCTGTCTTACAGGGCATTAAGAATGATATAAACAAGTTAGCAGGTATCTGAGCTGGAGAAGAACAAATATCTTTGCTGGGAGACTTTCTTGTGCTATTTGGAAGGTTTAAGCTAGCACAGCAGCAGGGCAACAGATGGTAGGGTTGAGGGCAAGAAAAATGGTATGACAAATCAGACTGATAGGAAAGGCAGCAAGGGACAGGTTAATAAATATGGTGGAATTAATGGATTGAAATGTTTACTTCAATATTAGGTGTATTATGGATAAGGAAGGGGGTATGAACTTGGAGCTTGGATCAGACCATAAGACCATGAGACACAGGAGCAGAATTAGGCCATCTGGCCCATTGAGTCTGCTCCACCTTTCAATCATGACTGATCCTTTTTTTTAATCTCTCCTCATCTCCAGTTCCCGGCTTTCTCCTCGTAATCTTTGATTGCATGTTCAATCAAGAACCTATCAATCTCTGCCGTAAATACATCCGAAGACCTGGCCTCCACAGCTGCATGTGGCAACAAATTCTACAAATTCACCATCAGAGCATGGAATTACAATATTGTTACCATTATAAATACTTGGTTGTGAGAAGGACATGACAGGCAGCTCAATTCTCCTGTTTTGTTTGTTATATATGATAGAGAAGAGAGGCAAAAGAGTTGACGGGGTTGCACTGCTGATAAGGGAGAATGTCACAGCAATGCTTAGGACTACTAGAGGGCAATTTGGGTGAGGCTCAGAAATAGGATAGGTGAAAATACACCCTTCATAACCACTGAGAGATGGAGGAACTGACTTGCACAAAGATTACAGAAAGATGCAGGGATATCAGAGTTGTCATAGTGAGGGACTTTAACTTTATCAGTTTTGATTGGAACTTCCTTAATATAAGAAGATTAGATGGAGCAGGATTTCTTCAGTGCATCTAAGAAGGGTTTTACTATGAATGTCTGGATAAAAATGAATATCAAGGTAAATTTACATACTTTGATAATAAATTTACTTTGAATGTTATACTTCTGTACCTGATAGTCTGGTGAAGAGGCGATAACAAGGTCATAACTGGTAGTTGGTCTCAGCCGGTGCCACGTCCCCTAAAAGGAGGTGGCTTGTCACCCACTCAGAGTTCTGAGATGCTTTTACAGTTTTCAAATGCTTCAGATATTCAAAGGTGTTGAAGTTATGTTTGCTAGAAACAATCCTTAAAAGTAGCTAAATGCCCTGAGAAAATAAAACAGGTTAAAATAAAACTTAATATAAAGAGGTTAGTGGGTGGGTTGGGGTAAAAGCAGGCGAGCGATAGGTAGATTCATATGAAGATTGGTTGATTGGTAGATGGAGTGTTATTGAGGTGGGGGGAAGAGCGCTAATGACGGAGGCTGAGAAATGAGAGGTGGAGACAATAAACGACTAAAAGCAATGGAATCTGATAGGAAAGGAAGGTGAAGAGGAATGTTGACACCAACTGTCCATTTTTTCCATAGAGGAAACACAAGGTACCAAAGATGAAGGGTCTTAACCTAAAATGTTGACTGTTCCTTTCCCTCCTCACATGCAGCCTGACTGGCTGAATTCCTCCTGCAGCTGTTGTTCAGCTCCAGATGTTAGCATTTGCAGTTACTTGTGTTTCTAAATAAAAACTTATCTTTATGTCCCTTCTTCTCCAGGCCAAGAATCAAAAGTGAAATGATAGTGTCTCTGACCCAATTCCAGGATTGATTGGCATGGGTTTTGAGAGACAGTTTCCTCTGTAATGTAGGGAAATCCCAGAGGGAGTGCCTGGTTGTCAGATTACATTTGGAGCCCAGAGAAAGCAGAGTGACAGGTGTGGTGGCATCAGCTGTTCAGCGGGTCCTGGAGATGTAGAGGGTCCACATAAATCTGAAGATTACTCCCATGTGTATGACTGAATGCTGGCAATTTCCTTCGGAACTTCTGGCCACATCTTGCATTATTTGGCTCAATATGTAGAGTGCTACAGCTGGATTAATTTAACAAACCTCTGGACACAATGATTAACCTTTGACATCTCTTATGATAATTACCTCATTTTTGGAGGGGGTATGGAGCAAAAAATAATTGGGCAAAAATAGAAATGCAATACAACTCTTGAGTATGACACAAATATTTGGCTTGGTTTCTCTTGTTCTCTGTTCAAGATTGTATTCCTATTTTTCAAATTTAATTTCTTAAATTAGACACAATGTTAATTTACTTTTATAGCTCAAAATTTTTGTTTTACTATCTAAATATTGTTTTATTTTATTGTACAGTCTTTAAAATAGAATAACATACGGTGTGATTTGGAGTGTTTGCTGCAGGAACTGGGTGGGATTGAGAATCAGTTGTGATTTGCACTACATTGACATGGAAATCTTTCCCAGAAGTAGCTTCACATCTTTTCCAATGATTTGTTGTGTATACTGCTGGAATTAAAACAATAAGACATAGGAGCAGAATTAGACTACTTAGCCCATCAAGTCCACTGTGCCATTCCATCATGGCTGATTTATTACCCCTTTCCTGTCTTCTCCCTACAACTTTTAATGCCCTTACTAACCAAGAATCCTTCAATTTCTGCCTTAAGCATACCAATTGACTTTGCCTCCACAACCATCTGCGGCAAAGAATTCCACATATTCACCACACTCTGGCTAAAGAAATTCCTCCTCATCTCGGTACTAAAGGGATATCCTTCTATTCTAAAGAAGGTGCCCTCGGGTCTTATACTCCACCAGTATAGGAAACATCCTCTCTGTGTCCACTCTATCTATGCCTTTCAGTATTTGATAGGTTTCAGTAGGATTCCCTGCCCCCCCACCATTCTTCTAAACTTCCAGTAAGTACAGATTCAGAGCCATCAAGTGCTCCTCATTCATTAACCCTTTCATTCTTGGGATTATTCTCATGAACCTCTTCTGGGCCCTCTCCAATGCCCGAAATGTCGACTGTACTCTTTTGCCTGACCTACTGAGTTCCTCTAGCATTTTGTGTGTGTTGCTCAGACCTCCAGCATCTGCAGATTTTCTCTTGTTTGTGATTGGACATCCTTTCTCAGTAAGGTGCAAATTAACTAGCCATCCTTGAATTATTCCATCAATCATCCGAGAGATTTGAAGTTGACAAGCTACCAGTTCCCTTTCATTGTTTTCTAACTTCTGGTTACTCTCAACGTGCGCACTCTTTAGTTGCGTATAGTGTTCTGCCATGCTTTTCAGTTCAGACTATATTTAATAATGTACAGTTGTGCCACTGTAAATTCATCATCCTGAAGGCCACTTCCTTCCGGCTTAACACCATTGTTATTTCGGCTTTCCTTCATAAAGAGTGAAATTGGTTTAAAAAAGAGTGTGCAAGACTGTTAACATAATTCACGTCCCAAAAGGTGTATTATATTGCCATTGGGGTGAGTCCAGGTGAGAGAGGTACCAGCTTTCAGTTCTATGTTGAACACTGCTGTTTAAAAATAGAGAGTTCTTAAAGCATGATTCCAATGCCACCCAGACACCAACAGCACACAGTCTGGAACGTTGCAGCTGAGAGGGTCTCTAAAGTTATGCAATTCTGTGCATTTTGCTCTGGAGTCAGATACCCTCCTGCGATTGGTTCTCCCACCTACTCCACACTTACGTTGTGTGTGGGATATTCAGAGTCAAATGTAGCATTTTAACACTGTACAAAGGCATAAATTAGGAACAGTGGTAGGTCACTCAGACTTCCAAGCCTGTTAGTTATATTCTCCAGAAAACACTTGTTTTTTGTTTCAGATTTGACAGAAGCATTTTAGTAAGGCATGAACCATTTCAAGTGAGTTTTGGAGTTGCCTTGTGAAATCCCTAATGTAAGCAGGATGTCTTTTTAAATGGGGTGAATGACCTACATGTTATGTAGTGCTCCTTGATACTTGTGTCTCTTCGTCAACAGTCTGGGAGCTGGATGTGGGCAGGGACTAAAATGTTGTGCATCCATTAATATCTTTCTCCCGGGGAAACATATCAGCTTCATCAATTTGAACCGTGACTTGAAAAGCTTTGTCCACATTTGAAATGGCTGTAATTTCACATCACTCACATGATTTACTTTAGTAAAATTGACATTGGACCGTGTAGCACAGCATTATGCAATTTATTTTCTAGGCATTCAATTTCAAAACAATGTATGGCTGGCTGCTAAAAAAGTGAAGGAGGCAAATATTTATCCAAATTGGGAAAAATGGATTTTATGGGAAAACGTTCTTAACCCTTTATATGGAATGCATGAATGATCTGCACACTGGCACTTATAGTTCAATTTGATTCTAGTTTATGGGAAACATGATAGAAGTAGTAGTTGCCATTATTTCTGCTAAAGCATTCATGGTGGTGTTCAAAAAGAAAATCTTCTTTCCTTTGCAAAAGAGGGAAATGTGGGCCACATGTGGCCTCTCTGTAATACAGAACAGATCTTTCTTTAAGGTTAGCTTTGCATTTTTGGTGGAATACTTGGCACAATTTTCCTATTGGAAATGCTGAGAACAAACAACTTGAAAATGTTGCTGAGCAAGAGAAGTGGTTTTCAAGCTAATTCTGGTCAAGGCTTCATTGTGTGGAGCCAGCAATCTTTTCACATCTGTGTTTAATACATTTATGGTTATGTATTTATGGAAGGTAAAATTCATACCATGTGCCACTCTAGCATTGTAAGAAGACAGAGCTCACAGGATGTGAAGGCCATGCTTTGAGCATATTTTCATAAGCTGCACATCCGCCAGCCTGACATTTATGTGTGAAATTAGATTATACATATAAGTGCACTCTTGGTCAAACCAAAAGGAACATGTATAAAATGGTGACCATGATACTTCCTCCCTCTCAATTGAATCCTGTGTGAGAACTCACATTGTGTTTTGAATCCAAGTCATTGATGTGAATTGGGAAAAAAAGTAATGGATTTCAACACTGAGCTTTCGAGTACATCACCACTTCCCTCGCGGCGTTCAGTTTTATTCACAGAACATGAATAAGTGGTTCATAAGACCAAGTGATACTTACCAATAACCTTCATATCTTAGTATTTGCACCACTTTAACAATAACAAAATTTACTCAGTCAGATTCTAGATTTGACCTCTAAAGCTTAATTTCCCTGCAGGAGATTTTCCCATGCACCAGTCTTCCAGTGGCGACTGTGTGTGTCTCTGTCTGACATATCACTCAGTGAAATAATCTCAAGCATCCAATTTGCACAAAAGTAATGTACTTGGCCCAAATAAAAAATTATAGGGATCAGCACTGGAAAGTGGATTTAAGGCTGAGGATTAGATCAGATAGACTTTGATGTTATTGAACAGCTCAGCATGTGAGAGGGGTTGTATTGCTTACCCCTGCTCCTAGTTCCTTATGAAAATCAGATGTGAAGATGTATTGGGTATGGATTTCTTTCAAAGTTCAGTAGAATCATGAACCCTGGCTTTATAAATGCATTTATCTCTTTTCTAGGAGAGAGAGAGAGAGAGAGAGAGAGAGCGTGAGTCTTACCCTCTCTTCTCAATTCAATGCTGCAAAGACCAGACTGCTTACCATTATTTACACCACAGCCAGATAAGGAGAATGCTTGTTGAATACTAAAATATGCATGTCATTAAAAAAATCAGAGAACATGACATGTTGCAATATTTTTAATCCCTATATACACGGCTATCCTAATGTGCGTTGGTTTTACACAGAATGGAGTTCTCATTTCTGAATGCTATGGAGAAGTAGAGGCAGGATTCAAGTTGTGGGTTGAGGTCTCCATTTTACCTTTTATTGGTCCCTCAGACAATATCTTAACAATACAGAAAACCACAATATTCAAGTCTACACCTGAAGGTCTGTATGCCAAATAAAAATGGTTGTAATATTCAGCGATTTCAAAATGCACAGTCTAAAGAGAGATGAGTGCTCTTCCTCTTTCTAAACCCAAATATTTGTAGGTATTAATGGAAGAAAGGGAAGGGTAATGTGGGGGAGGATTGCTGAGGTAAAAGATCAGCCATGATCTATTGAATACCAGAGTATACATGAATGTCAAATAAAGGGCTTGACAAGTGCCTTTTGGTTGTCCAAATGCACCCCTTCTATATATTCCCTTTTAAGTAGTCTGTTTGTTGCACTCTCAAAATTTCTTAAATATGATTTTTCTTTCATAGATTCATATAATCTAGATTTGGTTAGATAGAGCTTTCACAAATCATGTTTCTTTGATTAGTGACTCTATCACCTTGTCAACAATAAAGTTAAACCAATGTATTATAATTTCCTGATTGTTATTTTCCTCCCTTCTTGAACAAAGGAGTCACATTTACATTTTCCAATCATTGAGTACTATCCCAGAGTTCAGTGAATTTTGGAAAACTTCCCCACCTACAGGTTCACCATCTCTATAGCCAATTTCTTGGCTTTCTGACCAATAGACTGCAATCAGTAAGGATGGGCAGCAGCACCTCTGCCACTACTTTTGTAAACAATGGTGCGTCCTCTGCCCCGACTCTACTCCCTGTACACTCATGATTGCATGGCCTGATTCTGTTCTGGCTCCATCTACAGATTTGCAGATGATACAACTGAAGTTGGCCACATCTCAAATAACAATAAGTCAGAGTGTAGGAAGGAAACAGAAAGCTTAGTGGCATGGTGTCATGACAACAATCTTTCTGTCAATGTTAACAAAATAAAAGAACTGCTCATTGGTTTCAGAAAGGAGAATCATGCACATGTACCAGTCTACATCAATGGCGCTGAGATTGAGATTGAGAGCTTCAAGTTCCTAGGTGTGAACATTACCAATTGCCTGTCCTGGTCCAACCATATTGAAGTCATGGCCAAGAAAACTCACCAATTCTTCTGCTTCGTCAGGAGGCCAAAGAAATTCAGCATATCCTTGTCGATCCTTACCAACTTTTTATCAACAATTCATAGAAAACCTGTCTGGATCCATAATGTCTTGGAATGGCAACTGTTCTGCATGTGACCAGAAGAAACTGCTGAGGGTTGTGGACACAGCTCAACACATCACAGGGACCAACCTCTCCTCTATGGCCTCTCTAAACTTTTTACTACCTCAGTCAGGTGGCCAGCATAATCTAAGGCACTAGCTAGCCCAGACATTCTCTCTTCTCCCCTCTCTCATTAGGCAGAAGATACAAAAGCCTTAAAGCTTGTACTACCAGGCTCAAGGACAGCTTCTATACTACTGTTATCAGACTCTTGATCAGATTTCTTGTACAATGCGATGGACTCTTTGCCTCACAAGCTATAATCTACCCGGTTACAATCTAGCACTTAATTGTTTACCTGCAATGCACTTTTCGGTAGCTTTTACACTTTATTATTTATTGTTATTGATTTACCTTATTCTAGCTCAATGCACTGTGTAATGATTTTATCTGTATAATAAATATGCTTTTCATTGTATTTTGGTACATTTGGCAATCATAAACCTCTCTTTCCCAGTTCTAGCAAAGGATCTTTCACATGAATTATTAACTCTCTTCACATTTTAACAGATGATGCTTAACTACCTGAGTTGTTTCCAGCATTTTCTAGTTCATTTTGGTTTTCCAAAATCCTTTATTGTCTAATACCTATTCCTCTGACTTTCAAGTACAGTTAATATTCTTGTCTCTTCCAGGTGGCACAGCCAATGGTTTGACCCAACAATGAAAATGCAGCCCTCAGCCACTTTTCTAGCTACCTATGGTCTGCTTCTCTCATTCTTTGTTACTGATTCCCTTCAGCAAGGTAAGACAGACTGACTCCATGCAGCATTTGAGCTCACTTAATCTGAACAATGTTGTTAATGATGGAAAAGAACAACTTTAATTATCTGGAATAAGAATAAAATATCATTATAGGTAACTGTGTATTAATTCATACATAATTTAAGACTAAAATTATGAAAATAACCCATGGTGACTGAGTATTCCGAAATAGCTTCCAAAAATACTGTGTGATATATTCCATGAATTCTATGCCATCCCATGTAAAGTGATACAACAGGTTCAAGTAATAAGCAGTGTTTGTTTGGTGGAAGACAAGATGGATTGTGGCGTGAGTTCATCTATGGACTGCTGAGAATTTGTTCTGGCCAACAGTCATCAGCGCAGAACCAATCTAAAGGACATGATACTCAGCGACTTGGGTTACATTACATATTTCTGTGTGTGGCTGTATGTTTACTGCTATCTCATATGTGCTGTATGTGCCTTGTATAGTGTATAACTGTTGGCACTGAGTTTTGCAGGAACGCTGTTTTATTTAGTTGTATTCATGAATGTTAATTAAATGATAATTAAACTTGAATTTGAACTTGACGTGTGAATGTTTATATTGTTCTTGTGCTGTGGTGGTCATATTCACAGGCATTTTGGCCAAATTCCATGCAATCCATTTCCACTTATTATCAGAGTTTGTGTAGCATTGAATATTCCCTGGCCAAGTGATGTTGTGTCTACACATGATGCACCATTTCAGTTGGAGTAAAACTAAACAGTTTGAGAATGTGCCATGTTCAATCACCAGTGATTGCTGTTAGTTGATCTCACATAGACTATAGTTAACAAGTTTGAACTAGACTGACAAACAAATAAATTTCACTGTAAATTTAGAGGCCTATATTTGACAGTCTGTGTCTGTGTGCCAGATAAAAAGCTGGCTAAGGTTCTGGAAGTTTATATTAATTGGCAAGTGATGCAAATTAGCATTTGGTTTAAACACCAGAGATCTTCTGCTGTGAATGAAACCAAGTCTTGCCCTGGGAAAAAGAGAGACTCAGAGAGCCTGTTGCTGAAATGAAAAATTGACTATTATTTATACAGAATTTTCATGACCTATTCCTGAATCGTTTTACAACAAATGAAGCAACTTTACTTTGGTGCAGATACTGCTACTAGGAACTTTGTCAGTTTGTGCCCAGCAAGTTCCCACAAATAACTATCAGCCCATCCTATTGGATATGATAGGGATTGAAATACACAGTACTTATAAAAAGTATTCACCTCCTGCCCCTTGGAAGTCTTCATGCTTTATTGTTTTACAACATTGAATTTGGCTTTTTTTGACACTGATCAACAGAAAAAGCTTCTTGCGTCAAAGTGAAAACAGATCTCTACAAAGTGGTCTAAAATAATTACAAATACAAAACACAGCATAATTCATTGCATAGGTATTCACCCTTTTAATATGACAGACCAAATCACCGGTGCAGCCAATTGGTTTTAGAAGTCTCATAATTAGTTAAATGGAGATCACTTGTGTGCAGTCAAGGTGTTTTAATTGATTGTGGTAAAAATACACCAGTATCTGGAATGTCCAACTGCTGGTGAGTCAGTATCCTGGCAAAAACTACACCATGAAGACAAAAGAACGCTCCAACCAACTCTGCGAAAAGGTTAATGAAAAACACAAGTTAGGAGATCAATACAAGAAAATTTCCAGGTCACTGAATATCCCTTGGAGTACAGTTAAGCAAATCATCAAGAGATGGAAAGAATAAGGTACAACTGTAAATCTGCCTAGAGCAGGCTGTCCTCAAAAACTGAGTGATCGTGCAAGAAGGGGGCTAGTGAGAGAGGCCATCAAGAGACCTATGACAACTCTGGAAGAGTTACCAGCTTCAATGTCTGGGATGGGAGAGACTGCACATACAATAACTGCTGCCCAGGTGCTTCACCAATCACAGCTTTATGGGAGAGTGGCAAAGAGAAAGCCGCTGTTGAAAAGAACTCACATGAAATCTCAGCTCAAGTTTGCCAGAAGGCACGTGGGAGACTCTGAAGTCAGCTGGAAAAAGGTTCTGTGATCTGATGAAAACAAAATTGAGCTTTTTGGCCATCAGAGTAAATGCGATGTTTGGTGTAAGCCAAGCACTGCACATCATCAAAAACACACCATCCCTTCGGTGAAGCATGGTGGATGCTGCATCATGCTGTGGCATGTTTCACTGCAGCAGGCCCTGGAAGGCTTGTGAAAGTAGAGGGTAAAATGATAATATAATAATAATAAGCATCCGTTAGTCTCTTGAGACCATGGATTTGTGCCTTGGAAGGTTTCCAGGGTGCAGGCCTGGGCAAGGTTGCATAGAAGACTGGCAGTTACCCACGAGGCAAGTTTCCCTGCTCCACGTCACCGATGTTGTCCAAGGGGAGGGCACTAGGGCCGATAGAGCTTGGCACCAGTGTCGTCACAGAACAATGTGTGGTTAAGTGCCCTGCTCAAGAACACAACACGCTGCCTCAGCTGAGGCTTGAACTAGTGACCTTCAGATCACTAGACTGATGCCTTAACCACCTGGCCACACGCCAACAAGGGTAAAATGAATGCAGAAAAATACAGGGAAATCCTGGATGAAAACCTAATGCAGTCTGCAAGAGAAATGTGACTTGGGAGAAGATTTGTTTAGCAGCAAGATAATGACACCAAGCATAAAGTCAAAGCTACACAAAGTTAATTTCCTGGAGTGATGAAGTCAGAGTCCAGACCTCAATCCATTGAGAATTTGTGGCTGGACTTGAAAAGGGCTGCTCACTCATGATTCCCATACAACCTGACAGAGCTTGAGCAGTTTTGTAAAGAACAATGGAGCAAAATTGCAGTGTCCAGATGTGCAAAACTGATAGGGACCTATATCTTTCTTGATCTCACTGTTTCTGTCTCCAGAGACAGTTTATTCACTGATGTCACCATGGCCTAGTTGAGTGTCCATGAGCTTAGCCTTCGTTGGCTTTAGCTACGATTTGGCTCAGGATGTATTACTAATTCTCCTCTAAATTATATAGGATTCCTTTAATCCTGGCCAATTAATCAAACCTGAATTTAACGAGTTGTTTAATGATAACTGTAGTTTCAGCCTCCTGAGCCTGAATCTCTGATCCCCTCCACTTCTGTTTTCTAAGGTGCTCCCCAGTCGGTTCCCCTGCAATTCCTTGGAACTCTTCTACATTTAGTCTACAGATTTATATCACTGTCATGTTAAGGATTTTTTGTTTTGCCCACATTCTATTTTCCATAATCTATAATCCCCTTTAAATCATAAAGTCATAGAAATGTATAGTGAGGAAATAGCCCTTCAACCTATCACATCATGTCTATTAGCACCAGTAGCCAATGGAAAATGAGTGCCAGTGTTGCTGAGTGCAATAGGTGGAAACACAATCAGTTTGCTTGGAAGCTTAAGGAAGCTTTACTGACATTGTGAACGCAATGTTGGAATATTTCAAACCAAACCATTGTTGATCGCAGAATGCTTTAGGTTTCATAAGTGTAATCAAAAGGAAGGGGAAACTATTTCAGCTTACGTGACTCAACTGAAGAAATTGAATAAGTGTTGTCAATTCAGTGATGGGGTCAATGGCACTGAAAGATTATATAGTTTGTGGAATCTTACAAGAAAGCATTCAAAAATGGCTCCTAACTGAAGCAGATCTCACATTTAAAGAAGCATTTGAAATCGCTGGATTAATGGAAATAGCAGCCTGAGACACAATTGAGTTGCAGTCAGGATTGATGGTGAGTGTGAACAAAATTATAACATCGAAACAGAAGCCTGCTTGGCTGAACAAATTCTGTTACCAGTGTGGCAGGGGTTCACACATACAAAACTAGTGCAGGTTTGAAGGTGAAACTTACAGAAAATGCAACAAGGCAGGACACATACAAAGATCATGTCAGGCAGACAAAAATAAATGGACTGCACTGGGAACAGAAAAAGATAAAAGGCCCAGTTACAGTTTCAAAAACAGCACTAAACTGCATGCTGTTGATGAAAAATCTGATAATGATGAGAGTGACACAGGACTAGGTAGTCTTGAGATTTAGAGTGTGAAAACTAACGAGAGACAAGCAATATAACACATTAGAAGTGAATGTCAAATTAATTAAAATGGAATTGGACACTAGCTTGGTATTTCAGTCATTCCACAAAATGAACTGGAATGACATTTCAGAGATATTGAACTGAATCCTGCAGATATCTGACAAAGAACTTATACTAGAGAAAAAACAATTCCTGTGGGAATGACATTGGCAATATTAAGATACAACCACCACACACCACATTGTGCTTGTATGAGGTAAAAACAGGAGGGCCAGCAATGTGGGACTGTGATTGGCTGAGACAACTACTACTTGATTGGAGATCCAGCTACTATTTGCATATCATATCTCCTGCAAAAAAAAAGTCAACTGAAAGCAAATTAAGAAAGGTACAGGATAATACCACAGCCTCGTTCAAGGATAACATCAGAAAACTCAAAGATATCAAGGGTAAAATAATGTTAAATGAAAATGCCACACCCGTTTCATAAAGCCTGTCTAGTTCCTTATACCATCCATGATAAAGTAGACAGTGAGCTAGATCACATGGAGTTTGAAGAAATTCTTTCCAAGGTTGAGTGGAGCCCATGGGCAATGCCAATGGTCCCAGCAACCAAGAAGGATGAGTCTGTCAAGGATATGTGGTGCTTTTAAGATCACCATCAACCGAGTAACGAAAGTAGATCAATACCTTCTGCTCACATTAGGAGATATTTTTGCAAACCTTTCTGGAGGAGAACACTTCAACAAAGTGGACCTTGCTGAGGCCTACCTACAGATGGAGATGGGAGAAGAGTCCAAAGTGTTCCTCACCATAAACATTCACAAAGGACTTTATCACTATAATAGGCTTATTTTTGGAATAGCATCTGCACCTGCAATCTGACAGGTGTAGGTGCTGCAATACTACCTAGGCACTCAGTGATTCCTGGATGATATCATTGTTTCCAGTAAGCATGAGAAGGAGCAGCTCCAAAGTCTCAAGACAGTGTTAAGAAGATTAGAAGATTATGGGCCTAGAGCGGTACATGACAAGTGTGAATTCTTTAAACTAAGCATCATTATTGTGGTCACACCATTGGCACAAAAGGATTGCACAAGTGTGCTGAGAAAATTCAGGCAGTGGTGGATGCCCCAATGTTAAAGGGCACATCACAGTTGCAGTTCTTTTTAGGATTTGTCAATTACTAGCAAAGCTGGCTACTGTGCTCCACCCTTTGAATTCAATTACTACAGATCAGGAAAAAATAGCAATGAACAATACAGTGTGAGGTGACTTCCCAAAAGGCAAAATGAATAGTAACGTCAGACACTGTACTCACATGTTACGATCCACATCATCCAGTGAAGCTTGTCTGTGACACCTTATGGTACAGGTGCAGTCATGTCACATGTGATGAGTGATGGAAGTGAACGCCTTTGCATCACATTCCCTTACCACTGCAGAGAAAAATTACACACAGATTGACAGAGAGGGCTTGAGTCTGATTTGGGCTGTAAAACATTTCAACCAGTACTTTTATGAGAGAGAATTCACCCTCATTACTGATCATCAACCACTAGTGTCCATTTTCAACGCACAGAAGGATGTTCCACTAATAGCAGCAGCACGAATGCAGAGATGGACTCTGTTTCTTGAATGACATAATTATAAGATCGAATTCAAGAAGATGACTAATCATGGAAGTGCCGATGGATTGTCCTGTCTACTCTTGGAAAAGAAAGTACCGGAAAAATTTACAAAAGACGACATTCCTCTTGATGTGTTCTGCCTAATGTAAATTGAAAGTCGCCCTATAATGACAGAGGTGAAAACCAGAAAACACCCTGCACTGTCTCAGGTCTCTACATGGAAACTCAAAATGGCTAGAAAGAGCAGCAGAATTTCTATTTATCATTGTCCTCTCTCCTGAGCTCACTAGCTTTCATGTCCTTCTCTGTAATAAATACAGATGAGAAATATTCATTTAAGATCTTGCCCTTTTTCTGTGGTTTCTCTATCAGTTCTCATCTCCTTCAGATCTTCATCCTGGTAGATGTAAGTGATACTGTGATAGTCTCATTTTACTGGACTAGTCACTGAGGCAGGAACCGCATTCCTTTTGGGCACCAGTGTGGTTGATGCTGGCTTGAAGCAGCTGGGAAACTCAGACTTCCGAAGCAAGAGGTTAAGGATGTCAGTAAACCAGTTGGTTAGCAAGGGTCTTCAGTACTTGGCTAAGTACACTGGCTGGGCCAGATGGCTTTCAAGGACTCATCCTCCTGAAGGTTGCTCTTACTTCAGCCTCGGAGACTGAAATCATGCGGCGTTGGGAGCTGTGGAGGTTTATGAAGGTGCCTCTATGTTCTGCCATTCAAAGTGACTTTAAATGAATAGAATGGTAGAAATGGCAGATTTTAATTAACCAAGTATTAGGGAAATATTTCTTTAAAAAATCATTTACAATGGCTTGGATTCACAATCTACTCCTCAACTTTTTTTTTTCTCCAGCCTTACCGAAGGGTGTTGGCCCAAAACGCCGACTGACTCTTTTCCATAGATACTGCTGAGATCCCCCATCATTTTGTGTGTTCTGCTTGGATTTCCAGCAACTGCAGATTTTCTCTTGCTTGTGATTGGTTTACAATGGCTTGCTGTTTAACGTTCTTAAAAGCCGTTCCAATGACTTGCTAATATCGAATCAGAATGAGGATTACTATTACTGACATATGTCATGAAATTTGTATGTTGCAATACATAAAAAATCACTCATAATTGTGGTAAGTCATGAGCAGTGGATAAAGCAAGCATCCTTGAAATGTGTCTGTGTGGAATGTTAGCAAGGAGGAGATTTAAAAAAATTTTAAAAATCTTTCCAAAGTTTTTTTTTAGAATGTCACCAAAAGCTGTTTGATTTAAAAATAGTTTTCAAATCCTTTCCATGGGTTGTTAAAGTAAAAAGATAGTAAAAAAGGTCTCACAATCATTTGTTAGATTAGTTTAGAATTTTTTTTCTTTTGTCTTTTCATTTAAATAAACTACTTAAAAGGTTTTCAGGTTTTCAATTTTCAAGATTTGTTTAATTCAAATGGTTTAATAATCCTTTGAATCCATTAAAGTGGCTGAATAATCTCAAAGTTCAATGTAAACTTATTATCAAAGTACATGTATGTTACTATATAAACTCTGAGATTCATTTTCTTTTGGGCATAATCAATATATCCATAATAGAATAATAACCACAATAGGATCAATGAAAGTCCATGGGCGTTCAACCAAAGTGCACAAGACAAAAATTATGCAAGTACAAAATGAAAGAAATAAATAACAATAATAAATAAACTAACAATAAATTTCAAGAAGATGAGAGTAAGTGTCCTTGAAAGTGAGTCTGTTGTTTGTGGAAGCACTTCAATGATGGAGCAAGTGAAGGTGAGTGAAATTATCCCCTTTGGTTCAAGAGCCTGATTCCTGAGGTTGATGGGTAATAAATGTCCTTGAATCTGGTGGTGTGAGTCCTGAGGCTCCTATACCTTCTCCTGATGGCATCAGCGAGAAGAGACCATTTCTTGGGTGGTGGGTGTCTCTGATGATGGATGCTTCTTTCCCACAATAATGTTTCATATAGATGTGTTCAATGGTGGAGAGGGCTTTACCCATGATGGACTGGACCATATCCACTACTTTTTGTAGGATTTTCATTTTAAGAGCATTGTGTTTCCATACCAGGTTGCGATGCAACTAGTCAATATACTCTGTTTCACACATCTATAGAAGCTTGTCAAAGTTTTAGATGTCATGCCAAATCTTCACAAACACCTAAAGAAGTACAGGCACTGCCATGTTTTCTCTGTAGTTGTACTTACTTGCTGGGCCCAGGACACACCCTCCAAAATAATAACACAGAGGAATTTAAAGTTCTTGACCTTCTCCATCTCTGATCCTCTGATGAGGACTGGATCATAGACCTCTGGCTTCCTCCTCTTGATGCCGATAATCAGCCAGATTTTCCATCTCCCTCCTATATGCTGATCTGACACCACCTTTGATCAGCCTATGACAGGGGTGTCATCAGTAAACTTGAATCTTATTGCAAGGTCAGCAAAAGTCTGTCTTCAGTAACACGGGTGGTGGTTGGAAAGATAGGTGGGTGATTAGTTTGGGATGTCTTACACTTCTAAGCATCTTTCATTTATCATTCATATTTTCTAAATATTTGCAATCAAATTATGGTTTTCTATACTGTTTGGGCATTTCAATGTGCACTTTTTTAAAACAAACTTCTGGTATTTGTTTCTGTGCAGATATTCATTCTGATTCCATTTTATCTTTATACAGCCAGGAAAAGGGATATTGTTTTCCTCATCGATGGCACACCTGGAATGGGAAGGTCATTTTATTTCGTCCGTAAGTTCATTTCAAAAATAATTTACAGTCTCAACATTGAATCAGGTGAAGATCAGATTGCTGTAGTTCAATACAGTTTCGATTCAAGACTTGAATTTGGCCTCAATGTTCATTCAACAAGAAATGTGCTTTTGAATACAATAAAAACTCTGCGATTTAAAATGGGAAGACCCCTCAACACGGGTGCAGCACTGGACTTTGTCACAAGGAACGTCTTCATCCCGGCTGCGGGCAGCAGAAGAGATGCTGGAGCTGCACAATTTCTGGTGCTCATCACTGCTGGGAGATCCATTGATGACGTTGGTCCGGCAGCAGAGGCGGTGAGACAGGCTGGCATTGAGCTCATTGCTATTGGAGCCAAGAATGCAATCATGTCAGAGCTGCAACAGATCACTTCTGACCCAGATTCTGTTTTCAAATTGAATGAATTTCGAGAATTGCCAACGATTGAACAACAACTCCTTTCTAAGTTTCAAGCAATAGCAGTGATAGAAGAACCAATTCCTCTGACTGAAGGTAAAAATCTTTAATAGATTTACCCAAAATAACCATGATGTACAGAAAACAAAGAGGCATGTAACAAGTTCAAGTCCTAAAATGGGCTTAAATATTAGGAGATCTTTTTTTTGTAAATGTAGTTTCTTTATGTGTTTAAATTTACTAGCTATCATGGTTTGATTTGAATCACACTAAATTCCTTAACCTTGGTCTCTACTTAAACGGGAACAGAGCTGCTCTGCTTTTAGCCCATATATATCCCACCATTAATTTGCTTCCTTTCTTCCAAGAGGATGTGCTTTCTGAGGACAATGACCTGGATATTTACATGAATGGTTGAAATAAGTGTCTATGCTTCAGTGCCACTTTCCTTTACTTACTCCATATTCCTTGAAGCCATTGCAACATTGAACTGTACTATGTGATGTAAGGAATGTGAGAGTAAAAGGAATTAGCTGAGATTATTGCAAAGTTACTTGAATCCAACGGCCAGGGGAGACTAATTTCACAACAACTTTATTCTCAAGCCTTGATGAAGCTTTTCCTGTTGTGAGTATACAAATAAGTTACGATCAAGACAGCAGCAGTTCTCTTGCCTCAGAAACCTTTGTGGCCACTTTAAGCCAATCAGGCTGGATATCAGTACCTTAATCCCCAATTTCCCATGTCAAAAACTCCATCTCAATTTTCAAATCTATGATTTTGTCAGACTTTCTGAAAACAGAACTATCACCAAATTTGTTAACATTCCAGAGAGCCTCAGGGAAAGCAGAACGTTCTTGGATATGTGATAACCCATGCAGGTTTAGGTTGGTTGATCTTTTTAGGGCCATATTTCATTCAATTGTTGTGAATGTTTAGAACAATATTTGATACTATCTAATATTTATTTTATCATCTATATCTGTGGTAATTCCTAGAAGTATCAGTATTCATTTTCTTTGGTTTAATGAACACAATGCACAAGATTTTTTTTAACATCAGAGAAGCTTTACTAATCTCAACACAGAAGAGATGCACTTTGCATCAGAAAATGTTGGGTTCATTGGATAATCAGCTAGAAAGCTAGCATGCAAAGTTCTTTCCCATGCTATCGTGTTTGATAGCCCTGTGTTGAGCATTTGGTCTATGCTCTTCAGCATTAAATGTACGTTGCTAACAATTAGAGAGACATCAGATGGATGTGTAAAGATAGCCTTGATACTTTGAATTCTATCATAAGATAATAAGTTATGGATAACTGGTTTTCATGCATTTAATTATCATGAGTCAGTAGGGACAATTAAGATATGCTTGGTATGACACTTTTCCAAACTTTTATGATCTCTGCTTACTTTATATAACCTAGTTTGTTTTTATACTTTTTCTAGTTACAACTGCAGCTGAAATCCAGAGAGACATTGTGTTTCTGATTGATGAATCCGATTATATTGGAAATTCAAATCTACAATTTGTCCGCAATTTTGTTTCGTCAATAATCAATAGCTTTGAAATTGGGAAAGACAGAGTACGAGTTAGTCTGGTGCTATACAGCAATGTTGCAGAAACTGAGTTCTATCTGAACACCTACTCAAAAAGAGATGAACTTCTGTCTCTACTGAGATCTCTCAGCTTTAAAGGTGGTAAGATTCTTAACACTGGGAAGGCATTGGAATTTGCCCTCAAAGCTCACTTCATCAGATCTACAGGAAGCAGAAAAGAAGAAGGTGTTCCCCAGTTCTTGGTGCTCATCACTGGTGGAAGGTCTGGGGATGATATTAGAAGAGCTGCAGATGCATTGAAGCAAAGCGCTGTAATAACCCTTGTTGTTGGATCTGGGTCTGCAGATCCTGCTCAACTGAAGCAGATAGCTTTTAAACCCAACCTGGCCTTCCATGTGAGGGAATTCGATTCTCTGCAAAGCATACAGACACAGGTGATAACATTATTACAAAAGCTGCATGTTCAAACAGTGCCTATTGAAGAGACATCAGTGCCTGTTGAAGTACCACTGGTCACTACTACCAAAGGTAATTGAGCTGTAATCATTTCCATCATTATGGTTTTGAAATATTGTTAAAATTACCTTTTCTTCATTTGGGTTCATCAGGAAAATCTTTTGATACACTGTAGCTCTATCACTCTGACTCTATCTCATTATCAATCATGTTAGTACAAATTCTTGTGATGATCTCTAGCTAGGAAGCCCTTAACAGTGTTGTTCTGTGGAGAGATCTTGGAGTCCAAATCCATAGCTCCCTGAAAGTGATGCAGAGGTTGATAGTGTGGTGGACATATGGTGTGCTTGACTTTATTAGTTGGGGCATTGAGTTCAAGAATCAGGAAATGATCTCGCATTTTTATAAACTTTGGTTAGGCTGCATCTAGAGTATTGCATTCAATACTGGTATTCCCATCATAGGAAGGGTGTGGAGGCTTTGGAGAATTTGAGAAGTGCAGAAGTGGTTTCCCAGGATGCTGCACGGATTAGAAGGCTGGTACTATAAGAGGACATTGGACAAACTTGTGTTGTTTCCTCTGGAGTGGTAGAGGTTGAGAGAACCCTTACACGAAATTTATAAGATTTATAAGATATAGATAGTTGGTATCTCTTTCACATGACTGAAGTCTCTACAACTAGAGCGTGTGTATTTAAATTGAAGGGGAAAGTTCAAAGGAAATGTGTGGGGCAAGATTTTCATTCAGAGTGGTGTGTGCCTGCAATGAGCTGCCAGGCACGATATTGGAGGCGGACACAATAGTGGCATCTCAGAAGCTCTTAGGTAGGCACAAGAATGTGCAGAGAATGGAAAGATATAGATAGTGTGTAGGCAGAAGGAATTAGCTTAGTTAGGCATTTAAGTTCTTGTGTAATTAATTCAGCACAGCATTTTGGGCTGAAGGGTCCAGTGCTGAGCTGTTCTATGTTTTACATTCTATGTTCTTTGCATGGAATAAGTGTTCAGAAATGATAATGTCCCCAGAAGCACAAGGGACTGCAGATGCTAAATGTCTGAAGCAACAAACAACGATACTGGTAGAACTCAATCAGCCAGGCAGCACCCATGGGAAATAAATCTGTTTATTTCCCTCCATAGGTAGTGCCTGACTCGGTGAGTTTCTCCAGGAGCTTGATAAGAATATAAGAGCTGACCCTTCTAATATGTATGCCTTTTTACAAAAGATTGATTTTCCTAGAATTTATCTATTGAAGATCAGGAAATTCTTGATGTTCCTGTCCCTGAAAGAGAAATTCAGAAAGCTATTCTTTCAATGCAATCTGGTAAAGCTCCTGAATTGGATGGTTTTACTGTAGGATTTTATAAAAAATTTGAACATTTGCTTACTCCTTATATGTTAGAAATGCTTAAAGATTCTTTTCTGTTGGGAGAGTTACCTTCCACATTTTATGAAGCTTCTATTTCTTTAATTCTTAAGAAAGATAAAGATCCAACTGATTGTGCTTCATATAGACCTATCTCATTATTAAATGTGGATGCCAAAATTCTTTCAAAAATAATGGCTAATCGGATGGAGAATATACTAGCTAAAATTATTTCTCAGCATCAAACGGGTTTTATAAAAGGCCATTATTCTTTTTCTAATACTCAGAGATTGTTAAATATTATATACTCATCCCTCTCTAAGACTCCCCAATGTGTTGTTTCTCTAGATGCTGAAAAGGCATTTGATAGAGTTGAATGGAAATATCTATTTAAAGTTTTAGAGAAAATTAGCTTTGGTAGTAATTTTAATAAATAGATTAGATTGATATATAAAAGTCCTTTTGCCACTGTTATCACTAATAACTGTAGATCCCCCTTTTTCCAACTTTCCCGGGGTACGAGACAAGGATGTCCATTAAGTCCTCTGTTATTTAACTTGATGTTGGAACCCTTGGCTATTGCACTTCGTAAAGCTAAAAATATTCAAGGAATTTCTATAAATGGGACTACCCAGAAGATCTCCCTTTATGCGGATGATCTTTTGGTTTATGTTTCGAATCCCGAAGAATCTATTCCTAGCTTATTGAATTTATTAAATGAATTTGGATTGTTTTCAGGATATAAATTAAACCTGCATAAAAGTGAATTATTTCCTTTAAATGATTCCACATCTATATATGATAACATTGCTCTAAAAGTTACGGATTCTTTTAAATATTTAGGTATTATCATCACTAAAAATTACAGAGACCTTTATAAATTTAGTTCCCTTAGTGGATTTTATGAAGCAATTTTTTTCTAGATGGAATCCACTTACACTTTCGTTGGTAGGTCGAATTCATGCAGTTAAAATGATGATTTTACCAAAATTTTTATATGTATTTCAAAACATTCTATTTTTCTAACTAAGAAGTTTTTTGATCAGGTTGACTCTATTATTTCATCTTTTGTTTGGAATAATAAAAGACTAAGAATTGGAAAATGTCATTTACAAAAATTAAAAAAGGATGGAGGTCTTATTTTGCCTATTTTAAGAATGTGCTATTGGGCGGTTAATATACGTTATGTGGGTTCTTGATTATATTGGACCGATAAAAAGGAACGACCATCTTGGGTTGATTTGGAATTGAAAATTGTGAAACAATTTCATTTAACTTCGTTATTAGGAGCTCCTTTACCTGTACAATTAGCCAAAATTTCTATTCTAAATATAAATCCTATGATTAATCAATCCTTACGAATTTGGCACCAGTTTCGTAAGTTTTTTAATCTTAAAAAATTTAACCTTTTTAGTTTATTTTATCGAAACTATTTATTTAAACCTTCACTTAGTGATCCCACCTTTCTCTTTGGAGGAATAAAGGGATTTTTTCCTTTATGGAATTGTTTCAAGAAGGTCGATTGATGTCCTTTGAGAAATTAGTAACTAAATACTTTCTCTGATACTCACATTTTTTGCAATATCTTCAGGTCAGTCATTTCTTACAAAAATATTTAAGTAATTTTCCATATATACAAGACTCTGACCTGTTAGACATTATTTTAAAAATGAACCCTTTAGTGAAAGGTTTTATTGGGAAAATTTATAATTTACTATTACAACGGGATAATTATCCTTTACTTAAGATTAAGCAAGATTGGGAAAGAGAGCTTAATATGACCATGATAACAGAGGATTGGTTGCGAATTTTGAAGCTGGTTAACTCTTTTTCGATTTGTGCCAGTCATTCTCTAATTCAATTTAAGATTGTACTTCATTATTATTTGACAAAGGAGAGATTGTCTAAAATATTCCCTAATGTAAATAGTCAGTGTGATAGATACAAAACTGAAATAGCTACATTGACACATGTGTTTTGGTCGTGTTCTGTATTGAAATAATTTTGGAAATCTACTTTTTCTACAATCTCTAAAGCTTTAAAATTATTTTACAACCTAATAAATTGACAGTTTTGTTTGGTATAATTCCTCAACATATTCACGGTATTTCTATATCTGACCAATACGTAATTGCATCTGTCACATTATTGGCTAGAAGGGCTATTTTATTAAAATGGAAAGATGCCTCTGCTCCCACTTTGATACAATGGGTCTCTCAGGTGATGTTATATCTTAGTTTGGTAAAAATTAGAAGTCAAACTTTTGATCCTAAATTTGACTTCGAGAAAAGGTGGAGTTCTTTTGCCCGTTATTACCATTTGACTTGCCTGTTATTACCATCCTTCTCTGATGCTTGTTTATATGGGTTTGGTTGGCAGTTTGATGTCTTTTTTTTATGGAAGCTTGTATGGCGCATAGCTCCGGGTTTGTGCTCCAAATGGGTTTTTTATCCTTTTTTTAAGTTATTAAGGGTTTTCTCTTTTTAGTTAGTGAGGGTTCTTTTTTTTCCTTTCTTTCCTTTTTTCCATAAAAAAAAGCTTTAATACTTTGTTTTTTGATTATTATTGATATACTGTTCAGCCCGGTTGATAGTTTAACTTTTACTCTATATATGGATATGTTATCTTGATTATTTTGATGTATTTTTTTTCTGTTGTTGATTTTCAATAATAATTAATAAAAAAGATTTAAATAAAAAAATATAGATTAGATTATGAGGACACTCAGTCCTCGTTTACTGTCATTTAGAAATGCATGCATTAAAAAAATGATACAATGTTCCTCCAGAATGATATCACAGAAACACAAGACAAACAAAGACTAAAACTGACAAAACCACATAATTATAACATATAGTTACAACAGTGCAAAGCAAAACCGTAATTTGATAAAGAGCAGACCATGGGCACGGTAAAAAAAGTCTCAAAGTCCCGATAGCTTCATTATCTCACGCAGATGGTAGAAGGGAGAAACTCTCCCCGCCATGAACCTCCAAGCGCTGCAAACTTGCTGATGCAGCACTATTGGAAGCACCCGACCGCAGTGGACTCTGAGTCCGTCCGAAAACTTCGAGCCTCCAACCAGCCCTCCGACACCGAGCACCGAGTGCCGTCCTCCGCTGGGAGCTTCGACCATGCCCCGGCCGCCGAGCAACAAGCAAAGCTGAGGACTCGGATCCTTCTCCTCCGGAGATTTTGGATCACACAGTAGCAGCGGCAGCGAAGCAGGCATTTCAGAAGTTTCACCGGATGTTCCTCCGTGCTCTCTCGTCTGTCTCCATCAAATCAGGATTGTGCATGGCACCCTACTTGACAGATAACAGACATCAGCACCGGAGTGGCTGCTGCGAGCTGCGTCGCGCTGCTATCTTCTCCTCCCTCCTTTCAAATATACATAAAGAATTGGCCTCCACAGCTGCGAGTGGCAAAGAATTCCACAGATTCACCACTTTCTGGCTAAAGCAATTCCTCCTCATCTCCGTTCTATAAGGACCTCCATCTGTTCTAAGGCTGTGTCCTCTGGTCTTTGACTCTCCCATCATAGGAAACATCCTCTTCAAATCCACTCTATCGACACCTTTCACCATTCAATAGGTTTCAATGAGGAACCCGCATTCTTTTGATTTCTAGTGAATATAGGCTCAGAGCCATCAAATGCTTTTCATATAACAAGCCATTCAATCCTGGAATCATTTTCGTGAACCTTCTTTTAACTCTCTTCAGTTGCTAAGAGAAGGGACTGAATACTGCCCACAATACTTCAAGTGAGGCCTCACCAGTGCTTTATAAAGTCTCAACATTACATCCTTGCTTTTATATGATACTTGGAGTACTCTGTCCACTTGGAGTACTGTATCCAGTTCTGGTCGCCTCACTATAGGAAGGATGTGGAAGCATTGGAAAGGGTACAGAGGAGATTTACCAGGATGCTGCCTGGTTTAGAAAGTATACATTATGATCAGAGATTAAGGGAGCTAGGCCTTTACTCTTTGGAGAGAAGGAGGATGAGAGGAGACATGATAGAGGTGTACAAGATAATAAGAGAAATAGATAGAGTGGATAGCCAGCGCCTCTTCCCCAGGGCACCACTGCTCAATACAAGAGGACATGGCTTTAAGGTAAGGGGTGGGAAGTTCAAGGGGGATATTAGAGGAAGGTTTTTTACTCAGAGTGGTTGGTGCATGGAATGCACTGCCTGAGTCAGTGGTGGAGGCAGATACACTAGTGAAGTTTAAGAGACTACCAGACAGGTATATGGAGGAATTTAAGGTGAGGGCTTATATGGGAGGCAGGGTTTGAGGATCGGCACAATATTGTGGGCTGAAGGGCCTGTACTGTGCTGTACTATTCTATGTTCTATGTTCTATATTTCTGTGATATCACTCTGGAGAAACATTGTATCATTTCTTAATGCATGTATGCATTTCTAAATGACAATAAAAAGAGGACTGAGTGTTCTCATAATCTAATCTGGTCTAATCTAATATTCTAGTCCTCTTGAAATGAATACTAACATCACATTTGACTTCCTCTCCATAGTCTCAAAGTGCAAATTAACCTTTGGAAATCCCTGCACAAGGACTCCCAAGTCCCTTCGCATCTTAGTTTTTTGTATTTTCTCTCCATTTAGAAAATAGTCAACCCTTTCATTTCTTCTACCAAAGTGCATAACCATACGCTTCCCAATACTATATTCCATCTGCCAATAATTTTCCCATTCTCCTAATCTCTCTAAGTCCTCTACTTCCTCAAAACAACCAGCCCATCCACCTATTTTCATATCGTCTGCAAACTTTGCAATCAAGCCATCAATTCCATCATCCAAATCATTGACATATAATTTATGTGTTGCTTATGATAGTGATTCTGCCAGAGTTGGAATTTCAGGAATTGTGTGGTAAGGTTAAACCAAAAGCTTGCATTTCTATTTGTGACTACCTGGAACATCCCTGTAGCTGTGGTCCTTGTCTCATATCTCATAATTAGTGTAAGTTAATGACAGAACTAAAGTGAAACCTATGGGCATATGACATAATTAAATGGAAGGCAATAAAGGGAATGTGTTGGAAGGGATTGTTCTGCTGGGATTTGGCCTGGATGGCAATGATAGCATCCTTCTGTGGTGTAATAACTAAGATGCTCTACAATTAAGGGTGCAAAGAAGCATGTGCGATGAATGCAAGGCTAGAGTTTAGACCAAGTTAGTTGTATGGTTAGTGTAGCTTGTAGAGATAAAGGGAATGAAACTGAAAAAAGATTCATAAATGGTGTTTAAGATTTTGAATTTAAGAAGAATTTTGTGCAGAATCTTTCCAGTCTTCAAAATGGCGCAGATGAAGGCATGGACAATGAAGGGATCTTCAGCACTTAACCACTGGATAGTGAGGAACGACACCACAACAAGGTCTCACAAACAGCAGTAAGATAAGCAGCAAGGTTATTGCTTTATTATGAAAATTGAGAGATAACTAAATGCTGGAAAACTATCCTTCTTCAATAGCACCATCTTTTTCACCAAGTATGAAGTTACTTAAAGTGTCATTTAAAAATATGCTTCTATTCTGGTGTAGAGGTGAAAGTGATACCAGTGAGCACCATTAATACCTGAGAGAAAAGCTTTGGGAATGGATGTGGTCAGGACATGAGGAAGGTTGTGAGAGACCCAGTGAGCAAAGAATTGTTGTAGCTCAGAAGACCATTCAGCCTATCCAGTTGAAGCTGGCTCCCAGCAAAGCAATCCTGCCATTCCTATTCCTCAGCACTATTTCTTCAAATTATTCATTCCTAGGTACTTACCCAAATATGCTTTAAGCACTTCCACTAGAAGTGAATTGTAGATCATAACTGATCTCTGAGCAAAAAAGTTTCCTTGACATTCCCTTATATTTTTTGCTTTACAACATCTACCCTCTTTGTACTCTATCCAAGCTAGTTATTAATGTACAGGATTTCTTCTTTGTTATGTTAAATTTAAAATGGCTTCTTTGTTATGCTAATCTTTTAAACTGCTGCGTATGTGGATTAAAATGGCTTTTATGTTATGTATAATGCAAAGTCTCCAGCTAGAAACTTGCTTGGGTTATAACAGATTGCAGATGTACTATGAGCCAATGGGTGTCCATGGTATTCTTTCTTGGGGTGATATGCTGTCTCATATGGCTGGGAACCAGGGGCTTTTGGCAGGGAGTTGGAGGAGAGACCGTGAGGACGACGGACGTGCGGGGAATGCTCAGGTTGATCACTCCGGGTGGTCCTGCGCTGCGAGTCGACGGGGTCAGGGTGGTCCCAAAGAGGATCCTGAGCTCCAACGTGTGCACGAAGAAATTGAATTTTGATAAGTCTGGCACCTTTTCCATTCCCTTTTTCTGTATTGAACTTATATTAAATTCATAGACTTAGTAATATCTATAAAGTGTACTGGGTAAAACATACTGTGTGCGCTGGCTGATGATTGATGCTTGAAACTGATTTTGGTGGCAGTTGTACAGCAACCGACACAACCGGGAGGGTCCAGGTGGCGGCGGACGGGATTTCTCCTAGATATATACGAACCAATATAGCTGAGCATTACCTTAATTAGTACTAGGAAGGGTGAGGCTGCAGGGAGAGTAATCCCATCTCTTTTTGCAGATATCTTTATGAGTTCTCATATCATAGAACGTACAAAATATAACAGGGAACACTACAGCACGGTATAGATACTTTGGTCTATGATGTTTTGTTGACCTTTTAACCTACTCTAAGATCAAATTAACCCTTTTCTCCTACATAGCCCTCCATTTAAATATCAACTATTTGCCTATCTACGAAGTTATTAAAATGTCCCTAATGTATCTGCCTTCACCACCGAGTAAATCTATCCCTCAATCCATCCTAGTAAATCCTTCTCACACCTGTCTAGCCTCTTCACATCCTGTATTTAAGTGACCAGAACTGAATGGAATGTTCCAGTTGTAGCTTAGCTACAGTTGTGTAAAGGGTCAACATAGTTTCCCTTCTTTTGTACCTCTACTTATGAATTCCAGATTCCCATAATTTGGCCAACACTTTGCCTCTCAGTTAAGAGCTATGGACAGTCTAGGAAGCCTCAAAGACAAAGGGATAGGAAAATAATTCTTGCACCAGCTAAAGGAAGTCAAACTAAATATATGATTTATGGGTGGAGGTTGAGCCTTTTTCTCCTGATGTCTTTTCCTCATTAATTGTTTCCAGTAAATCAAATAAAGAAGTGTATTGCATCTTGATAATATAATTTGCTGGTTCAGGAAAAGTCAGTGAAATGAGGGAATATCTGTGGGAAGGAGGTTTGATAATACCAGGGTTCTCCTGGTCGTGGACCTATTCATAAAGTGAGTGCATCCACATCAATTAGATATTAATCATATATCGCTGGTGGTGGCTGAAGATACATAAATATTGGTTATGACGCTGGTTTAGTGTGATCCAGATATCTCTGTGTCAAAGCAGATTACCTACTAATCCTCTCACATGAGAGGTAAGGAAGTTTAAATCAACAATGTAAAGAATGAATCCATTCTGTGTTAGACACAGAACTGATTGTCATTAAATCATGTGTGTAAGTATGCTATATAATCCCAGACCATAACCAACCTTGTTCCAATTTGCCCCATTTTGCTAATCTGAATTTTAACTATTTGCCTTCAGGTAGCTTCTCCCTTTCTGATCACAGAGACACTCTATTTGCACTATCCTCCTCTCTTCTGTACTTTCTGCCCTCTTTCAGCTTCCCTGATTGTTTTCTTACCTCAGCCAATTAAAAACAAGAACCTTGTTTCTGGCTGGATGGCATGAACAGCTTTATTTGATCATTTGAAAGAAATTGCAGAAGAACTTACCAAAAAAAAAACATAAAATTCATGAGATAGGGTTGGAAAGCAGAAAGAAAGAGGTGTGGCTCTGATATGCTGTGCAGAAAATCATTGTGGTTGGGATAATGTGGTGTCGTGGATGAGGAGAGGAGGAGGTGAGAGGAAGTTATGTCAGAACATAGTGGCCAGCTATCAAACTACAAGGTAAATGAAAATCAGATAGAATGATATTAGATATATCCACTGGATGGTAATCTTGCAACCAAGGAAACATTGTCATAGTCATACGTTATTGATCCCGAGGGAAATTGGTTTTCATTACAGTTGTACCAACCAAGAATAGAGTATAAATGTAGCAATATAAAACCATAAATAATTAAATAGTACTATGTAAATTATGCCAGGAAATAAGTCCAGGACCAGCCTATTTGCTCAGGGTGTACGACCCCGCAAGGGAGGAGTTGTAAAGTTTGATGGCCAGGAATGCAGGCAGGAATGACTTCCTATGACGCTCAGTGTTGCATCTCGGTGGAATGAGTCTCTGGCTGAATGTACTCCTGTGCCCAACTAGTACATTATGTAGTGGATGGGAGACATTGTCCAGGATGGCATGCAACTTAGACAGCATCCTCTTTTCAGACACCACCGTCGGAGAGTCCAGTTCCATCCCCACAACATCACTGGCCTTACGAATGAGTTTGTTGATTCTGTTGGTGTCTGCTACACTCAACCTGCTGCCCCAGCTCACAACAGCAAACATGATAGCACTAGCCACCACAGACTCGTAGCACATCCTCAGCATCATCCGAGAGATGTTAAAGGACCTCAGTCTCCTCAGGAAATAGAGATGGCTCTGACCCTTCTTGTAGACAGCCTCAGTGTTCTTTGACCAGTCTAGTTTATTGTCAGTTCGTGTCCCCAGGTATTTGTAATCCTCCACCATGTCCACACTGACCCCCTGGATGGAAATAGGGGTCACCGGTGCCTTAGCCCTCCTCAGGTCCACCACCAGCTCCTTAGTCTTTTTCACATTAAACTGCAGATAATTCTGCTCACACCATGTGACAAAGTTTCCTACTGTAGCCCTGTACTCAGCCTCATCTCCCTTGCTGATGCATCCAACTACGGCAGAATCATCAGAAAACTTCTGAAGATGGTAAGACTCTGTGCAGTAGTTGAAGTCCGAGATGTAAATGATGAAGAGAAAGGGAGACAAGACCGTCCCCTGTGGAGCTCCAGTGTTGCTGATCACTCTGTCGGACACACAGTGTTGCAAGCACACGTACTGTGGTCTGCCAGTCAGGTAATCAATAATCCACGACACCAGGAAAGCATCCATCTGCATCGCTGTCAGCTTCTCCCCCAGCAGAGCAGGGCGGATGGTGTTGAACGCACTGGAGAAGTCAAAAAACATGACCCTCATAGTGCTCGCTGGCTTGTCCAGGTGGGCGTAGACACGGTTCAGCAGGTAGACGATGGCATCCTCAACTCCTAGTCGGGGCTGGTAGGGGAACTGGAGGGGATCTAAGTGTGGCCTGACCATAGGCTGGAGCAGCTCCAGAACAGGTCTCTCCAGGGTCTTCATGATGTGGGAGGTCAATGCCACCGGTCTGTAGTCATTGAGGCCACTGGGGCGCAGCGTCTTCGGCACAGGGACGAGGCAGGACATCTTCCACAGCACAGGAACCCTCTGGAGACTCAGGCTCAGGTTGAAGACATGGTGAAGTGCTCCACTTAGCTGAGGGGCACAGGCTTTGAGCACCCTGGTACTGACACCACCCGGGCCTGCAGCCTTGCTTGGGTTAAGATGTTTCAATTGTCTTCTCACCTCTTCAGCTCTGAAGCCCACCGTGGTGGTTTCGTGTTGGGAAGGGGTATAGTCATGAGAGCAGGGTCGGGGAACTGTGAGGAGGAGTAGGAGGGGAGAGTGGAATATGTGTTGGTTGGGGGCCAACAACAGATGAATCATGTGGATGGGCAGGGGCCACAATATCAAATCTGTTAAAGAACTGGTTAAGTTCATTGGCCCTGTCCACACCGCCTTTGGGTCCTCTGTTGCTAGTTTGCCGGAACCCAGCGATGGTCCTCATCCCACTCCAGACCTCTCTCATGTTGTTCTGTCGGTGTTTCCACTCAAGCTTCCTCCTGTACCTGTCTTTAGCCTCCCTGATCCTGGATTTCAGGTCCCTCTGTATTGTCCTCAGCTCCTCCCTATTTCCATCTCTAAATGCCCTCTTTTTAGCGTTCAGGATGTCCTTAATGTCCTTTGTTACCCATGGCTTGTTATTTGAATAACAAAGGACAGTTCTTGTCGGAACATTGCAGTCACACAGAAGTTGATGTAACCAGTGATGGACTCTGTGAGCCCATCAATATCCTCTCCATCATTGTGGTTGGGATAATGTGGTCTCTGGGATGAAGAGAGGAGGAGGTGAGAGGAAGTTATGTCAGAACATGGTGGCCAGCTGTCAAACTACAAGGTAAATGAAAATCAAATAGAATGATATTAGATATATCCAGTGGATGGTAATCTTGCAGCCAAAGAAAATACCTCAGATGAATAGTTTTCTATTTATATATTTATTTATTAATTTATCTATCTATCTGTCTATCTACCAATCTATCTACCTTTGTGTTAGGATCTGGACATCGTCAGCGTGCCCAGTATTTATGGTTTATTTCTATCTGGTGATGAGTGAGCCACGTTCTTGAACTGCTGCATTCCTTCTGCTATTTGTATGATGAAGGAATAGGGATATTTTTGCCAGCCAGGGTGGTGGGTGACTTGGATGAGAATCCAGAGATGGTGATGTTCCGATGAGCCTGAAGCCTTTGTCATTCTTGGTTGTAGGAGCTGAGAAGTTGGGAAGTGCTGTCAATAGTATCAGGGAAGTAATTGCAATGCATTTTACAGATAGTACACACTGCAGGCACAATGGAGGGTGATGAAGGGAATTAATGTGTAGTGCAATGCATGGAGTATTAATGCATACATGATATTGATTTTATTGTGAGTAGGTTGAACTGATCTCATCAAGGAAAATAAAAAGTATCCTTTTGAGGCCCTGACTTATGTTTTGTCACTGGTATAAAGACTTAGGAGTATGAACAGGTGAGTCTCTTGCTTTTGGATTATCAGTCTCTGGCCTGCTCTTATAGCCATAGTGTTCCTGTGGCTGGTTCAGGATGTTCATATGGAGTCTTGGCAATTGGAATGCCACTAAACAGCAATTTGGAGAATTAATCTAAGTTGCAGATAAAAGAGTTTGCCTCACAGAAGTTCATTAGAAAATAGATGTAAAGGAAATATTTCCAGAGAGCCAACTGGCAAAATCAATGGTGGCTCAGTTGGCCTCAGAGTTTGGAAGCTGTGAGTCCAAGTCCCACTGCAATTGGAAGACAGAAATCTTGGTTGAAGCTTCAGTGTATGTTTGAAAATCTGTGAAAACAAGGTCACAAGAAACACAAGAATGACAGAAAAGAGGAGCTCAAGTCTACCTTGCTTTTCAATATGTTCATGGCTGATCTATGCTGGCCTAAGCTCCTCTTCTGTACCAGTTTCCCATAATACCCAACTCCTTGATCTTTCAAATACTTATCTACCTCCACCTGAAATATGCCTGATGATTAGGCCTCCACCACACACAAGAGCAGAGAATTCCAGAGTCACTACCTCTGAAGAGAAGAAATTTTTCTGTCCAGATTATTAAATGACCACCCTCTTGTTTTGTAGGGAAGTCTTCTTGTTTGTGAGAAGCCTATCTACTTTGTCAAGCCTCTTTAGAGATCATTGAAGATTTTGACCTTCTGATAAGATATTAATGACTCCAAAGAAAAGTGTCATATTTAAACCTGATGACTTGCTCAATAGTTGCCCTCATTCAACATTTCTAAGACAGATTTTCAATATATTACTAGATAATTATCTGCAGAAGTCTATTATGTACAAATTATCTGCCTTATTTCCTAAAATATAATCCTGGCTTCACTTTGAAAACTTGTGACTTGTTCTAAAAAGCTATGGTGTGTACTGAAAAGGGTTGTAAATGGTTCTAGGTAAATGTCAATCTTTTATTCTTTGTTATACATTGCTATTAGTTACAGATAAGGAAAGTAAGATAAAACCATGCCTTTTGGTTAGTTCGATCCTCTGTGAAAGTAAGGTTGAAAACTCACCTCTAATAATGACATATCATTTGTAAGTTCCTCAGCATAGTATCTGACAGATTGCAGAAAAGATTGTATTTTAATATAGTGTTAAGAGGTATGTGGAATAGAGCATCAAATTCAGTGAAAATGCTAGGTATGTTTTAGCAAACTTAACACTGTTATGTAAAATTCTTTAACCTTATATATCTATGCATCTGTGTTCACAGCCATGAAGAGAGATATTGTTTTCCTAATTGATGGCACTCCTTTTATGGGAAGATCTTTCTCTCAAGTCCGTGAATTTCTTCTGAAGATAATTCCAGAGTTTAATATTGGACCAAACGAAGATCACCTGGCTTTGGTACAGTATGGTTCTGTTGCAAGGGTGGAATTTTATCTCAATTCTTTTTCAACTAGAGATGAAGTTTCAAATGCAATAAGAAAGGTGATACCAAAAATGGGAAGACCCCTCAACACAGGTGCAGCACTGGACTTTGTCATGAGGAATGTCTTCAATCCAGAGGCAGGCAGCAGAAGAGATACCGGAGCTGCACAAATCCTGGTGCTCATCACTGCTGGGAGATTCAGGAGTAATGTTGGGCCGGCAGCAGAGGCAGTGAGACAAGCTGGTATTGTGCCAATTGTTATTGGAGCCAAGAATGCTGTAATATCGGAGTTGCAACAGATCACTTCTGACCCAGGTTCTGTGTTCAAACTAAACACCTTCCAGGAATTGTCAACTATTCAGCAACAGCTGCTGTCTAAAGCTCAACCAGTGCTTGAGATCGAGGAGCCAATAATAATTGTCAGTGAAGGTATAAAACTTTGATAAAATTACGTAGGATAACGTAGAATGAAAATTTGATTAAATTGAATAATTTCTAAATCCATCATGAGAAATGAAATGTTTCTTGATTTCAGCAATGAAAGGAAGTAACATGCAAAATGCATTTTTTATTATTCCAACATCTTTACTTTTAATTTATATTGTAGCATATTTCCATAATTTGTGAAAACTGTGCAAATTGTTTTCATGGTATAAAACTGTTGCAATTGGATATGAGCACAAAGCTCAGTCTTTTTGTAACATCATCAATTTGAGTAAGTTGTTCCCTTTTGTGAACATCATGCATCTTCAACTTTAAGTTTTCTTTTAAATTTTAATGCTGTGGATCTAAGCACTTCCTTCTGAGTACTGTATATTTTAGACCCCCACTGAATTTAAGTTTCCTTTTGTCATGATCTTCTAGAAAATTGATTGATTTGTACATGTTTTCTGCACACATCATGTCCATAGGAACACTGCCGCTTACTTTGAGGTGCTTATGCTCCTTACTGTAGAAGCCCCACTCACTGAAAAATCAGTCTTGCTCCTGCAAGTGTCTTTCATATTTTTTTTAGTATTGTGTTTTGTGCAGGCAATATATCAACAATATGTCTGGCTTGCTGTAATTTCTTAACCACAGAAATTCGATCAAAAATTCACGATCTACAACCTTTGTAAATAACTCAAAACAAACTGAAAATTGCATCGCAAGAAAACCATACACAATTTACTGTGACATCCCCAAGAGGGGGTTTATTTCAGCTGGAATCCATCGATTCCTTGTAATTATTATTCTAAAAAGTCAGTTCCAGCATTTTGCTGTGGAGCTTGAGGAGTGGGTGAACTGGTCCCGGGATCTGTGAGCCCAAGTTACTGCTGAGCATGGGGGGTGGGTGGGTAGGATGTGGGCTGGGGGTGAGGTTCGTTCTGGTCATGTGAAACAAATCTGTGGCCGGTTCCATACTCCACAGTTCTCTGCATTTCTGCATTTACACCTCCTCCCATGATGTGAACCCTTCCTGGCCCCTTCCAATTCTCCTTCATCTTGGTTACAGCCTTGGGCTCTTATTGTGTGAGTTCCTTCCTCGAGGCCAGTTCACAATTCATGCCTGGTTAGAAAGAGGTTGCCATCTGTGAAGTGCACAGGCCTGGTTCAAAATGTTCAAAGGAGTGAAAACAATTATAATGATTGCTTCAAGGAAAGATATCTCAATCTTGTCATTTTCTGTTGGGTTTGATATTACCTCTATGTGCAGGTCCAGTTCAGCACACTTACAAAACCGATGGCTCTATTGCTAGGAAGTTGCTTTTAGATTTGTCTAAACTTGAGTTACTTTGTCTTTAACAATAATGGTCTTGATTCAGAGAAGGATGCCTCTGAGAAGCCATATGGCAAATTGTCAACGCTAGTCTCCATTTGGTATAAAATGAAAAATTATTCTACAATCTGCAGAGTAAACAGAGATGATTTAATTTCTGGAGTTTTGTACCTATTGATGGTCATTTCATTTTTCCAGTTGTGCCAAAGGAAATGAGTGAGAGAGACGTTGTGTTCCTAATCGATGGATCAGACAATGTTGGTGACGTTAATTTACCTAATGTCCGTGATTTTATCATGAGAATAATTCAGCAACTGGTTGTCGAGCATGACAAAGTACGAGTGGGTCTGGCACAGTACAGTGATGACACAGATGCTGAGTTCTACCTGAACACTTACTCATCAAAAGCTGAACTTCTGTCTCATGTCAAAAGCCTCAGGCTGAGAGGTGGGAAAATAGCCAAAACTGGGTCTGCGCTTGAATTTGCCTTTAAAAACTATTTTACTAGTTCTGCCGGGAGTCGAATCCAGGAGAATGTTCCCCAGTTTTTGCTGCTCATCACTGGTGGAAGGTCCAACGATGATGTGGAGGTGGCTGCGAATGCACTGAAACGAGCTGTCGTCATGACCTTCGCGATCGGTGTTAACAATGCAGACCCAGCCCAACTGGAAGAAATGGCAATTGACCCAAGTTTGGTCTTTAATGTAAATGACTTCCGCTCTTTGCCAGATGTCCTGAATCGACTGATGATGCCACTGACAACGTTAAGTGTCCCAACAGTAATCATTGAAGAACCAACAGCAAAACCTGAGGAGGAACCTCTCACCACCACAGAAGGTAACCAAATTATGTTCTCTGCTTCTTTCAGTTATTAATGGTAATTGCTAGGATCAAGTATCAAGGATCATGTGTTACAAAATTGCTGTGGTGCTTTAGTGCTACATGCAACAAAACCACCAGCATTCAAGAATTATGCAGAATCAAGAAGCATATAAAAATAAATTAAGAAGTACAGTTATGGAATAAAATGTGCATACTGTATATACATAACTACTAATGTAGATTTACATTGTAAACAGCATTATAAAAAGTAGTTTGATGTGTTTACAGTACAGTGCAGTGACTGAGGTAATGTTTGTAATAATTTATAAACATTCTTAGATTTATCAAATATTCTATTGACTGTTAAGGTACCATACAACATGTATAATCCATGTTTACGATTTCTTCCCTTAGTCAGGATCATTGTCTTTCTTCTCCCTACATCCCTTCTGTCAACCTGGACTCTATTCCAATGCTGTTAACTCAAGGACCTCCCCCTATGTTTTATAGCTTTTCGCTGTCAATGTCAATGAGCATAAGGATAAATATATTTGAGTAGTGTGCCTTGTAGTGAGCTTCAATGTCAGGACAAGAAACATGGTCCTCAGACCAAAAAATTTTACATTTTCTACCCTCTAATACTTTTACTAATTACTTATGATCCTTAGTTCCCTCTGGCAAGAAAATGAAAAGTCTTTTATTATTCCATCTAGGTCCCTCGTAAATTACATACTTTAATAAAATCTTGTCTCATTTACTCTGTTCCAAAGAAAATGGCTCTAGTGTGAACTACTTAACTAAAATATTTCAGTTCTGGCAAAATGCTTGTATAACTTCCACTGCAAACACATCTTTTTCTGTAATCTGGTAACCAGAACTGCATACTGCAGTCAACATATAGTCTTAACGTGTTTATGTTTATGCTTAGTGCTTGAGAAGGAAAGAAATTCCAACATGAGGGATATTGTATTCCTTGTTGATGGCACCCCCGGAATGGGGAAATCATTTCCTCAAGTCCGTGAATTCCTGATGAAAATCACTGAAGAGCTTGACATTGGACCTGACACGGATCAAGTTGCTGTTGTTCAATACAGTTCGAACCCAAAACTTGAATTTGCCCTCAACGATCATTCAACAAAAGATGAGCTTTTGAATGCAATAAAAAGACTGCGATTTAAAAAGGGAAAACCCCTCAACACGGGTGCAGCACTGGACTTTGTCACAAGGAACATCTTCATCCCGGCTGCGGGCAGCAGAAGAGATGCTGGAGCTGCACAATTTCTGGTGCTCATCACTGCTGGGAGATCCAGTGACGACGTTGGGCCGGCATCAGAGGCAATGAGACAGGCTGGCATTGTGCTCATTGCTATCGGAGCCAAGAATGCAGACACATCGGAACTGCAGCAGATCACTTCCGACCCAGATTCTGCTTTCAACCTGGCAAACTTCGAACAAATGTCAATTATCTCTCAACAGCTGCTGTCTAAAGTTCAACCAGTGCTTGTGACTGAGGAACCAAATCTTCCTACCCAAGAAGGTAATTGTTTTTGATGCAGTGTAATTAATTTGAATTATTCAAATTTGTGTTCGAGCACATGAAAGAAAGGAAAGTTATGTACATTGGAGGTGGGAAAGTATCAAACATAGATTGCTCACTTCCAGTTTAAAGTAACTTCTTCACACCATTGCTAGAGATGTCAGTATGTTAGAATGCAAAGCAATTGCAACAACTCCTAGTGCTACTTCTGACTTGGAACACCGTTACTACTGTGCTGATGCTAATATTAAGGAATGCATTAAATCATTGATACTGCAGTTTAGGGGTAGAAATGGACTGTAGAACTTAGCATATTTGACTCCGTTCCTGTTTCATCACTGGGTTTGACCCAGTTTCAATTTACACTACTATCACCTTTCCTGCAAGTTCCCATTTTTACATCGAGCATGGAATATAGCCTTCAGCCTATAACATGTTAATATTTTAACATATTTCCAGATCAATCAAACTTTTCCCTCCCACATAACCCTCTGTTTCTCTTTCATCCATGTGGCTATCTAACAGTCGTTTATATGTCCCTAATGTATCTGCTCTACCACATACCCCTGGGAGCCTGTGCCACACACCCACCACTGTAAAAAAAACTACCACTGTGTGAAAAAACACTACTTCTGACATCCTCCCTATACTTTCCTCAAAACTATGTCCTCTCATATTACCCATTTCCGCCCTGATAAGCAGGTGCTGGCTGTCCACTCTATCTATACCTCATCATTTTTCTGGAACAAAAAAGAAAAGCAAGATTAATTAGTGTGTGACATGGGAAATGCCATATAGTAGTATTCTAACCAGGTCTTTTTTTATATATAATGGTGCCAGAGTCGGTGTGCAATAAATTGTTGGCTTGATGCCATGTTCTGGGATCAGAAAATTCAGTTAGTTACTTCTTGCGTACTTGGAGAAAAGTTTCTCATATTAGGCACACAGTTAAATTGCAAACATATGGATGGGTGTAAGTGATCATACAAGTGGGCTTCTTGTAAGTCTCAACTAGAAATTCAAAAAGTAAACAGAGAATAGTTGGGAATTGTTTCTATTTGTTTCAGAATTTAGAAGATGTTGTATTTAAATCTTAGAGTTTTTTTTAAGACCCAATGTGCATTTCCCTTTCAGTTGTACTGAAGGAAATGAGCAAGAGAGATGTTGTGTTCCTTATTGATGGATCAGACAATATCGGAAATGTTAATTTTCCTCATGTCCGTGATTTTATCATAAGAATAATTCAACAGCTGGCTGTCGGACATGACAAAGTGCGAGTTGGTCTGGCACAGTACAGTGATGACACAGAGGCTGAGTTCTACCTTAACACTTACTCATCAAAAACTGAACTTCTGTCTCATGTCAAAAGCCTCAGTCTGAGAGGTGGGGCAACAGCCAACACCGGCTCTGCACTGGACTTTGCTATTAAATACTATTTTCTTAGCTCTGCTGGGAGTCGAATCAAGGAGAATGTTCCCCAGTTTTTGCTGCTCATCACTGGTGGAAAGTCCAACGATGATGTGGAGGTGGCTGCGGATGCACTGAAACGAGCTGCCGTCATGACCTTCGCGATCGGTGTTAACAATGCAGACCCAGCCCAACTGGAAGAGATGGCAATTGACCCAAGTTTGGTCTTCAGTGTAAATGAATTCAGCTCTTTGCCAGATGTCCTGAATCAACTGATGATGCCACTGACAACACTAAGCGTTCCAACAGTAATTATTGAAGAACCAACAATTATTGAAGAACCAACACTGATTGAAGAAAGAACAATTATTGAAGAACCAACCATTATTGAAGAACCAACCATTATTGAAGAACCAACCATTATTGAAGAACCAACAATTGTTGAAGAACCAATAACAAAACCCGAGGAGGAACCTCCTATCACTGCAGAAGGTAATAGCATTGTATTTATTTCCTTTCCTGTCCATTAGGAGAATTGGTAGCATACTTATGAACATTAATTACACTCTTATCCATTTTTTCATTGCCTAATCAAATACAGCTTGTAATATGAGGGATTTACAGAATGTATTTGACTAATTATCCTGCTTATATTCTCTCAATATGATACAGCTTATAGGAGTTGTATTTAGTGCATCTGTGCTGCAACATGTCCCAATGTTCAAAGTTCAAAGTAAATTTATTATCAAAGTGCATATTTGTCACAATATATATACAACCCTGAGATTTGTTTTCTTGTAGACACACTCCGTAAATCCAAGATCTAATAAATAAGCAATAAATATCAAAAACATAAGATGAAGAGTCCTTGAACATGAGACCATAGGTTGTGGGAACATTTCAGCGATGGGGCAAGTGAAATTGAGTGAAGTTACCCCCTTTGAATCAAGAGCCTGATGGTTGAGGGGCGATAACTGCTCCTGAACCTGGTGGTGTGAGTCCTGAGGCTCCTGTACTTTCTTCTTGATGGCAGCAGCAAGAAGAGAGCATGACCTGGGTGCAACAGTGCTCTGTGTAGATGTGCTCAGTGAAGGCGGGGTCTTTACCTGTGATGGACTGGGCTGTATTCTTAAAGGTACTTTATAGGTCCTTTCCAAAAATTAAACACTTTTAACACATCAGAAGAGATTTCTGATACATTCCTACCCCCGCCAAAGAATTTCAGATATTGAGCAATTTTCACATAGGTTAACATAGGTCAATTTTCACATAGGTTAATGCAACCCGTCATGAATTAGACATATCTGCCTTAAATTTAACACTAATTCATGGTCTAAATTCATAATGCAATAATTATATATGTATTTTATAGCACTATTTCCAACATAAAATCTTTTTGCTCATTGAACGTACATGTGGTTATAACTATTGTTCAAACAGAAGTCATTCTTTAGTTATCAAAGGAGTTTCGCGCTGAAAAACAGGTTGTTAAATTAGTTTTCATAGGTTGTAAGGACTGGGCTAAATGCATTGTGGGATTTTTGTTAAACTGTATCCTTCTATGTGGAAGTAGCATAATATTTATGATTGTGAAAAACAGCTTTGTAAAATTTAAGTGCCCAAAGAACTCAATAGCATTTTTTGTGAAAAATTATAAATCAAACATATGGATCTAATTTTTATATTAAGCTCAGAATTACCCATATTATAACAGATCCTCTCTTGACAACAACTGCTCAAAAAAGCAGTTTCTTATTGTTCTTTCTAACTGTTAAAGTCTTTTCAAGCAGTAACATTCATACGAGATGAAGTTGAAACCTTGGCAACTGCTGTAGGTTTTGTAAATGGTGCACACTGCAGCCATTAAGTTCTGACTGTGGAAAGATGATAGATAGTTTTCTAAATGAAGCAGGCTGCTTTGGCCAGATAGCAATGAGTTTTCCTGACTGTTGTAGGAGGCACTCTCCTGGGCTAGTCAAATACCCCAGACTCGACCAATATCCTGACTAGAGCTTCACTGTCTGTGAAAAGCCTTTCAGTGTTCAGGACAAGCTTACCGACATGCTGATCTCGGGTTTTGATCTGTTTTTGCGCGCCAGTGTTTGTGTACCTAGTCCATTTAGCTTTCTGGTCAAGAGTAAGCAACAGTATTTTGATCATGGAGTTCTCAACAGAAGTACAAGAGTGGAAAATGAAACAAATAAAGTTATCTTCCTTTTTTTGCAGATACTTACTGCCTGGCGCATCTTTTACCATATAAGTTACCAATTTTCACCTCAAGCTTAAATATTAACCAAATATTGAGGGCAGAGATTGCTTTATTAGCTGTGAAGTTGTGAAATAAATTAATTGTGAATGAATACCCCAGATATGACAATATATTAGAAATTATTTTATTGATGAAACATGTTACAGATTTATTACAGGATGAGGTCTCAAAGGAACTTGAGTACTAATGTCCTGGGGCTGTATAAAGTGCAAAGTTCAAAGTAATTTTTTTTATTAAAGTACATATATGTCATCATATACTACCCTGAGATTCATTGACTTGCAGGCATTCACAGTAGAACAAATAAATGCAATATTATCAATGAAAAACTACACACAAAGACAATGTGGAAAAGAAGACAAACTGTGCAAATACAAAAAAAGTAATAACTATAAATAAATAGTAAATAATAATACTAATAATGTGTGTTGTAGAGACTTTGAAAGTGAGTCAATAAGTTGTGGAATCTGTTCAGAGTTGAGGTGAGTGAAATTATCCACAATTGTTCAGGAGCCTGATGGTTAAAGGGTAATAACTGTTCCTAAACCTGGTGGTGTGAGATCTAAGGCTCCTATACCTCTTTTTTGATGGCAGCATTGAGAAGAGAGCATATCCTGGATGATGGGGGTCCTTCTGATGGATGCTGCTTTCTTGTGGCAGCACTCCTTGTAAATGTGCTCAATGGCTGGGAGGGCTTTCCTGTGAGGGAGTGGGCAGTATCCATTATATTTTCTCCACATGTTTCTTTACATTCAGTATGACTAAACTCACAGCTAGTGGAGAGGTCATTCCTTTGATTCCTGTTGACTTTAATATTTAGTCAGAGATGTCAGATTTGTTACTGCGCTGGACATCTGAGCAAGACGTGCAGCTGAATATTCAGCTTCACAATTGCAATGCTCTCTCAATTCATAGCATTTTTATGTCCAGTGTTCTCAGATATTTGCTGAGTTTTTTTTGTTTAGAGAGTGAATAAAATAGGCTGAAGACTAGTTTCAGTGGGGCTCGCAGAACTGAATAATCAGCTTGGCACTCCTGGCAAGATATGCAACGAGTGCTACAGCCTTGGTCTTTTACATAGAACATAGAATAGTATAGCACAGGGACAGGCCCTCCAGCCCATGATGTCTGTGCTAGCCATGATGCCAAAAGAAATTAATCCCATCTGCCTGTAGATGATTCATATCTCTCCATTCCCTCCATATGCACGTGTATGTATAAATGACTCTTAAATAATATTGTATAATGTCTATTTCCACTAACAAGCCTGGCAGTATGTTCCAGGCACCACCACTCTCTATGGAACTTTCTGCACTTGCTTGCTGTGTATTGAGGATGGAGATGTTCTTGGAATTTTTTCTTCCTTTTAGCATCTTAATTGTTTGCCACCATTCAACAACAGATGTAGCAGAATAGCAAAGTGATCTGATCCATTGATGCTGGATTGAGAAGCTTGATCGAAAACATTTTGCTTCCTATATTTAGGATGTGTGATGTGCCATGATGCAATATGACTGGACATTGAGGACACTGGATTACTGTTGGCCTTAGAGACCAAGGTTGTCTTTTGGCTCAATAGCACTGTGAATGCAGAGCACAATGCAATAGTTTATGTGGAGTACAGCAAGTATACCCTGTGCACTTCCTACATCCAGCACATCTCCTAGGTGATGTTCTACATGAGTGTGATAGGAAGCTTCATTACTGTGAGATTTCCTGGGGTTTAGAAGGCTTATTCTTCATTACCAGTGCCACTTCCTACTGCATGCATGTCCTGTGCCACTATGTCTGGTGAGACTCATTGTGAAGTCACTGACTGAGAGTCATGAATCTGTGACCATGACTATATCAGCCTATCATTTGTCAATGGACTATCAATGGAGGGAGAATTATTGTTTTAAGTCATTGGCTTAAAACACTACCTCTGCTCCTCCACGGATACTGCATGCATGGATGAGCATTTCCAATGTTTTCATTTCATATTCCAGACTACCAGTTTTGCATTTTTTCTGAAGTATTTACATTTTCTGGTCACTGATAAACTGTAGAACTTATAGTCATAGTCATACTTTATTGATCTCGGGGGAAATTGGTTTTTGTTACAGTTGCTCCATAAATAATAAATAGCAATAGAACCATGAATAGTTAAATAGTAATATGTAAATTATGCCAGTAAATTATGAAATAAGTCCAGGATCAGCCTATTGGCTCAGGGTGTCTGACCTTCTGAGGGAGGAGTTGTAAAGTTTGATGGCCACAGGCAGGAATGACTTCCTATGACGCTCTGTGTTGCATCTCGGTGGAATGAGTCTCTGGTTGAATGTACTCCTGTGCCCACCCAGTACATTATGTAGTGGATGGGAGACATTGACCAAGATGGCATGCAACTTAGATAGCATCCTCTTTTCAGACACCACCGTGAGAGAGTCCAGTTCCATCCCCACAACATCACTGGCCTTACGAATGAGTTTGTTGATTCTGTTGGTGTCTGCCACCCTCAGCCTGCTGCCCCAGCACACAACAGCAAACATGATAGCACTGGCCACCACAGACTCATAGAACATCCTCAGCATCGTCCGGCAGATGTTAAAGGACCTCAGTCTCCTCAGGAAATAGAGACGGATCCGACCCTTCTTGTAGACAGCCTCAGTGTTCTTTGACCAGTCCAGTTTATTGTCAATTCGTATCCCCAGGTATTTGTAATCCTCCACCATGTCCACACTGATCCTCTGGATGGAAATAGGGGTCACCGGTACCTTAGCTCTCCTCAGGTCTACCACCAGCTCCTTAGTCTTTTTCACATTAAGCTGCAGATAATTCTGCTCACACCATGTGACAAAGTTTCCTACTGTAGCCCTGTACTCAGCCTCATCTCCCTTGCTGATGCATCCAACTATGGCAGAGTCATCCGAAAACTTCTGAAGATGACAAGACTCTGTGCAGTACTTGAAGTCCAAGGTGTAAATAATGAAGAGAAAGGGAGACAAGACAGTCCCCTGTGGAGCCCCAGTGCTGCTGATCACTCTGTCGGACACACAGTGTTGCAAGCACACGTACTGTGGTCTGCCAGTCAGGTAATCAAGAATCCATGACACCAGGAAAGCATTCACCTGCATCGCAGTCAGCTTATTCCCCAGCAGAGCAGGGAAGGTGGTGTTGAATGCACTGGAGAAGTCAAAAAATATGACCCTCACAGTGCTCGCTGGCTTGTCCAGGTGGGCATAGGCACGGTTCAGCAGGAAGACGATGGCATCCTCAACTCCTAGTCGGGGCTGGTAGGCGAACTGGAGGGGATCTAAGTGTGGTCTGCCCATAGGCCGGAGCAGCTCCAGAACAAGTCTCCCCAGGGTCTTCATGATGTGGGAGGTCAATGCCACCTGTCTGTAGTCATTGAGGCCACTGGGGCGTGGCGTCTTCGGCACAGGGACGAGGCAGGACATCTTCCACAATACTGGAACCCTCCCGAGCCTCAGGCTCAGGTTGAATACATGGCGAAGTACTCCACATAGCTGAGGGGCACAGGCTTTGAGCACCCTGGTACTGACACCATCCGGTCCTGCAGCCTTGCTTGGGTTGAGACGTTTCAGCTGTCTTCTCACCTGTAGAGCTGTGAAGCCCACCGTGGTGGTTTCGTGTAGGGAAGGGGTATAGTCATGAGAGCAGGGTCGGGGAACTGTGAGGAGGAGTAGGAGGGGAGAGTGGAATATGTGTTGTTTGGGGACTGACAACAGATGGCTCATGTGTGGGATGGGCAGGGACCACACTGTCAAATCTGTTAAAGAACAGGTTAAGTTCGTTGGCCCTGTCCCACTGCCTTCCACTCCTCTGTTGCTAGTTTGCCGGAACGCAATGATGGTCCTCATCCCCCTCCAGACCTCTCTCATGTTGTTCTGCTGGAGTTTCCACTCAAGCTTTCTCCTGTACCTGTCTTTAGCCTCCCTGATCCTGGCTTTCAGGTCCCTCTGTATTGCCCTCAGCTCCTCCCTATTTCCGTCTCTAAACGCCCTCTTTTTAGCGTTCAGGATGTCCTTAATGTCCTTTGTCACCCATGGCTTGTTATTTGAATAACAAAGGACAGTTCTTGTCGGAACATTGCAGTCCACACAGAAGTTGATGCAATCAGTGATGCACACTGTGAGCCCATCAATATCCTCTCTATGTGACTAACAGAGTGCCTGCCGGTCTGTCAACTCAAAACAACCCTGGAGCGCCTCATAAGCCTCCTCTGACCATTTTCTCACTGTCCTCGAGGTTGCAGGTTTACTCTTCACCAGAGGCACGTAGCAGGGTTTTAGATGCTCCAGGCTGTGATCTGACCTTCCCAGTGGGGGGAGGAGAGAGGAGCTGTATGCATCCTTAACGTTAGTGTACATCAAATCCAGAGTCCTCTCCCCTCTGGTTGAACTTTGAACATTGGATACTTGCAAAGGCACTAAAAGCTTCATTCTTGTGGAAGCTTCATTCTTGTTGGTTTAACAGTTTTATCCAAGTATTTACATTATATTTAACTCTATTAATTTCATTCTGCATTTCTTCAGCCAAGAAAAGAGATATTGTGTTCCTAATCGATGGCTCTCGTGGAATGGGAAGGTCATTTCAACAAGTCCGTGAATTCCTTTTGAAACTAATGCAGGAGCTTGATGTTGGACCTGACACAGATCAAGTTGCTGTGGTACAATATAGCTCTACTCCAAGGCTTGAATTTGCCCTCAATGTTCATTCAACAAATCAAGAAGCTTTGAGTGCAATACGGAAATTAAAACTGAAAACAGGAAGACCCCTCAATACAGGTGCAGCACTGGACTTTGTCATTAATAACGTCTTCCTCCCGGCTGCGGGCGGCAGAAGAGACACCGGAGCTGCACAAATCCTGGTGCTCATCACTGCTGGGAGATCCAGTGACGACATTGGGCTGGCAGCGGAGGCAGTGAGACAGGCTGGAATTGTACCTATTGCTATTGGAGCTAACCGTGCAAACACATTGGAACTGCAACAGATCACTTCTGACCCAGACTCTGTTTTGATCCTGCGAGATTTTAAGGAATTGCCATCTGTTCAAGAACAGCTTTTGTCTCAAGTTGGAGCAGTGTTTGTGATCGAAGAATCAATTCCTCCCACTGAAGGTAACAATCTTTGACAGATTTACTTTTATAGTGAGTGCAAGACCTAGAGCCATAGACTAAAGTAAGTTTTAAATTAATACATCCCTATCAGTATCACCATTACAATACTGAGTTTTGATCATTTTAGTAAATCAAGAGATAAATTTCTGTCCATGAAAAAAAGCAGGATTCTGGTGTAGATATGTGAGATCATTTCCTACACTCCTGTTAGAGAATCTTGCACATGAGAGTTAGAATGGAACATCAGTTTTCAGATTCATAGAATTTTTCAACTTTTAATTTTAGTAACTAAAATCTTAGGCTTGTAGAGTTACACTGCATGGAAGTGGTACTTGGGTCAACTTGTCCATGCCTACTAAGGTACTGAGCTGAGATAGCCTCATTTGCCTATATTTGGCTCATAGACTTCTATACCTTTCCTATTCATCAACCTGCGCAAATACCCACCGTGTCAAAAACCTGCCTCTCAGGTTCCTTTTACATTTTTCCCTTCACATTCTTAAACCCTTGCCTCTTCTTTTGGACTTCTGTACTGGAAAAGAAAAGACATCCACCTTATCTAGCTTGACTTTATAACTTAGGCCTTCAAGCCTTAACAACATTGCTTTGACTTTTTCCCCTGTACCCTCTATAACTTAATTAGTTTGTTCCTATAATTGATGACCGGAACTGCATACGATACTTCAAGTGCAGTCTCAGCAACGTCTTGTACAGCTGTAACATAACATTCGAACTCTTATATTCAGTGTCCTGACAGATGAAGAGAAGCATGCCATATAAACCTATGTCTTAGAACATAGAACAGTACAGGCCAACAAAGACAGGTTTTTCAGCCGATGATGTCAATGCTGATGATGATGCCAATCCAAACTAATCCCATCTACCTAAACACAGCCTTGAGTGTCTATTTCCCACCTGTTCCTCTGTTTGTCTTCATAAGTAGTGTCTCACAAACTTTAGAGTTTCTTGAGGAGATGATTAAGATGGTTGATGAGGGTATTGCAGTAGACATTAGCCACTGAGAGCCAATATGAAAAACAGCTTTGCACTACTTTTCATCTAAGTCTTGTAAGCAAGTCAATTTGGATTCTTTTAGCTAGCACATCCTAGATCCCATGTGATTGAACCTTACCAACCAGCCTAGTATGTGAGACCTTGTCTAAATCCAGCCACTCACCAGTCTTCCAGTACCTCACCTGTTCTAACAAAGATACACCAATCTCTGCCAAACCCCAATAAATTCTCTGCTTATTTCCCAAAAGATCTTAGGATACACATGGTCAGGCCCCATCCATGATCAAATGCATGCCCATTTATACAATAATTTCTTACTCAGTTTAACTTATTAAAATAATATCAATTATTTAAGTGATCCAGACCCATTTGTAGGAGGGTGGAATCTGACTTCCATTAACTGAGTTTGATGCTGCAAGCAACTTTGGGAGTTTGGGTAAAGGGTTCCCATTTTTGAGCTTCACATCCTATAGCATACAGTATGATCTTTTGTGAATTACAATCCTTTCAATTTTCCAGTTGCACAACAGGACGTGGACAGGGGAGATATTGTGTTCCTTATTGATGGCTCCGCTAACACTGGAAACGTTAGATTCACTTACATCCGTAAATTCATCACTTGGTTAATTGATCAATTGGATATTGGAAGAGATGGAGTGCAAGTAGGTGTAGCACAGTACAGCGATGGAGTAAAAACAGAATGCTACCTGAACAGTTACTCAACAAAAACTGATCTTGTAAATCACTTGAAAGGACTCAAGGTGAAAGGTGGCTGGACAGTCAACACTGGGGCAGCACTGGACTACGTCCTTGAAAATCACTTTACCAAATCTGCAGGAAGTAGAAAAGGAGAAGGTGTTCCTCAAATATTGTTGCTACTTACTGGTGCAAGGTCTATGGATGATATCAAATCACCAGCAGATGACTTGAAGCAAACTGCTGTAAAGATCCTTGGTGTAGGAAACAAGAATGCTGATATAGCACAACTGACAGAGATTGCAAGTGATCCAAGTTGGGTCTTCAGAGCAAATGAATTCTATTCCCTGCCAACTATACAGAATAAAGTGTTGACTCAATTAACAGCAATACTGATGGTGCCTTTGACAACGACGATTACTCCAACAGTTGCAAGTACTGAAGGTATCTGAATTGTTTCTGGTCTTACTTAATCATTATTATGTGCACTATTTTGCAATAGAGGTATCAGAGTCATGAGAAAATGCCATTGGAGATGCAGTTACCCAAGGCTTGATAAGAATTTAGGAGAACATGCTACCTCAAATAAATTGTCCACATGAACTTAAGGTGAGCTGATAACCAGACCAAAAATGAATGGAATGATAAACAATGCAGGTAGGGTTAGATGAACAGTGCCAAGGGGAAGCTTAGCCACAAAAGGCTCCAGTTACACTGACTGGCCTTCCTTTGTGCCAAAGAATCAATGTAAACAGAAGCTCAATTTAACGATATGTATTACCTAAGAACAAATTGATAGCCTGTCAGGGAGGAATGAGCTTCACAATTTCAACCCTTTTGTGGGTGCATTCTGTTCATCAGTATTATTTCTTAATTTTCAGCTCCAATCCTCACATTTTGCTGCGTGATCCAATTTGTTGTCATTAGCCAACTTGGATTAAATGCACTCTCAGTGTTTACCTATTATTTAATAAATACGGTGCAAAGTAAAGGCTTCAAGCAGATTTTAGGAAGACACTGCTGGCCAAAGGATGACAATCTGATGACACACTCAATAATCTAAATTTTCCTCCTTACCAAATACCTGCTCATTAGAAAAAGTAATGGCTAATTCCAGGTAATGTATCATTTTCCAATCCATAAAATATTGGTGAATCAGAACACCTTTTAAGAATAAACCTTTTGTAAATTTGGATATTACTTGATATGGTTGGGAGCAAGAGTAGAGAGTGGGGTTTAATACTAGATATTCACAACATTTTATTATCGCAGAGCATAACCTTTCCAAGACTCAATTTTGTGAAATATGACCCACATTAACACCTTTCATGTATCACATTTTGTGTGCCCTGAATCACTTTGGCATCTAATTCGACATTAGTCTAATTTAAAATTCTCATTCTTGTTGTTTGTCCCTTCATGACCTTGGCCTTCTCTGTCACTGTAACCATCCTACCATGCACCAGGTCCAGTTTAAGCCTCTCACACAGCCCCATTTTCCTTAAATAAGAACATGCATATGAAATAGGAGCAAGACTAGGCCATCTGGCCCATCATGCCTGCTCTGCCATTCAATAAGGTCATGGCTGATCTAGCCATGGACCCATTTCCACCTATCTGCCTTTTTCCCATAACCTTTAATTCCTCTACTATGCAAAAAATATATCCAACTTTGTCTTTTATATATTTACTGAGGTATCCTCCACTGCTTCATTGGGCAGTGAATTCTACAGTTTCAACACTCTCTGGGAAAAGTATTTCCTCCTCATCTCCATCCTAAATCTACTCCCCTGAATCCTGAGGCTATGTCCCCTAGTTCTAGTCTCAGGCGGGAGACAACTTTCCCGCCTCTATCTTATCTATCCCTTATAATTTTATTTTATATGTTTCTATAAGATCTCCTCTCATTCTTCTCATTACACCCTGTTTGGCATCTGTGTCCTCATTTGTCCGTAAACTCTGTGGTTCTGTTTATCGCCTTTTCTATTCATTTCATGCATTTTCTTCAAATATACTGTAACCTTAAAGCCAACCTCCTTGAGTTGCTATTTTTATTTTTATCATGTATCCTATGTCACCAATGTGCCATGTGTCAAACTTTGTTGGTTAATTTTCCTCAGGTATGTTAAAGGAGACGAAAACATACTTTTTCGAAGAGTAAAATTCAGCAGCAGAATCAACAAGATATTCGCATGAACAATTGAAAAACACCATTTAGGTGGGAGGGAATGGAGTGGAGGAATGTAATGGAGGTACAACCACTCAAGGAAGCTTTCTATGTCTTCATATTTTATAGAGGAAACAGGCAAGAAGAGGAGAATGAATAACATGTTGTTACTAGTTCTCATGGTGCTATCCAGCAATGAGATATATTACCTCCTCTGTAAAATATCTATCAATATAGTATAATCTTGTGTGAATGACAATACTTTCATTTTTTCCAGTTGCACCACAGGAAGTGGACAGGCGAGACATCGTGTTCCTTATTGATGGCTCTGCCAGAAATGGAAATGTTAATTTTTTTTATATCCGTGAGTTAATCAGAAAATTAATTGGTAATTTGGACATTGGAAGAGACAGAGTACAAGTAGGTGTGGCACAGTACAGCGACAATGTAAAAACAGAATGCTACCTGAACAGTTTCTCAACAAAAACTGAACTTATGAGCCACGTGAGAGGGCTCAAGTTAAAAGGCGGCAGAGCGGTCAACACTGGGACAGCACTGGACCATGCCCGTGTCAATCACTTTACCAAATCTGCAGGAAGTAGGAAAGAAGAGGGTGTTCCCCAAATACTGGTGCTATTCACTGGTGTAAGGTCTATGGATGATGTCAAATCAGCAGCGGATGCCCTGAAGAATGCTGGCATAATTACCTTTGGAGTTGGAATCAGGAAAGCAGATGCAGTACAACTAAAGGAGATTGCAAATGACCCTAGTATGGTACTCGAGGTAAAAGAACTTCACTCCCTGCCAGATATACAGGCGAAGGTGTTGAAACTGTTGTCAACACTGCCTACTTCACAACTAACTACCGAGAAGCCAATTACTACCATTAAGCAAGGTATTTATCAAAGTTTTATATTTTAGCTTCTAATTGCTTTGGCTGTAATTATTAACACATATAAAGTTTATTCACAAGAAACTATGGATAATAACATTATAGATTGGCCACATGCAGAAAAAAATGCATGACAGACTTGTAGAACTAGTTTGCATAACCTAATTGGATTCTCCTCCATTTGTATGGATCTTTTGCATTGCCATTTTCATCCACTGATTTTGTTGCTCCGTCTATTGTTTCTGGGTTTACCTTAAATTAACAGTTTAGCACTTCAACTATGACTGTTTGTGGGACTTCTCTATGACTATTTGTGACTGTCTCTACATCAGCTGGTATGCAAATTGCCATTCAAATGGGTGGATGTGCATGGAAGAAACTCCAGACCACAAGGAGCCACTCAGCTTTTGAGCAGATATGAGGCACTAAGCCTTTGTTATCATAAGGAGTTGATTTATATAATCATAATTGAGCAATCCCCTGTCATCTAAAAAACTTAATGTTCCACATTATTGCATCGGAACAGTTATGACCCTGCTAAAGTATACTGAAAGAGTTGTAATTGCCTGAAAAGGACTATCCTCAGCAGTTTAAATTTTGAAAGATTTGGAGCATTGTGAAAAGTAGTCTTTTCACAACTACTTGCATACAGGGACAATAGGATATACAGACAAGAAATGGCGTAACACCACAGTCAATCAGACATCAGCTAAGCAGAGAGACAGAGAGTAAATGTTTCACATTGATAATGTTGCAGCAGAACTGTAACTCTTCATTAATTTTGCTCACATTTTCACATGGGGATGTTGTTGGATGGGCCAGCATTAATTAACTATTTCTAATATCCTGAAAAGGTGATGAGTCATCTTCTTAAACTGCAGTGGTTTGGTGAAGGTCCATCCAAGATACTATTGCGGGTAGAGGCGTGGGTCCAGGAATTGAAACCAGCAGTTGAGGTTGACATTGAAGAGCGTTGCAGCAGCTCAGCTGGCTTTAATCTTCCGGGTGGTGGAGTTATCGGTTTAGGTATTGATGGAGTGGTCTGGGTGGCAATACAGGCAATGGATTTTATTTGTATTACATACTGAAGCTATGGTACATCTGTGGCCAAGTTCCAATAAAACGATCAACTTTGGGTGCCGAACATCTTTTCAAAGTCAAAGTAAAAGTAAAATTTGTTATCAAAGTGTGTATAGGTCACTATATACTACCTTGAAATTCATTTTCTTGCAGGCATTTATAGGAAAATAAAGAAATACAATAGAATTTTCAAAAAAATCATACATATACAAAGACTGCAAAAGATGACAAATTGTGCAAATACAAAATAATACTGAGAATATGAGCTGTAAAGAATCCTTGAAGGTGAGCCTGTTGGTTGTAGAATCAGTTCAGAGTTCTGATGAGTGAAGTATCCACGCCAATTCAGGAGCCTAATGGTTGTAAGGTAATAATGCTGGTGTGGGACCTAAGGCTTCTATACCTCCTACCTGATGGTAGTAGTGAGAAGAGGGCATGACTTGGATGGTGGGAGTACTTGATGATGGATGCTGCTTTCTTGTGGCAGTGCTCCTTGTAAATGCATTCGCTGGTGGGGAGGGTTTTCCTTGTGATGGACTGGGGTGTATCCAGCACCTTCTGTAGACTTTCCCATTCCCGGGCATTGGCAATTCCAAATCAGGCTGTGATACAACCAGTTAGGATGCTCTCTACCGTGCATCTATAGAAGTTGGTCAAAGTTTATGGTGACATGCTAAATATATGCCGCAGTCATCCAGAAAAATGGAGACTATTCCATCACGCTTCCGACCTGCGGCTTGCAGAAGATGGAAAAGATACCAGGTGTCAAAAGATGAGTGATATCCCTCAGGATACCTGGTCTCTGACCTGCTTTTGTAGTCATGGTAAGTTTTCGGTTCAGTTGAGTTTCTTGTCAACTGATCCTATGGATGTTGATGGTGCAGGATTCACAATGTTGTTGCTGCCAGAAATTGGTAAGTGGTTACAGATGTGATTTCCTTCCACATTTGTGGCATGATGGTTCCTGGTCACTTATCACCCCATTCCTAAATTTTGTCTTGGTATTGCTTCCTTGTCTGTGTAGTTATGATTTAAATTAAATATTGTGCAATAATCAGCAATCTACGATGGAATGAAAATCATTAATGAAGCCATTGAAGATGGTTGGTGTTTTAATACCCCTTGAGGAGCTCCTGTTGTGATATATTGGGAATATTAACCTCCAGCAATCACAACCATCTTCCTTTGTGTTGGCTATTATTATTGGACCATTGGAACATTTTCCCCGTGATGCTTAAGGACTTCAAATTAACTGAGGCTGTTGAGTACCCACTTGATTGGGAATTCAGTTTCATTGTCCATGTTTGGACTAAGATTGTGATGAAACATGCAGCCAAATGCCTACTGGTGGTATAGTGGCATCTGCACTGGACTTTGAGGCTAGTAATCCGGGGTTCGAATCTGGCTGGCTCCTCGCACGCTTTCCATCCGTGTTAGGCTGAGCATCAAGCTAGCAACCTGGCCTTGTGAAAAACAGACAAAAGAGGTGCGGAAAGGAACAACAACAACAACAACAAAGCAGTCAAGTGGTTTGCACAGTGGTACAGAAGTTAGAGGTGATGCCTCTCAGTTCCAGTGATCCAGGTTCGATCCTGATCTCTGGTGTCTGCGTGGAACTTGCAAGTTCTTCCAGTGGCCATTAGTGTTTGCTTTGGGTTATTTGATTTTCTCCCACATCCAAAGATGTGCAGGGTTGGTGGGTTAATTTAGAAACCTACAGCACAATACAGGCCCTTCGGCCCACAAAGCCATGCCAAATATGTCCTTACCTTAGAACTACCTAGGCCTACTCATAGCCCTCTGTTTTTCTGAGCTCCATGTATCCATCCAGGAGTCTCTTAAAAGACCCTATCATTTCTGCCTCCACCACCGTCACTGGCAGCCCATTCCACCACTCACCACTCACTGCGTAATAAAACTTACCCCTGACTTCTCCTCTGTACCTACTTCCAAGCACTTAAAACTATGCCCTCTCATGTTAGCCATTTCAGCCCTGGGGAAAAGCCTCTGACTATCCAGACGATCAAGGCTTCTCATTATCTTTTACACCTCTATCAGGTCACCTCTCATCCTCCGTCGCTCCAAGGAGAAAAGGCGGAGTTCACTAACCTATTCTCATAAGGCATGCTCCCCATTCCAGGCAACATCCTTGTAAACCTCCTCTGTACCCTTTCTATGGCTTCCATATCCTTCCAATTTGCCATTGTAAATAACCCCAAGCATGTAGGTTTATGGTAGAATCTGTTGAGAGTTGAGGATGTTACTGGATTGACGCGGCCATTTTTCCCTTGTCCTTTCCAGTGCCTGGTTCAATTCAAGATGACCCTTCTGGTTTGCTTTTTTTTGTGGTTTTCTATTAGTATAGAACATGGAGCTGCACAGTGTTGCAACAGGCTCCTCGGCCCTCAATGCTTTGCTAAACCTATTACATTTGTAATCAATTTGACAGCACGGTACAGTTGCACAGCAGTTAGCCTAATGCTTTACAGCACCAGAGATATTAAGGTCAATTCCCGCTGCTGTGTGTAAGCAATTTGTATGCTCTTCCCATGACTGTTAGGGTTTTTTCCCTCTGGGTGCTCCAGTCTCCTCCCACATTCCGAAGACATACAGGTTAGGATTACTGAGTTGTGGGCATGCTATGTTGTCACCAGAAACATACTGACATTTGCAGGCTGCTCCCAGCACATCCTTGAATATTTATCTTTAATCCTTTTGAATGCCCAACTAAGCTACTCCCTTTTGCCTACACAATGTCTATATCCTTCCATTTCCTGCAAATTCATTTGCCTAACTACGAAACTCTTGAATACTCCTGTCATTTTTGCCTCGATCACCCCCTGAGCCAACATGTTCCAGTCAACCACCAGTCTCCGTGTAATAAAAAAAATGCTGCACACATCTCCTTTGAACTTACTCCCCCCGTCTCACTTTAAATGCTTCCCCTCTGGACTTAGACATTATAACTTTGAGAATAAAATACTGACATTTAACTCTATCTATGCCTCTCAGAATCTTATAAACCTTTATCAGGTCTCCACTCAGCCTCGGACGCTCCACAAAAAACAGCCAAGCTCTGCTGATAGGACATGCCCTCTAATCCAGGCAGCATTCTGGTAAGCTTCTTCTGCACCCTCTCCAAAGCCTTAACATCCTCCCTATAATGACATAGCCAGAAATCAACACAATGCTCCAGATGTGGCCTAACTAGAGTTTTATTAAGCTGAAACATGAATTCACAACCCTTGAACTTCCTTAACTAATAAAGGCAAGCATGCAGTATGCCTTCTTTACCACCCCAGCAACCCGTGTAGTTACATTCAGGGAGCTATAAAACTGGGCTCCCAAGATCTCCCTGCACATTTGCCCTGCTAACTGTCTGTCCATTAACTCAAAGTCCTGACAAAGGGTTCCGGCCCGAAATGTCGACCGATCATCACCATGGATGCTGCCCGAACTGCTGAGTTCCTCCAGCGTGTTGTGAGTGTTGCTTTGACCCCAGCATCTGCAGATTATTTTGTGTTTCTGTCTCCTTAAATTTGATCTCCCAAAGTGCCACATTCATTACAGTTTGTTGTAACTGAATGGCTTTCTGGGCCATCTCAGAGGGCAGTTAGGTGTCAACCACTCTGAGTCTGCAAGAATATGCAAGGATGCAGTTTTCCTCCACTACAAGACATTATGTCTGTGTGTCATGTTTATTTACAGCAAAAATAAAGCCAAGAAACTTCACAGAATCATTATCAAACAAAATATTGTACCTCCCCCCACACATCCATCCAGGGAGCTAAACAGACCTTCCAGGAGATTTAGTGCTCTCAAAAAGGACTCCTCTACATGTCTGAGATCAAACACAGACTAGGGCAACTGGCTTAACACATCACTTGTGCTCTGTCTGTAATGAGCACGGGTGATGTGTCAAACCTGAGCTCCCAGTTGCATCCCATTCCAATACCCACCTGTCCGTCCTTGGCATTCTCTTCTCCCAGGGTGAGACCAAACAAAACTAGAAAAACAACACTTCTTATTTCACCTGGGTTGTCTACAACCCAACTCAATAAACATTGAATTTTTTAGTATCATTTCAGGTATTGCTGATTCCATGCTTTCCCTTCCCCTCTCCTTCTGATCCACCCATGGTCCTCTCACTTTCCTTGCTTTCCCATACCCCACCTTCATCCCTTGTTTACATACACCTCCCCATTCTGATTCCATCCGCTAATGACCCACATACTTCACACACGGGTCCTCTCCCTCATGTCTCCCATGAATGGTTTCCATTGTCACCTTCCTTATTTTATAAGATCCCAGCACATAGTAGTGTCCCTGCTCATCACCCTCCAGCTTCAGTCTTCATCTTCACTCTCCCCTCCACCACCCGGCTCTCTACACTTACTACCTTTCCTGGTCTACCTATTACCTCTCGACCCTGCCCTACTCTTCTCCCTTACATCAACTACCTTCACTCTTCACCCTCAGTCCTGATGTAGCATCTTGACTTGAAAGTTTGACAACTCCTTTCTCTCTACAGCTACTCCTGATCTTCTGAGTGCCCCCACATGTTTGCATTTTGCTCCTGATTATGGTGATCTGCACTCTCATGTATTCCCCAAATTTTGCCTGAAACTTGGTGAGAAGTTATTAGAATGGTTAACCAAACAATGTCTAAGTTTTTTAAAAAAAAGGTGAATTAGGAAAGAGTGATAAGAATTCAGAACTTTTTAGCAGAATGCACAAGTGACTATGGTAGTGCAGTTAAATTTAGCGAAGATCAAATTAGAGTTTTCTCAGAGTTATAGGACTAAAGGAAGTTACATTGTTCGGGATAGGACATGGAGGGATTGCACGATTTACTGTGTACATACATCTACTGATGCTTCTGGACACATCTTCAGTGATGTTCCTGGAATCATCGAGTGTTTTGGGTCTTTCAACATCATACAACCTCCTCCAGGTGATCCAGCCGGGGCTGATCAGACCCCAGCTTGTGTCCAGATGGCTAGCTACTTATGACTGCATGGCTCCCCTCTTTTGAGCCACAGCCATCTTGAGGCCCTCTCTGCCGCATCGGTGGTACTGCGGATGGCTCTCCTCTTCCTCTCTCCCTCGATGCCAAAATGCTGAAGGCTCTAACTAATATGTGATTCTTGTTTCTTTCAACTTTTCCTCTCAAAACAGTTTTCTGTAAATTTTCTTCATTCTTGAACTGTTCATTTCAGGTGACATACCTGTTCCCTAACTGAATTTTCACCTGGTGCTTATATAATCAATTGCTAATCCACTTTTAATCAAACAGTACCTTTTTATTTCCCATTTGTCTTTCTAAATTGCCTTCTCTTTTAAACTTTTTGTACACCACGTGTTATACAGCTGGTTTTAACACATGAAATGGTTAGCAAAGCAATAGCATTTGCAGCTTAGCTCTTTTAAACTGGTTGCCAAAAGCTGAATGTTCTTTTAATAAGATAATGCAATGTAAAATGAGAGGATTAAAAATAACTAAAAATCTTGGATAATTGAATCCCACAGACTTATAGCAGAAAAATTCTGGTTATGTAATTGGTAGTCTTTAATCTTCCTGATTATCGGGATTACCAGGAGAAAAACGGTACTAATGTGTACCTAACTCAGATCCACATTGGACAGCAATTTCATTCAAGGCCAACATTATACTAGGACTTATCTTGGTACCACATGGAAGTCCTGGGTTCCAATGCTGACTTCAGCTTAATTAGGCAAGGATATCCTCCACTCAGCAGCACTGCCTCACCTCCATCTCCCAAACTCTGAGCAGCTCTGCTGAATTACTTATGGTGTCCTATAGAGCAGCATGAGCTTTTGAGGTCTCGGGCCATCCCAGTAAAATGAATAGGATACATCCCTTCTGGAAAAAAGGTAATTGGTTCTGGTCATTTTATTCATATCCTAGTTTTATCCTTGTTTTAATTGAATTTTCGGTCTAGAAGTGCAATTTTTCATTCTAATTTTCTTGAATGATTTTTTTTGTTAACGTTGTCCCAAATATCACTGACAGTCACCAAATTGACCTTGATAGATTTGACAGCACATGAGTCTGGGTGCTTGGCCTCACCGGCTGTCAAAGCCTTTTTATAAGACAGCACTCATGCTACTCTGGCCAATGCCACGTTCATACCAGAAGATGGTGTCTGGAGCCAAGAGCATAATCTGGGGCCAGAAGCCTAATAGTTTGTAACAACAGAAGTCCTACATCAATATTTAAGTTTTAGAAATAATCTCATTGGATATGAGAAACAGGATAGAGACAGAACATCACTTAACCAGGTAACCAGAACATATTTGCACGGACCGTTTACCATTTTATTTAGACTGTATCTCTAAGTTTACTTTCTACTTCCTGTTTCTATTTCCAACTGCTGATAGTGTAACAGTAACTGAATACTTGGTTTTGAACTTGTGAATCCCCTTTGCCATGTGTATTAGCTGGAGGGATCAATACAGCCCAACTGTGTGGGGGTTCTGAATTAACAAATACCGAGCTGACTAATCTCTGGAATCTATGACCGTGAAATGGCAACAATGAATTGATGGACTCACCTCATTATTGACTCAAAGAGGTTCACAGTGTAGAAGGAGGCTACTAGTCCATCAGGTCCAGGCCATCCAAAAAGATCTGTTTAGTATAATCTGATGTTTTAGCTCTTGATCTGCAGTTTGTAGGCAATGGCATGTGAAGTGTTCTTTCAGTCTCATTTAAATCTATTGATGGTTTCTGGTTTCAGAGTCCTTAAGAGCTCTAAATTCTCACTGTCATGTGGGCAAAATTAGTTTAATTAATTCCTTCTCATCCTTATATCAAGTACATTAAATCTATCAAGGGTCCTGATGAAGAGACTCAGCCTAAAATGTTGATTGTTTATTCCTCTCCACAGATGTTGCTTAACTTGCTAAGTTCCTCCAGCATTTTGTGTGTGTTACCTTAAATGTATAGGTACTCATTTTTGTCGGCATTTTCCTCTCACTCTGTATTTGACTTTTATATTATACAAACATCAACATTATATCTGCTTTCATTCTCCTCTCTTCCAAAGAAGAAAGCACGAACCCAGCTAATCTCTCCTCAGAAGAAAAATTGTCATTAACTGGTAATACTTCCGTGTATCTCCCCTGTACCATTTTGAAAATGAAACTCCTTCTCTCCACTGAACCAAATCATTTTGGGAACAAATAAGTTAAATCCAGAGATGTAAAAATGGAAAAAATAATTCGACAGTGAGATAGTATTTGAATTGGTTCATGATTAAGAAGGTAATTTAAAGTTTAAGTATACGTATAAATGATACAACAAATTGCAGGTATTCTTTTCTTCACTGGTAGAGATGTGCTTGTGTTATTTTTATAGCTATTGTATCTATTGTGAATAATAATGTGTTTTACTTTCTAGTTCTGCCAATTGTGGAAGGCAAGAAAGACATTGTGTTCCTTATGGATGCATCAAATAATGTCAGGAACACAGATTTTCTTCACCTGTGTGATTTTCTCACATGGATGATAGAGCACCTTGACATTGGGAGTGATGGAGTTCAAATAGGTCTGGTGCAGTACAGCAATTATGCAGAGACTGAGTTCTATCTGAACACCTACTCTTCAGAAGATGAAATTATGTCTCACATGGAAGGACTCAGACAGAGAGGTGGGATGCCACTTAATACTGGGGCAGCTCTGGACTACGTGCTTAGAAATCACTTCACCAGATCCTCAGGAAGCAGAAAAGACAAGGGAGTTCCTCAGATACTGGTGCTCATCATGGCTGGAAGATCCAGAGATTATGTTATGCAATCTGCAGATGCACTGAAGCAAGCGGCTGTTACAGTATTTGCTGTGGGAACCAGGGATGTCGACCCAGCACAAGTGAAAGAAATCGCAAGTGAGGCCAGATTGGGCTTCAGTGTAGAGGATTTCCGCTCTCTACCCAACTTACAGGAGCAGGTGATGATATCATTGTCAACACTGCCTGCTAGACGAGAACCCACTCACCAGCCAACTGTTCCTGTCAAACCAGGTACCTCAGCTCATTTGCTGTGTTTAGTTGCTGACTTAATGCTGAAGTAATGAAATTTTATATGAGTGTTTACACAAGAGATCAAAAGTTCTAGGGTTTCTATCATGAAAAGAGAATTTTTCTTTAGAGTATTTCCAGATTTTTCTATTCTTGTTTTAGCTTTCCAGTATCTGTGTTTTTTCACAAGCTAATCAGCAACATGTGGCCAATGATTCCTTGCATTATTATTATAAATTCCAAAGATATGTTCCAGTTGCTGTTTGTCCATCTGAACTGAACCCTCACTGCTATAGTTCCAATCAATCCATTCATCCTAGACTGGCTGGTATTGCACCACTTCCTGCTCTTTCTAGTTATCGTTATGTCTCCATGTTGTCATCATCCTCTTCGTAGATTACTTATCTAGAGAAAGAGCAAGGGAAAATAACTTAATCTATTACAATCAAAGGTCACATGTGCAATGAACCTCCTCCCAGTTTACTTGGTGTGGAGGCTCACAACAAAGTCTACAATACCAATTCAAGCAAGTTCCTTATAGGACTTACTGGATGCAAATCATCCTCAAAATTGGGACATAAGAAGAAAACATATAATTCTTCGTCAACTCAAAGTAAATGCAAAATCAGGCATTTAATAGTCTGTAGATCATTACACCAGTCAGTGTACATCTATTGTAGTTGCTGCTCATGCTGCTATTTTAACACTCAACACTACTGCTATACCCACCCCTTCCCCCACCACAAGCATACACCCAGTCAATCAACAACCATATAAATTTAGCAGGATCATCAGCAACTCGCAGGTTAATTCCTGTTTGATTCTACTACCTTGGGCTTCATTTGTACAAGTACAATTGTTTCAAGTGGCTCTAATCCCACGGTATGGTATAGCAATTGCTTTTTTTTTCCCCTGACTCCAAGGATGGGTTAATTGCTTCCAAACATGGGATGGTTTTGGCCTCAGTTCTCCTTAGCATATCAGACAACTGGAAAAATAAGTGGAGGATAAGCAGGACAAGAGAATCTGTGAGGGAAAATAATGACATGGAGAAGGAGTACACATTCACCCAGGGGTATAGGGAGTAATTCTGCTTCTTAAAACCCAGCGAAGAGCAGTCCATGGAACATGTATAATTCAGTAACGATATCTTCACCAAAATCAACAAGGAAACGTAAACCCACACTGTCAGTGGTTGTTAAGCTGAATAAGATGATTAACCTTTTACACATTTGGCTCTTCCAATGTGGATGCTTGAAGCATGTCAAGGTGTCCTTGTTATTACTGCCAGCTGGCACATACGGGATGCCACTACTGCTATTTAAGTAATTAATGTCTAACACAGTTAGTAGTTCTCTTTACCATTGATAATTTTCCCTGTGGCAAGGGAACCACAAACTGCATGTTACAATGAAGGTCATCAGGCTGCATGAAATGTAGTGCAGTGTGTTGGAACAGCACTTCCATTACTTAAACTTCACTAGAATGCTCCTCGACTACTATGTTCGTAAGATTTCAAGACTGTTGTGGTCTGCTACCCAATGCAAAATCTGAGGGGATAGACATTACCATCGTGGGCAGTGTGCAGGCAAGACGCAGAAGCAAAGACTGAAGAGAAAATGTAAGAAAGGGGTAACCAGCTCTGTTCTCTTCCGGCTAGACCACTTAAGAACTCATATGACAGGGATAAAGAAATCCAATTCCCCATTCACCAGAAGTTCCTTACTTTTACGTTGATGAAATATCTGCATGGCTACTGTACAAGAGTGAAAACACCACAAAGTGAATGTACCAACTAATTTTATAAATTAAATCATGCCAATTTGCACACAGAAGCAAATTACTAACCTTACACGCTCCCTCAGTGCCGGTCTGCCCTGTACCTTCACCCCTCCTGTCCCATGATGCCTTGCGGTTGCAGCACGTCTGGTACAGAAGTGTTGGCTTTCAATGAGGAGGGTGCAGATGACCTGGGGTCACATCCTCGATCAACCCTTGACTTTGAAAGGTTGCAGCATCTAGGCATGTGCAGCCACTTATCCAGGCTGGCTGGCTGAAGATAATGAAGTGTGGGTGGAAAAATACTAACTTCTTAGGAGATGATGGCAGGTTTATGCTCCATGTTGCCATTGCTATCTCATAGGGGTAACACATCAGCAATTGTAATTATCTCTTGGAGATCAGGTATGTGGACAGCAGCGTTTAACCACTCAAAAATCTGATTGCTAATTTCTGGCCTTGCGTGGCAGTCAGCTGGCCTTGCATTACAGCAATCTGATCCTTCACTACAGTGCCCAGGCAGCCAGTCTTCAAAAGAAGTTGCAAAAGCAGCCATCTGACACAGCCTCATGATTGGCTCCATAACTGAGCTCATTCCCCATTCTGGAAAAGACTGCAACATTAAACCAAATTCACAGTGTGCCCGTGGAGTGGGCCACCATTCCCATACTGGAAAGGACTGCCTCAAAGGCCTGTGCCGTAGGCCTCAGACTCCTTGACAGTGAATTTGTTGACAATTGGCTGACAGCTTTCCTAATACATAAGGCATTTCCTATCAGTCTTCTACTTTAGACTACCCTATCAGCTGAATCAAATGGAGACAAACAGATTTTTGATTTTGCCCGTGGGCAAACTGGCATGTGTACTTCAATTTCCCTGGCTGTAGATGTCATGGGGTCACTTGTGGAGGGGCAACCCTTTGCTGGGAACAGGAGGCTTGTTTTGGTGATGCTTAAAGTAGGTGTTCCTGAGCTGATCCCACTTCTCAGAGGGCAGAATTCACACCCGATTCCCTGGAGGAGTCCTGTATCCGTGATCTTTACTTCACAGCACCTTTTCTTTTAAACCTCCAGTCTTGGTCCCTTGTAATCCATGCATCAAACCCATTCACCTAATCCCCGTATGTTTGCTGATTTGCTTTAACTGCCAGCAAACTGTCACCTGATCTGAATAGTGAGAGACACTGAAGCAGGTCGATAGTTCAGACTTTAATGTGGACAGTGTTAAAGGGAAAAGAAATCAGTAAACAGGGCCATTAACTAAAACTTTCAAATGGAAAACAAAGCCTACACTGCGGCTAAAAAGAACAACTAAGAATAAAACAAATGCTGCTAGTCTTCAGAGACAGTCCAGTTACTCAGGCAAGGCAGAATGCAAGCAGGCAACGAAACACTGCTGTGTCCAACTCTCGACAAACTCTACGATGGAACCAATGGAGTTAAATACTACCACAAGGAAATAATTAGCTAACACATGCATATTCATGAGCACAATTGCCGCATCTGCTGCGCTGCCAAATCCGTGGTTGTGGCAGGACCCCCCTTTCTACAGCCCCTGAGGCACCACAGACCTGTGTGCGTTGGAAGTCCCGATGAGGGACTTGTCCACGATGTCCTTCAGTCATGCTGGTAGATAAATACCATGGTGTGCACTGCCAATATTGGAGCCAAAGATTTCGATGTAGAGACAGAAACAAGAGCTTTTACTGAGGTAGCTCGATTGAGTGACACCATGAGACGAATCATTCTCAAAGTGAGGACCCCCTGATTGGAGCTAATCGGGCATCTGCTTCAAAAATAAAACTAACACAGAATCCCTGAGCCTATCAAAATAAACTTAAACAGAAAGTTCCAGGAAATCGCTTTAGAAGAGTGAGTTGCTGGAGAAAAACACAAGGAACTCTTAAACCATTAATAACTGTTGGTAAGCAAAATTTAACCTATTCAGGTGCTCTTAAAATCCTCAGAGCCCTGCACAGGCCTAAAGAAGTCACTACAGGACACCCCTTCTTACAGCTGGCACCTGATGGCCCAGGAAGTCCTGAAGGTGCGAGATCCAGGGATGACAAGAGAGAGACCTAGGGAACAGAGAGGGAGGCATGGAGAACTCGAGAGGCAGGGAGACTCGGGGATCCAGAGAGACTGAGAGACCTGGGAACTTCAACCGACTCAGAGACCGGTGAATCCTTAGAGACCTGGGTACTCCAACAGATTGAGATCAAGAAACCTCGGGCGGGGCTGAGAGGGAGGCTTGGAAGTGCAGACACCCCACCTCTTCCGGAAGTTGTGAGAGTCTCCCGCGTATTGATAGTGGTTCCTTGATGCCCGTGAATTATATACAATATCCCAGAAATCAATTTTTTTGAGAGCAAGCGAGAGAGCGCGAGAGCGAGAGAGCAAGAGCAACCACGAGAGAGAGAGAGAGAGAGAGAGAGAGAGAGAGAGAGAGAGAGGGAGAGCACCATGGCAGAGTGTTCCAAAAAAAGAAAATATAAAACATACATCACCCCACACTACACTAAAGTGTACCCCTGCCTAATAGGGGTCAAAAATAATGACAGTGTTGCTCGCTGCACTGTTTGCAACAGTGACTTTTCTATTGCCCATGGTGGGTTAAGACTGTAAAAGACATGTTGAGGTGAGTTTAACAGGTGTCATTCGTTCATTAGCATAGCAAACGTTATTTAAACCAGCTTGCTAGCTGCTAAGGAGCTACTCTATTGCAGACATCCCACCACTCCCAGAAGTTCCAGGAGTCTCCCGCAAATTGATGATGCTACCTCCCTGAAATGAGTTTTTGCAGGGTGGGATGTCTGGAAGTGTTTGAGGTGGGGACGACATTGATAAACCCTAAACACATTGAATAAGCCTTGGAAACAATCAGAAAAGTAAAAACCTTGGGAATATAGAGAAAAGTCCTTGGGAAAACTTGAAAGCGTGAAACTTGAAACCTAGAGAAGGAACCTTTTCAAATTTTGCTCAGTGTTTTATCTTTCACAATTTTTCCTGAGGCAGTTAGGATATACTCTCAATTTTAGCATTCAAGTCAGCATAGACACGTTTCTTTCATCGCTAAGAAAGCTGGTTCTCTGTAGATCTGTTTAATTTGCAACATGAAAGTTCAATTTTTCCAGTCTGTACCATGACTTGCATCAAGAGGTTAAAAATACTCTTGATAGGGTTACTTTACTTGTCTATTTGCACACTCCAGCCAAGAATCAGCTTTTGTAGTAGGGCTCTTCCAGAATTTACACTATTGACTTGAATGATGATTTATTGGATCAATTGATAAGCTTGCTTGAAGCGCTCATTTGTTATGCAGCTCTGAGTCTCGGGACCACAAAGCTGGGAACCTGGGTACTTCTGACTTGTAAAGCTTGGAATGGATACTGGAGAAACTCAACGTAGACTGGAGAGGCTCGGTATATAGACTCGGGAATCTCGGAATGTAGAGTCAAGACGTGCACTGAGAATAGAAAACACCCTCTCCTCAAGCCACCAATGTCAAAATGTCACTGTTCAAACTTTGCTGGGTCCATTACTTGGCAAGATCCTTCTGTCATGCTGGAGAGAGAAACAAGAGTTTATACATAGAAATTCCAATGGAACATTGTCGCCTCAAAGAGTCGCTCTCACCAATGAATCTCTTGGCCAAGGTCAGCTGCTCTCTATCTGCTGGGTCCATCTTTGTGTGGTCGATACTCGCTGTCACCCGATTCGAATATGGCCCAAGTTTCGAGTGAGAGACACTGAAGCAGATCGATGGTTCACAGACTTTAATACAAACAGTGTTGAAGGGAAAAGAAAACAATAAATGCTACGCCAAAGAGGGCTGTTAACTAAAACTCTCAAATGGAAAATTAAGCCTACACTGCAGCTGAAAAGAACAACTAAGAGTAAAATGAATACCGTTAGTCTTCAGAGTCAGTTGACTCGACAGCCCAATTTCTCAGACAAGGCAGAATGCAAGCAGGCAATGAAGCATTGCTGTGTCCAAGTCTCGACAAGCACTACAATGGAATGAATGGAGTTAAATACTATCACAATGAGAAATAATTAGTTGACATGTGCATATTCACGAGCGCAATTGCTGTATGTGCTGTGCTGCCAAATCCATGGTTGTGAAACAAACTGAAGGAGAGTTGTCAGGAAACCTGAATTCATTGTCAAGGAGTCTGAGGGTTAAAATGTAGAACTTTCTGCACAATTTTTCAGGTGGTCCTCTTCCAGCATTGGAATGGTGGCTCGCTCCTTGAGAACACTATGAATTTGGTTGATGTAGCTGAGGGTTAACAATTAGATCATCAACAGGAGAGGGCTGAAAATGCACCTTTAGAGCACCCAAATGTAATGACACAAATGTAATGACCTTTAGGGCAAAGGGAATCCATTATGACTGATTCCTTGCTGTGACTGAACAGGAATAATGAGGCTAGAGGAGGTGCCTGGAATGCCTGTGGCAAGAGAACAATATACAAGCAAACCACACACCAGCAAACCGTTCTCATCAGACCAGGTGGAATGCAGAAATTGGCAAGGAATCGGGCATTCAATGGGAATTGGGTATGTTGTAGCGTGGATGAAATTACCGGAGAGAGAGAGAGTCACTGGTAGATACAAAACAGCTTCTTTATTCGACACAACAGGGTACGTAGGCATCTTAAGGGCGGAGACGCTTTCTGCAGAAAGCTCTGCTAGCTAAATGTGGGCTCGATATTTATATGCTAAACACAAAGGCAATCGCTACTTAAAAAGTTACAGACAATGCATAGACAATGCTTCCTATTGAAGCTACATACAAAATCTCATAACATCCTTTCCTCCCGACGCCAACATACCTGGATTGGTATATACAGCCTTTAGGAATGTAAGTTAAGTCTATGATACATTTATTTGGCATTTCCCATGCTAACATAGAAAACAATTAATACAATTAATATTTATAATGTATAGGTGATACTGCCTTCGAAACTACTGTATCAGGTCAAACTACCAGAAGTATCCGGTATTCACACCTTTTAGGAAGCCCATTGTGGTGGACTCAATCCACAGTCCTTTGTCCAATAGTTAAAATAGAAGCCCGGTGGCCAAAGTCATTTAAGTGTAAACAAATCATCTAACCAGAAAGAAATCTACTCTAACAGGGTATACGAAACATGTAGTGTGTCAAGATGCCAAGACATTAGGAGAGTTTGAGAAACGACAGAGGAAAGATTTGAATTCATTGCTATGGCTGGGAATTATTGAAGACTTAGGTCATAGAGTTAGATGACATTGAGCGGAAAATCCTACAAAAGTTAGTGGATTTGGCCAGGTACATCATGGGTAAAACCCTCCCGACCATTGAGCACATCGACATGAAGTGTTGGTGTAGGAAACGAGCATCTATTAGCAACTTAACCTCTCTGCCTAGATAATGCTCATTTCTCCCAGCCACCATCAGGTAGAAGGCACAAGAGCATCAGGACTCACACCACCAGATTCAAGAACAGTTACTACCTCTCAATCATCAGATGCTTGAACAAATGGAGATAACTACATTCATTTAAGGAATGATTTATGCTAATTATTTATATCTGCATTGTACAGTTTGTTGCCCATTGATCCTGCTTACACTTACTGTTCTATAGATTTGCTGGGTATGCCCACAGAAACAAATCACAGGATTGTATGTGGTGACAATCACATGTACTCTGATAATAGATACACTTTGATTTCGATTTGACTTTTGACTTTGAAATACAGTTTTCAATTGATCAGAATAGCCTGATTTTGTGCTATATATTTTATGAATACATGAAACTAATTATTAACTGAATCTTCTGCACTGATGAGACTAATTATTGCAACCAGTTAAATAATTATAATACTGTATATATCTTCACTTTCAGGAGAAAGAATAATCAAGAAGGACATTGTATTTCTTATTGATGCATCAGATAATGTCAGGGGCACAGATTTTGGGTTTGTCCATGAGTTCCTCCGACAGGTAATAGAGAACGTTGATATTGGGAATGGTGATGTTCAGATAGGTCTGGTGCAATACAGCAATTATGCAGAGACTGAGTTCTATCTGAACACCTACTCTTCAGAAGATGAAATTATGTCTCACATGGAAGGACTCAGACAGAGAGGTGGGATGCCACTTAATACTGGGGCAGCTCTGGACTACGTGCTTAGAAATCACTTCACCAGATCCTCAGGAAGCAGAAAAGACAAGGGAGTTCCTCAGATACTGGTGCTCATCATGGCTGGAAGATCCAGAGATTATGTTATGCAATCTGCAGATGCACTGAAGCGAGCGGCTGTTACAGTATTTGCTGTGGGAACCAGGGACGTCGACTCAGCACAAGTGAAAGAAATTGCAAGTGAGGCCAGATTGGGCTTCAGTGTAGAGGATTTCCGCTCTCTACCCAACTTACAGGAGCAGGTGATGATATCATTGTCAACACTGCCTGCTATACGAGAACCCACTCACCAGCCAACTGTTCCTGTCATACCAGGTACCTCAGCTCATTTGCTGTGTTTAGTTGTTGACTTAATGCTGAAGTAATGAAACTTTATATGACTGTTTACACAAGAGATCAAAAGTTCTAGGATTTCTAGTGTGAAAAAGAGAATTTTTCTTTGGAGCATTTCCAGAATTTTCCATTTTTGTTTTAACTATCCAGTATCTGCAATTTTTTGTTTGATTTTCATGAGCTAATCAGCAACATATGGCCATTAATGGTCTCAGTGCAGAATTATCCCTTTGCAATATTATTATAAATTCCAAAGATATGTTCCAGTTGCTGTTTTTAGATCAGCAAGGACTGAATCTCCACTGCTATATTCCTAAATTATTATAGGCGTAGCTTGCTAATCAATCTCTTAATTCTAAACTGGCTGGTATTACATCCTACCTCCCCAACTGGAAATTTTCAGTGCTCTTCTTAGTTCTGTCTCTACCTTCACATTGTCATCATCTTCCTCTTTTATAGAGTTGAAGCAATGCAGTACTGATACAGACTCTTAACCCAACTAATCCACGCATCTTGTCCCATTTGTGTTTAGAATTAGGTTTAATATCACTGGCATATGTTGTAAAATTTGTTATTTTGCAGCAGCAGCACATTGCAATACAAATTATATGAAAACTCTATAGATAACAATAATAAATAAATAAATACACACACACACACACACACACACACACACACACATGCAATTAAATTAAATAAACAGTGAAAATAGAAAACAAAAAAAAAAACAATATAGTGATGTAGTGTTCATGGGTTCATTGTCCATTCAGAAATCTGATAGTGGAGAAGAAGAAGAAGCTGTTCCTGAAACATTAACTGTGTGCTTCAGGCTCTTATACAATCTTCCTTTATGGTAGTAATGAGAAAAGTGCATCACTTGGGTGATGGGGCTCCATTATTATGGATGCCGCCTTTTTGAAGTATCGCCTTCCGAAGGTGTCCTTGATGCTGCAGAGGCTAGTGCCTATGATGGGGTTGGCTAAGTTTGCAACTTTCTACAGTTTTTTCTAATCCTGTGCAGTGGTCCCTTCATACCAGATGGTGATGCAACCCGTTAGAATGCTGTCTCTATGGTACATTTGTAGAAATTTGAGAGTCTTTGGTAACATGCCAAGTCTCCTCAAACTCCTCATGAAACATTAAGAGTCATGCTTTCTTTGTAATTACGTCAATTGAATTGAGTTGTCCTCTGATCTTGGCAATCCATTTGCACATGTCTCATCACCATACAAGGATACATCATCAGTGCGCTGTTCACTTGTAGTGTGTCCTCCGAATGCTTGGCCTTTATATACTTATCAATCAGTTGATTGGTCATCATTACAGAAACTCAATTGTGATATAGGGAGTGGTTGGTTGCATGGTGGACTCTGTGCGGTTTTTGGAATTTTGCCCACATTGGCTTATAAATGCGATAGAGGTCTACTTGTCTACTTATCTCAAACAATAACGAGGTGGCCTACAGGGAAGAAGTCATCTCTCTGACACAGTGGTGTCAAGAAACCAACCTCTTCCTCAGTGTCACAAAAACAAAGGAGCTGGTTGTGGATTACAGGAGGAATGGAGACAGGCTAACCCCTATTGACATCAATGGTTCTGGGGTTGAGAGGATGAACAGCTTCAAGTTTCTCAGCATGCACATCACATCGTCTGTACACACCAGCTGTGTGGTGAAAAAGACACAACAGCGCCTCTTTCACCTCAGACAGTTGAGGAAGTTTGATCTGGGCTCCCAGATCTTAAGAAATTTCTACAGGGGCACAGTTGAGAGCATCCTGACTGGCTGCATCATTGCCTGGTATGGGAACTGTACCTCCCTTAATTACAGGACTCTGCAGAGAGTGGTACGGACAGCCCAGCGCATCTGTAGTTGTGAACTTCCCATGATTCAGGACATTTACAAGGACAGTTGTGTAAAAAGGGCCCGTGAGATCATTAGGGACCCAAGTCATTCCAACCACTATCTATTCCAGCTGCTACCATCCAGGAACTGGTACCGCAGAATAAAAGCCAGGGACAAACAAGCTCCAGGACAGCTTCTTCCACCCATCAGACTGATGAACTCATGACGATTTGAGTGTACTCTCTATTACATTTACTGTTCTAAATTACTATGATAGCACATGGCACATTTAGACGGAGACGTAACATAAAAATTTATACTCCTCATGTATGTGAAGGATGTAAGAAATAAATTCAATTCAATTCAATTTATAGACATGTTTGAGGAAAGCCACGCTTCTAGGTCATGCTGCTTGATAGCCAGTTGATAAAATCCAATATAGGGACTGCAGCAAATATTACATTGGCTAAACTGGGAGAAAACTATCCACAATGTTCCATGGACATAAATTGGCTGTTAAGTGACATGACCAATTCTCCCTAGTCTTTACCCATGAAGTTTGAGAGGGACATAAATTCAACAGAGCCCCAGTAAAAATCTTGATGCAAGCAAATATGAGGCACGCAAAAGAATTGCAGGACGCATGGAATTATTGAGGGTCTGAATTGTGGAACCCCTGACCCAGCAGCACCATGAGAGAATCTTCATCGCGTGGACTGTAGAGCTTCATGACAGCCACATCATAAAAGCAGCTCAGAAAGGGCAGTTAAAGTTAAACAGCTGGGAGAACTCAGAGGGCATCTCTGGAGGTGAGAGAGATGTGTCACTATTCCTGGTCAGCGTCCTGCAAGTGGACTGGGACAGTGGGGTGGGTGGTTGTAGAGAGAAGAGAATAGATGGCAAATACTGTATATAGTGGTGCAGGGGAGGGGTGTAGGTGATAGGTAGAATCAAATAGAACATAGAACAGTATGGCACAACACAGGCCCTTCAGAACATGATGTTGTTCCAGCCTATATAAACCTACTCTACAATCCGTCTAATCCTTCTCTCCTACACAGCCCATAAACCTCCATTTTCCTTACATTCATGTGGATATCTAAGAGTTTCTTATATTTCCCTAATGAATCAGTACAGTATGTACTCCAATCCCAGCAGTGTGTTCCAGGCATCTCCTTCTCTCAGTGTAAAACAACACTACCTCTCATATCTCCCCCAAAACTATCCTTCACTCAACTTAAACAGATGAAGATGGATTGATGGGTAGATGGAGTTAGGTGAAGAGAGGGATGTTGGCATGGAGAGGGTGAACAAAGGGAGAGAGAATATGGGCTGACTGGTGGGAGTGAGAAGGAAAACAGAGGATGTGGGGTTACTTAAAATTGGAAAATCTAATGTTCACATCATTGGGCTGTATACTACCCAAGTGGAACAAGAGGTGTTGTTGTTCTAGTTTGCATCTGGCCTCACCCTGGCAGTGGAGAAATTCGAGAGTAGACAAGCTAGTGTGGGAATGGGAAGGCAATTTGAAATGATAACTGCAGAAGAGCGATACCTGCCCCCTTTACCTCTTCCTTCACCACCATCTAAGGAGATTTATCTACAACTCTTCCAGCCTGATCTATTGCATTCAGTAAATGCAATGTGATCTCTTCTACATTGACAAGTCCAAACGACGACTATACAATCATTTTGTGGAGCAACGGCATTTTGCCTGTAGCAGCAATCTTGAGTTTCTGGTTGCACGTCATTTCAACTAATCCTGCCTTTCACACCCTGGTTCTTTCTTCCTTTGTTTTTGTTTTACACCTCTTGTTCTCCCCTGCACCTGACTCCATCTACCTTGCCATCTTGTTCCACCTCACAACTCCTGTCCCACCCTTACCTGCACTTCTATATCCTCATCATTTTTCCTCCTCACCCCCAGTCATTATGCAGGATCTTGACCCAAAATGACAGCAAAAAATTTTATCTCCATGGATGCTGCTTAACCTCCTGAGTTCTTTCAGCAGTTTGTTTTTTTTGCTCCAGATTCCAGCTTCTGCAGTCTGTTGTTTCTTTCAGCAGCAGAAGTTGGCTTTACCAGCTCCACTTACATCCCAGCATCAACTTGGCATTTTATAGAACGTAAAGTATAGATGTCACAAAGGTGGGGCATTGGGAGCAAGGGTGGACCCAAATGCAAGACACATCTTGTGAGGTTACTTAGATTTAGTTTATTGTTCGATACCAGGAAAGCAAAGCAGGAGCAGGAAATAGCGAACTGGACAAGGACTCAGGACTATGACTAGACTGCGACCAAGGGTCTGGGTTTGGACTCAGAATCGGCTCCCAGAACTAGAGGAGACATGAAGAGGCTAGGGTATGGACACCGGGCCAGAGATTGGGCAACGACCCAGTACCTGGGTTTTGCCTCGGGCTCGGACCCCAGAACCAGGCATAGACATGACATGGGCTAGGGAGAAGAGAACATGGGAACACAGAGCCTCAGTCTCGGGAGAGCAGGTACATGGAACCATGGACACATACATAGAACAGAGTTGGAACCCCTCCTTGGATACAGGACATAGGGCCGGGACTCACACACAGAACAGAGAGCCAGGACCCCTCCTTGGGTACAGGACATAGGGCCGGGACTCATGAACCTCCGCGGGGCAACGGCAAGACGGCCTGACTTACCCCACGGAGGTGAGGACAAGACAAGACAAGACATGACTCCCCATGGGGCAACAGCAAGACGGCCAGACTTACCCCATGGAGGCGAGGACAAGACTCCCCACGGGGCAACGGCAAGATGGCCTGACTTACCCCACGGAGGCAAGGACAAGACAAGACAAGACATGACTCCCGGCGGGGCAACGGTAAGAGGGCCAGACTTACCCCCACGGAGGCGAGGACCAGACAAGACAAGACATGACTCCCTGCGGAGCAACGGCAAGACGGTCTGAATTACCCCATGGAGGCGAGGACAAGACAAGACCAATACGAATGAACACCGGCGATGGAACTAGACCGAAGTGCAGGCGGGGGCTGCATATGAGGGCTAGAGGCGAGAGGGGCACAGAAGGGATTCAGACAAGGGGGTAGGACAGGAGTCACAGACCGCCAGGGCTAGGACTTGACTCAGAACTGGGAAGCCACTAGGACAAGGACTTGACTTGGAACTTGAATGCCGCTGGAGCCAGGACTTGACTTGGAGCCTCCGGGTAGTAGCGAGCTCTCGACTTGGCCTGGGAACAGTAGACAGCGGTTCTTGATTCCCTCCGGCGGGTTAACTGATGGACCCACCTCGGTGAGGAAACTTTGTAGGCTCGCTTTGGCAAGGTAACTGGACAGGGTTACTCTGGTGAGGAAGGGCGAATTACCGGCACACACTTCGGCAGAGACTGGGCTTGCTCTGGCCAGATGACATTGGCACGCCGTGACTTCGCAGACGCTCCCGCGCCGAACGGCTGAAAGCCGGAGACTATAAACTACCGGTTCAGCCGAATGTTAATTGCCTCTAATCATCAAAGTCGAGGGACACGGGAAAACAGGGAATCAACGATCCGGATCGTAACATAAACAAGGTAAATTTAAAGGGACCCCGATCCGGAACATGACAATAGATCAATAAGGCTCGGGGAAAGAAAATGATGTCAAAAGAAAGTAATCCCATCTGTCTGCTCATGATCAATATTCCTCCATTTCCTTCATGGTCAAGTGTATGTCAAAATGCCCTTTTATGCACCACTACCACTTTCTACTTCTTCCACCACCCTGGTAGTGTGTTGTACGCATCTACCACTCCCTGTATAAAAAAACTCCCTTCACATCTCTCTTGAATTCTCTCCACCCTTCCTGCCCCAATATTTTCATATCTGTTAAAATTAATTTAGCAGGAACCAAGCAAGAAACTAATGTTCTACATGCTCATGTACAGCACCAGACGCTGAACCAGATATTATTCCTATTCCTTACTCTCTCGGAAGGAGATTAAAACATCTTGATCAAATGTAAGAGGGTCTGCCAAATATACTGTTTTATGAAGTCGCATTTTCTAAGGAATAGAGGCATTAATAGTCATGGTTTAAAGCCTTTGGTTTAAAAACAAAATTTGGTGGATGTCACAGAACTTTGCCAGCAAGTCTGACTAGAACAGCCGTCACTCAGGTGTATGGACAACCTTGGGTCCCAGGACATTTCCCACATGGTTTTAGGCATGGAATCCTACATTTAACCAGGTGATAGGTGGTGTTGTCATTAATTACTTAAGTATTTTAAATGATTATTTTGTTTTTCAGCTATTTAAGTCTTAGTTTTCATTTACTTTTAATTGTCTATTTCAAATACCTATTTTTTGTCAAAGGTATGCAAGCATCAATGATATTATTTTCAGCATTTATAGTTGGAAAATCCCTATGGACAAAGCCTGTCAGAGGTACTTTGAAACTGAGACCTCAGAATGATACCACCATTAAACCATTTCTGTTTGTACCATATTGTTCGACTGAGGGTGCAATGAGTATGTTTTAATGGAAAGGAGATAAATGAGATTAAGTTCTATTACATTGTGCAATTGCGCTAGTTCATAGAAGACTTTCTTTTTGCAATTATCTAAAACATTTCAAGAGGGAGCTTTGGAAAATGAGTGTAGTTTGTATTGTCGATTGTGACTAAAGTGACAGACATTGCATTTTTGTGGAAGCATTTACCTAGACTTGTTTTTATTTTCTCTGGTGACTGTATGTGGACTGATATTTTAAAAAATCATGCATTTATTCCAGCTGTATTAGGTAGTGGAAGCAAAAGAGACATAGTGTTTCTTGTCGATGGATCAGATGAAGTTGGAAACACAAATGCTCCTTTTCTCCGTGAGTTTCTGACAAGCCTAATTGAGAATCTTGACATTGGAAATAATGATGTTCAGATTGGTCTGGTGCAATACAGCAATTATGCAGAGACTGAGTTCTATCTGAACACCTACACTTCAGAAGATGAAATTATGCTTCATGTGGAAGAGCTTCAGTTAAGGGGAGGAAAAATACTGAACACTGGGGCAGCATTGGACTATGTCCTTAGAAATCACTTTACCAGATCTTCAGGAAGCAGGAAGGCTGATGGTGTGCCTCAATTTTTGGTGCTGCTCACTGCTGGAAGGTCCAGAGATAACATCAAACCATCTGCAGATGCACTGAAGCAAGCTTCCATAGGTATCTTTGCTGTAGGGGCTAAGAATGCGGACCCAGCACAGCTGAAGGAGATGGCGACTAACCCCAATTTTGTCTTCAGAGCTCAGGAATTCCACTCTTTGACACATGTACAGGAACAAATGATGATACCACTGACTACGCTGACTGTTCCTCAAGTATCTACAGAAAACCCAACTCTTCTGAGTAAACAAGGTACTTCAAATTTTCTGTTGTACTCAGTGCTACTGTATTTGATATCACACTTGTAAAATTCAATATTACATCCTGCATCAAAGGTATTAACTTTTAATTGACAGCTAATCAGTAATATCAGCAAAGATAATCACATGACTTGCTGTTTACATGCTTGATTGTATAACACTGAATGCATATAAAATTAAAATGAATTGACAAACAAGGGAAGTGTATTTGATGTGCAAAACTCATCCCTTGCATTAGGTTTATCCTTAATGTGACTATTACTGTTACAAACAGAGACGAATGTTTCATAAACAAGTGCTTCAAGAGTAAGGTGGTCAGAAAGAAAGTCATGCAAGAATTATGATCAAGGGGCAGCTTTCCAGCTACTTAAATGGCCAGTGCTTTTAGAAATCAATTTCAGCAGTTCCCAGATAAGCAGAAAACTTTTAATGCATGGTTCCACAGGCCAAGAGCACAGAAGAGGACGTGTAGGTTACCAAGTGTAGTAGGTGGTACATTTTTAAACATTCTATATTTATTCTGGAACATTGTTTACCAGGAGAAGTGTGCCTACATATAAGGATACAACTTAGGAGCAAGGATACTTAACTCTTCAACACGTTCCACCATTCCATATCATACCGGATTTGGTTAGAAATTCAACTTTGCAATCTTGTCTACCCCTGCTAACTTTTCACACATTTCCCAATGAAGAATCTATCCTAAAACATTTCAAGCAGTCTGACTCCACCACACTTTGAAGAACAAAATACCTAAAATTCATAACCATCTGAGAGAAAAAAAAAATCATAATTGCTGTCTAAAATGGGTGACTCCTAGTTCCAGATTGTCCAATAAAGGCAGCAATCTCTCCATATCTGCCTGTCAATACTGCACAAGAATGTATATGTCTCAATCAAATCCACTCTCCAGAAGATGCAAACCTTGTCTGGCTACCTTTCTTTACAAGATAGCTTGTCATTCCAGGTATCAGTTGACTATTAACACTTACATCCTTCAGTACTGTTACCCTGAACTGAGGATATCAATACTGTTCACAGTCCTTTAGCTGTAGTCCATATGATGCCACAAATAATAAAGCATAACCTCTCTAGCTTTGTATTCCATCCTTCAGAATAACAATAACTTTCCTCGTTACTTGCCATATCTACATACTGCTCATCTACATGAAATGTCTGCAAACTCTCAGATTTTAAATAATATGCTATTTTGTCATTGTTCCTGAGAAAACAGACATTAAAAAAAATTCCTACATCATACTTCATTGACCAGTTCTTTGTCCACGTATCTAATTTTTCAATATTCCTCCTTACAAATTAATTGTCCACCTATCTTTGTGACATCAATAATTTAGACATACAAATTTAGCAATAAAAGGCATTGGGTCAAGTGCATGGAAATGAAAGGTTTAGGAGACCATGAACAAAACATGACACGTGGGTCTAAAAACGCAAACACGAGGAAATCTGCAGATGCTGAAAATTCAAGCAATGCACACAGAAAATGCTGGTGAACGCAGCAGGCCAGGCAGCATCTATAGGAAGTCGACATTTCGGGCCGAGACCTGATGAAGGGTGGTGGTAGAGGGGAACTGGTTAGGTCTGGAATCCAAAAAGAAGCGGAGAGCTTTGAGACCTTCTCCCCCTCCCCCTCCCACTTTCAAATCTCTTACTAGCTCTTCTTTCAGTTAGTCCTGACAAAGGGTCTGGGCCCGAAACATGGACTGTACCTCTTCCTAGAGATGCTGCCTGGCCTGCTGCGTTCACCAGCAACATTTGTGTGTGTCAGCTAGAAAAGACCAGTTTATGCCTGCTGTGTGTTTCCTGTTTGCAAGTCAATCATAATTCCATCTTGATAGGTTACCTTCTGCAATTTAAGTTGTTTTCAGCAGTAACCTTTGTTGTGGCCCCTTTCTGGTACAACCAACAGTTCCTCTTTATCCTTAGCACTTCTTCAAAAAAGTCTAATCAATTGGTCAACCATAATTTGTCTTTTGCAAAACCAATTTGACTTTGCCTGATTATCTAGAATCACCTTGACTATCCTTCCATAAAAATATCTTCTAATGTTTTCTCAAAGGCAGATGTTAAGCAAACTGATTTGTAGTTTCCTGCCTTCTATCTCCTTCTCTCATCCTGAATATGTCCTTTAAAAAGGGGGAATAGCTCATCCTAAAATAACACCACATCACAGAATCTCCTAGGGTAAGAGCACATAATTATTGCACGCAGAACTGGGGAAAGACTGCATAGTTATGGTACAGTATGTGAAACCAAGTTCAAATGGGGATCAAAAATCACATTATACTTACTCAAATGAGACGAGAACGTTCTCCAAGTGCCCTAGCCAATATTCCTCTTTCAATCAAAGCCGCTTAAGAAAATCCAACATGTCACTTATAGCATTTCCCGTTTTGTTGGACTCTAAACCTACTTAGCTTGGCTGCCGTTTATTGAGATTGTCAGCAACTGATTGCTACTTAGTAACTTGCTTGCATTGAAACATGTAGGAATGCCTGGACCGTGTTAAAAGGTGTTATATCAATATTTGTATTTTCTCAGCTCAGAACAGCTATTACATTTAATGGACACAGTTTGTATTCTGGCTTATAAAGTATCTAGTATTTTGATGATGCTCAGACATTCTTTCCTTCATTCAGTTGGTTTGATGGATTAATATACATTTTAATTTTTATTTAAAGGATTACTTTAAAAGTAAATTAGCCTGGCATTCACGTTATTATGGGCTTGGTTCTTTTATTATCAAACAGAAAATAAAATGTAATTATCAAAGCCAGCGCTCTCCTCTCAATGTCCCAATGTGCACAGGTTTTGGCTCATCATGTTTTCCCATTCCTTACCTTCATCCTTGCCGACACATTGATATCCTCATACTTGTCATCAAAAGTTTTCACAACACGACAGCATCTGTTGTGAGCATCAAACAATCTGCTAGAGGAGCCCAGTGGGACGGGCAGTGTCTGTGTGACGGAAAGAAATGACAACGTGTTGGGTCAAAGACCTGCATCAGGATTGAGCACGGAGAGGCAAGACGTTGAGTGGAAAGAGGGGGAAGGGTGGTAGTGAGAGAGGAGTCAAGGATATTGGTGCATTGAGGAGGGGGTGTAAGATGATGGGCAAGTTGTGCCAGGTGGGGGGGGGGGCTGTGTGAGATGGTGACAAAGGAACGATAAATGGAGGCAAAGAGGGAGAGGCTGAGATCTATATGGAGGGATGACAGAGCAGGGTGATGGGGGTGGGGTAGGGGAGAGTGTGAAGATAGGACGTACCTGCTGGAGAGAGATAAACAGGACTACATCGGGCTACCTGTGTTGGACTCTGATAGGTAAGGGAAGTGAGAATGGGAACCACTAGGGGAGAGGTGAATGACAGATGGTGGTTGGAGGGCTTGGGAGAAAATTGGAGACAGCTGCTGGAGGGAGATAAACAGGAAGACAATTGGGTTGGAATGGGAATCTGATGGGGGGTGTGGTGGTGAGGATAAGTTACTGGATGAACTGACCTATGAATAAACTATGTATGTATACTGCTGAGTGGAACCAGGAGGGGGAGGGGGACAAAGATGGCCAATACTTTCTGTGATCTTCTTTACAAGTAGGACAGCTTATTCTTTACAAATAAGACATGTTCCCCATTCCTTTGTCATATGCCATCTAACTTATAGTGGCAAACTGGTTAAATACTTTGATTAACAATCTAGAGGTCTAGACTATTGATCTGAAGAGTTTAAATCCTAATCCTAATAATTAGAATTGTTGGGGAATTAGAACTCAGGAAAATAAATAAATAAAAGGAAAGTTAGCTGTTTTTAGTAGTGGCCATGGATGCTATCAGATTATCAAAAAATAGCACTTACAAGCCAGGCAGCATCTACGGAAGGAGAAGTGGGATTAACTTTTCAGATCGAAGTCCTGTTGTGTGTCCCAGCATTTTCTAGCCTAATTTAAAAAACACAGTCTCTGCAGATTTTTTAAAGATATATAAAACCATCTGGCTCATTAATGTTCTTCAGAGAAGTAAATTTGTCCTGCTTACCTGGTCTCACACATAAATATTTCAGAACCTTCACTGCTTTCTGAAACGGCCAAGCTCCCTGCTCAGAAGCAATTAGGGATCGACAATAAATGCTGGCCTAGTTAGCAACACACACATCCTTCGATGAAATGTCAATAAAATAACTTTTCCCCAAGTTGTGATATTTCCATCACACCTCCTTTTGATGTACCATTTAAACTGGCTCTTTTCTATCTCTTGCAAGTTCTATGCCTTTCAGTCACATCCTTCTGAGGGTTTTTCTCCCCCTCTGAATTCTTTGTACCTATTTCAAATCCTTCATCAAAATTGTCCTCTTAGATTGGGAGCCAATAAATTGGCTAAATATTTCTCCTATTTCCTAGTCCCTGATCTTCTTCAAAATTGCTTTTGGATATTTAGTTATGTAATAACTTTGGCTATTTGAATGAAAATTGTATTTGTGCAATTGTATGTAATGTGCTGTGAAATATAATGCATATTGTTCCAGTTTTTCCTGATGACGAAGTCGAGAGAGACATTGTGTTCCTTATCGATGGATCTGACAATATTGGAAAGACGGATTTTCCACAAATCCGTGATTTTCTTACACATATAATTCAAAATCTCAACATTGGAAGTGACAGAATCCAAGTAGGTCTGGTGCAGTACAGCACTTATGCAGAAACTGAATTCTATCTGAACACCTACTTATCAAAAGCTGAAATTTTGTCTCATGTAAGAGGACTGAAATTAAAAGGTGGGACTAAACTTAATACAGGTGCTGCATTGGACTACCTCTTTAGATACCATTTTATCAGCTCTGCTGGAAGTAGGAGGCGAAATGGCATTCCTCAGTTTTTGGTTGTGCTTACTGGTGGAAGGTCCAGTGATGATGTCAAACCATCTGCAGATGCAATGAAGCGAGCTGCTATCATAACTTTTGCAATTGGAGTCAAGAATGCTGACTTAACGCAACTAAGTGATATTGCAATCGATCCCAGCTTAGTCTTCAGTTCAAATACGTTGTATTCTTTGCCAAACATAGAAGAAGACGTGACAACACTATTAACGACACTGCCTGCTCCTCACCCAATGCCTGAAGAGCCAACTGCTCCCATTGAACCAGGTATTTGATTTATTTTATTTGTTGCACTCAGCCTTGTGCCGTATGCATTTTGCTGTTAACGAAACTCCTTAAGACCAGCAAACCATCTAGCATGACCACAGAAAGCCAGGAGAAACACACTCTCACAGCAAAAAGAGCATGGGAAAGTAAAGCAGGGTAGGAAACTATGGCAGAGACAATGTTTGTGTAACACTCAGGTCTATCAACCCACGTTCGTCTAGGGGGAAACCACCGTCTGCCCGCCAAACTGTGTCTCACGTTTGCGTAGATGCTGTGTAATGCACTCTGGTACAACGCACAATATAAAATATCAGGCAGTACACAATGTACGTTTAAACGATTACACTTTATAAATTTTACTGTGACTATGGGGTTAATAAAGAAGCAAAAATATAAATTAAAAAGGCGCCAATAATAGGGATTATACAGTTCGTGCACAATGTTGGAGCTCGCACAATATCCTTGATCCACCATTCGCTTTCCTCTGAACTCCACTACCCTCAGACTGGGACCAACCACGGTGGTCTACCAGAGTGATTCCTGCACATACTTCCTCTTCGCCTCTCCTTGCCGATCTCCCACGCACTTACCCAGGTTCCCACACATACAGATAGAATAACATGACTTCCATTGGTTAGTTCCCCATTATCCATAATTATAAACCAAACATTTCAGCTACAAAGAACATTACTTCATCAGTTAACATTACAGAGAAGCCATTTCATTATAACACTACAGTTAATATTACTGAGAACCCTACATTTGCAAAAGTAAATCAAATGATTTTAGGATAGGAGCACATATCTAATGGAAAATAATAAAATATGCATGTATATGTATTGTATCAACGTTAATCAGACTCAAACATTAATGTAAATAATAAGGCCATTCTAAACTTATTTTCAAATTTCAACTTACTTAACAGAAAGAATCGAAATAGACTCACTTCATTTCTTCTATCAATGTAGCTATAGCTGATTGCTAATCAGAATATTTGCATCTTCTAACTAACAAAATGTACATGATAATTAAAATATTTCAGCAGTTGCAGCAGGTATAGTTTGAACAAACACCAGTGCAATTTTAGGATCAAAAAATGTACGAGGAGGAGAATTAGAAGGAAAAACTTTAATTCTTGTTGGGTAACGCAAGGAAGGAAACAGTTTCTTATCATATGCCTGTTTCATTACCAGAGAAAATTTTGATTTTTGTTCCATTATCTCCTTCGAATAATCCTCATAAAAACAGAGCTCAGATTCCTTAAATCTAAAAACGCTATGTTTTCTTGCCTGTCGCATTATTTGATCTTTAAAGTGATGAAAACAAACCAGAACAGACCTTGGTTTATTTCGATCTTTAGGTTTCGAAGTAAAAGCTCTGCGTGCTCTTTCTATAGTAGGCGGCTGTGATAATATGGTAGGAAATAAGGTATGAAAAGGCTTACCAAAGTAAGCAATTAAATCTCCATCTTCAGCTCCTTCTTGCAGCCCAACAATCTGTATATTCCTTCGGTGAGACCTAGTTTCCAGGTCTATAACATTCTACATGCTCATGTACAGCACCAGACGCCTGAACCAGACATTATTCCTATTCCTTACTCTCTCTTGGAAGGAGATTAAAATATCTTGCCCAAATGTAAGAGAGTCTGCCAAATATACTGTTTTACGAAGTCACATTTTCTAAGGAATAGAGGCATTAATAAACATGGTTTAAAGCCTTTGGTTTAAAAACAAAATTTGGTGGATGTCACAGAACTTTGCCAGCAAATCTAACTAGAACAGCCATCACTCAGGTGTATGGACAACCTTGGGTCCCAGGACATTTCCCACATGGTTTTAGGCATGGAACCCTACATTTAACCTGGTGATAGGTGGCGCTGTCATTAATTACTTAAGTATTTTAAATGATTATTTTGTTTTTCAGCTACTTAAGGCTTAGTTTTTATTCACTTTTAATTGTTTATTTCAAATACCTATTTTTTTGTAGCTATAGCTGATTGCTAATCAGAATATTTGCATCGTCTAACAAACAAAATGCACATGATAATTAAAGTGTTTCTGCCAAGGTCAAATTTCATTGGGTGTTAGGGTTTATTGACTTTGCTCAATACAGTAAATTGTTCTTAACTACTTGCTAAACACATTTGTTTTCAGTTATTTTATATAAGCCACTTTCAAAAGCAAATGATTAGCAATGGTAGGGAGAGTAAAAAATGTGACTTATTGTGATACTTGAAGTCATCAGGAAAGTAACATGAGCTTCAGCATTATTTTCTCAGACCCAGGAAATGGCTGATCTAGATTTCAATTAGATCATAACAATTCTGTTTGGTTATCTATTTTTCTTGGTTCTCAAAACTTAAAAAAAACCATTATTCTCAGTTCTGATATTTTCAATTGCCCTAATATCTCAACTCACTCCAGCCTCCAAAGCTTTTTTAACAAAGAGAGACCCAGATTTCGAATGCCCTTTTGTATGAAGGAGTGCTTTCTGAACAGTTAATTTCAATTCTTTTTCGGATTAGGGCTCCTTGCTGTGCAGTCTCCCACCAATGGATTTCCTAACCATTTATCCTATCAATTTATGTTAAACATTTCTTAAACACCTCAGAAAGATCAATCCTTAACCTTCTTTGCTCAAGTCATGTAATACAACCCTTTCAACCCTGGTATCATTTCATCTTCAATACATATTTCTTATTGTGTGTTCAGATCTCATCAAATACAGTTTAACCAAAGCCTTTTGGAGCTGTAACAAGACTTTCATCTGCATTGCAATGAAGTAAAATGTAGCATTAAAAACATTTTTATACATGTCTACTAGATCACGGTAATTGCTGTATCTTGAACACAACACTTTTCAAGAAGCAGAAGACAGCAGATGCTGGAATCTGGACCACCAAATAATCTGCTGGAGAAACTCAAAGGTTCAAGAAGCATTTGTGGGAGAACAGGAATCATTGACATTTCATACTGAAACAAGACTGGTTCTGATGCAGGATTTCGACCCAGAAAACAAGCCATTCCTTTCCTCCCACAGATGCTGTTCTGCCTGCTGAGTTCCTCCAGCAAATTGTTATCCCCAAGTCTCTCTGCTGCTCTCATCTTCCAAAATGAATAACTTTGCATTTTCCACGCTATACTATATTAACAAAACCTAGCAGTGACCCTTTGCAAAACCTTCCTCCTGTCTAATGATTTACTGTGACACTAAATTTGGCCCTTTCAGCAATGTGCCCGTATGCATCCTTTCATCCATTTATCTATTTCTCAGGAGGTGAAAAGCTGACATCCCAGTATAGATATCATGATTCTGTAGATATTTACCCATTTTTATCTCCTCAGTTAAGCCATTTGTTAATCATTTAATCCGGTAAGATTTCCCCCTGATTTATTTCTGTCTTCCTCACATACCTAATAATCTATCAGGGAAAAAAAAAATCTTAAATACTTAAGAAAATCCTTAGTGTTAATCTTGATATTCTTCTCAAACTACTGAGTCAGATTTGGCCAATCGTATAAAAAAAAAATCAAATATTTGGAACAGGCTGATACCACCAATAAAAAGAATCCTCTCCAAATTCGGGAAAGAACTAAATAGTTTTTCCTAATAATCCATGATTCCATAAGCAAACCTTTATTCAATATCAGGATTTGCCATTTAAGGAAAAACTGTTATTAGAAAATAAAATGAGTTGATGAATAAAATGCCATATTAAATTTGGACGACTTGATTTGAAGCCATACTTTGCCTTGTCAGAACACCTTAAGCAACCTAATTTTGCAGCCAGTAAGGACTCTTAAAACAGTCAATAACATTTAATAAATGTTAAATTGTAAAGCATCTAAATTGTTCACAGAACAGTTCTCCAAATGGCATGTGTTAATTACTATATAATTGATTCTCATGGTAATTGAGGTATAAACATTGGAATGGTATGTCCCTTTGAGAGAGCAGATAGGGACATAGACCCAACAATTCTGTAGATGCTTGAAATCAAGAGCAACGCATACAAAATGCGGAAGGAACTCAGCAGGTTAGGCAGTATCTACGGAAATTAATAAACAATCAATGTTTTGACCTAAAACCCTTCATCAGGACTGGAAAGGAAGAGGAAGAAAGCCAGAATGGGTTTGTAGTTTAATGCTTTGGACTTCCATTGCTGCAGAACCTTCGTCCTAGAAGTAGGTCAATAACCCATTAGTGCAGAAGTCATCTGCCACTGAGTCTCATGACTGGGCAGGCATCAGAAGAGATTCATCAGTTATTGTCTGGGATGGAGCACTTTAGATTGTGACTAGAGAGGCTAGGGCCTGTTTTACCTGGAGTAGAAGGGGTTAAAAAGGGTCATGATTGAGGAATATAAAATCATTATTGGCATAGATAGGGTAGAACGCAGGAATCTCTTCCCAACACAAGAGATTCTGCAGATGCAAAATCCAGAGCAACACACTCAAAATGGTGGGGAACTCAGCAGGTCAGGCAGCCTCTATAAAGGGAAATAAGCATTTGATATTTTGGGCTGAGACCTTTTATCAGGATGAGAAAGGAAGAGGGAAGAAGCCTGAACAAGAAGATGGAGGGAGAGGAAGGAGTACAAGACGGCAAGTGATAGGAGAAACTAGGTGAAGAGGAAGATGAGCTTTTCTCCCCTTGACAGAGGTGTTTAAACTAGATGGCTTGGATTTAGGGTAAAAGGGAAGGATCTAAAGGGGATCTGAGGAGACATCTTTTACCCAGAAAGTTGCGAGCATCTGGAATACACTGCAGGATAGATTGATAGAATTAGAGTTGCTAACAACATTGAAGAGGTGTCTAGGTAAGCATTTGAACTGCCTTTTCATTGAAGGTTATGTGGGTCAGGTTGCTGGAAGATGGAATACAGGTGGGGTGCCCACTGGTTGGTGTGGTCAAGTTAAAAAAATGGCATGCTCTGATATTTTATCAGTCTATCACTTACCAGATGGATGAATGTGAAGTTCACTTCTACAGCAGTCTAGCATTTAGAATATGTATTATAAAGCTAGAATTATGTTATAAAACATGTAAGTGTATCGCAGTACAGACAGGGCCTTTGACTCTGTGTGAATATGTTAACCATGATACCAATCTAATTAATCCCATACATGTCTACTTGGTCCATATCCCTCTATTCTCTGCCTGTTTGTATGTCTGCTTAAATGCTTCTTTAGCATTGCTATTAAACAACACAATATTTCTTTCAGTTGCTCCCCCAGATGCAAGCAGGAGAGATATTGTATTCCTTATCGATGGATCAAATAATGTTGGAAATGCAAATATTATGTATGTTCGTGATTTTCTCATTAGTGTCATAGAAAATCTTGACATTGGAAGAAACAGAATTCAAGTAGGTTTGGTGCAGTACAGCAACTTTGCAGAGACTGAGTTCTACTTGAATACATATTCTTCAGAAGATGAACTTCTGTCTCATGTGAAAGGACTGAGTTTAAGAGGTGGAACCTCTCTCAATACTGGTGCCGCGGTAGACTATGTGCTCCGATACCACTTCACCCAATCTGCAGGGAGTAGGAAAGAGGAAGGAGTTCCTCAGATCTTAGTGCTGATCACTGGTGGGAGGTCTGGAGGTTATGCCGGGCAGCTGAAAGATGCATTGAAGCGAGCTGCTGTGTTGACCTTTGCTATAGCAGCCAAAGATACTGATCCATTACAGCTCCAGGAAATGTCAATCGACCCAGGTCTGATCTTCAGAGTGCAGGAATTCAACTCACTGCCAGATGTACAGGAACAACTAATGCTATCATTATCAACGCTGACTGCTCCGACAGTAGTTCACAAACAGCCAGCAGTAATTACCGAAGGACCCATAGGCACAGTTACTGAAGGTACATAAATTTTGTTGTGTGTTTGGTCTTCATCAATCCTGATTCCTTCTCATCAAGCTGGTCATTAGAATTTACGTCAGTCATGTAAAAGAAGATTTGAAATCAGTCTTAGAGTTACCTAGACGCTTCCTGCTAAGCTGCAGCTTAATCTCACATTTGGCAATCTATTTTTCAAATCTGTCCATTGGCTACCCCTTACAATCTCCCACTAACCTAAGAGATAATAGTGCTTTTCCAAATCTGACCTTATTAATTGTCTCTGAATTTGATCACAAAACATTTTCTTTGCTCATTTAAGATGCACCTCAAATCTTTGACGTGAGTAGGCTTTGTGTATAGGCCATATCAAGTGTACAGTTGAATTAATTTTCCTAATCTTTAAAGTAAGTTTGTGGAAGCAAACAAACAGTACTGAATTTTATTGTTTTCTCAGCCTCTGAGACACCTATACTTTGAAACCTGCAGCTTACATATTAGTTGAAAGGGAATGAGAAGGGATGTCATCAATTAACCTGGCATACTCAGGACATTTATGAAGCTAGACCATAAAACACATGAGCAGAAATCGACCCATCGAGACTGCTCCACCATTTGATTGAGCTGATTGATTATCCCCACTCTCCTGCCTTTTCCCTGTAACCTTTGAGACCCAATGACTCAACCTTCACGGTTATCTGTGCCAATGAATTCCACAGGTTCACTACTCCCTACCTGAAGAAATTCCTCTTCACCTCTGTTGTAAAGGGATGTCCTTGTACTCTGAGGCTGTACGCTCCGGTGCTGGACTATCCCACTTTTGAAAACATCCTTTCAGTGTCTATTCTATCTGTGTTTTTCAATATTTGATAGGTTTCAATGAGATTCCCCCTCATTCTTCTAAACCCTAGTGAGTACAGGCCCAGAGCAACCAAAAGCTCTTCATACATTAACCCTTTCATATCCAGGATCATTCATGTGACCCTCCTCTGGTCCTTCTCCAATGGTACCTCATCCTTTGTTAGATAAGGGGCTAAAAACTGCTCACAGTACTCCAAGTGCGGTCTGACCAATGCCTTTTAAAGCCTCTATGTTAGATTCTTGATTTTTTATGCTAGTCCTCTCGAAATGAATGCTAACATTGCATTACCTTCCTCACCACTGATTCAACCTGCAAGTTAAAGTAAGGGAATCCTCCACAAGGATGCTAAATCCCTTTCCACCTCTGAATTTTAAATTTGTTCCCCATTTTAAAAATAGCCTCCGCCTTTATTCATCCTACCAAAGAGTGCATGACCGTACACTTGCCCACATTGTATTCTATCTGCTACTTCTTTGTCTATTCTCCTATTCTGTTCAAGTCCTTCAACGTATTTCCTCTTCCTTAACAGTGTCTGCCCCTCCACTTATGTTTATATCATCCAAAAATTTGGCCACAAAGCCATCAATTCCATCGTCCAAATCATTGGTATATAATGTGAAAAGAAGTAGTATCAAAACTGACCCCTGCAGCACTCCACTAGTCACTAGCAGCCTACCAGAAAAAGCCATATTTATTCCCACTCTTTGCCTCCTGCCAGTCAGCCAATTTTCTATCCATGTTAATACCTTTCCTGTAATACCATTCTTATCTTGATTAGTAGTCTTCTGTGTGGCACATTGTCAAAGACCTTCTGAAAATCCAGTTGATATTCTGGAATATTGGCCATTATGCCTATATTTTCAAACAGACCTAGCTCATTTTGTAGTTTTAGATAACCTTCGTTACTGTTTGCCATACCACCAATTTTGGTGACATTTGTAAACTTCCTTGTAACTTTACCCTCTCTGATTTCTCCCACCAAGCCCCCACTTGGCTAGCTCGCCATGAATCCTGTGTAATCTAACCTTCCAGACCATTTCACACAAGATACCTTGGCAAGATGTTGCTAACATTCTCTTCCTTATCCTCATCAATCCTCTTGGCTACCTCGTCAAAGTACTCAGTCAATGCTTGGTTAATTTTGTGAGACCCAATTTCCTACACACAAAGCAATGCTGACTATCCTTAACCAACCTTTGTGTCTCTAAATGCTGCTCGATCCTGTCTCTCAGAATACCCTCAAGTAGCTTTTCACTGATGACCTTTAGGCTACTCGCCAGTACTTCCCTGCATTATTCTCACAATTATTCTTAAACATTGGCCTAAATCAGCCACCACTCAGCCTTCCAAATCCTCAACTAAGGCTCACAATATCTTTTCCAGAGCCCCTAAATTTCTTCTTTGTCTTATCACAATGTTTTAGGATACCCTTAGTCAGAATCTAGAGATTCAGGCACCTTTATACATTTTAATATCACCGGTGGCAAATCTTCTATGATAAAGATCTGTTTTTCTTCCCTAGGTTTCCATAGCTTTGATAACCATCTTCACAGTGATTACAGACGATAAATACTCAATTAAGACCTCATCCATCTCACAGAGATGACAACGTTGACCCTTAAAGGAATCTATTCTCATCCAGTTACCTCTTTGCTCTTAATAGACTTATAGAATCTCTTAAGATTTTCCTTTACCTGATCTTCCAAAGATAGCTCATGTAATCTTTTTGCCTTTTAGATTTCCATCTTAAGTATACGCAGACATCACTTATACTCCTTAAGTGTTTTGCATGATCCCAGCTACCTGTGCTTGACAGATGCTTGCTTTCTCCAGAACTTCAATATTCCTCATTAACCAGATCAATCCTGGCTGCCTTGCCTTTCATTCCAGCTGGAACATGCATGCCCTGATCTACCCTTGTCTCACTTTTAAGAGCCTCCCTTTACCTACAAACAGTCTCTCCCAAATAACCTTTGCAAATTCCTGTCTAATGTCATCCAAATTAGCTTTGAACAAAATTGGACTTTAAGTTGTAGACCAATCCTTCCATAATTATATAAAAACTCATAGAATTATGGTCACTGATTCCAAAGTGTTCCTCCAATAACACTTCAACCACTTTCCCAGCCTCATTTCCTAATAAGACATTGAGTGTTGCCGACTTCTAATAATGCTATCTCCATATTGCTTGAGAAAACTTTCCTGGGCACACTTAACAAATTTCGCCCCATCCAATCTCTTAGCCCCGTGGCGGTTCCAGTCAATATTAGGGAAGCTAAAACTACAATTACTATCCTTTTATTCCTACAGCTATCTGCAGTCTCTCTACATATTTTCTCCTCTCTTAGTTGCTGACTATTGTAGGGGTGAGGGGGCTTTGTGTAGTACAATCCCTTCAAAGTGATCATCCCCTTTTTATTTCTAAGTTCTACCCATAAAGTCTCATTGGACATTCTTTTGGGAATATGCTCTTTAGGTATTACACTGACATTCTCCCTAATCAAAAACGTATCTCCCTGTCCTCTCTTACCTTCACCTCTATTGTGCCTGTTGTCTTCGTATCTCAGAACAATGAGCAACCTGTCCTGCACACCCATCGACTATATTTTTCAAGTCCCACATACATATCAGCTGTCTTGCTATAAGGCTTTGCATAAAATATATGCAGATTTGTCTTCTTTGCTCTGTCCTATCTCCACTTGTCCTGTCTAATGTCTTGCTTCCTTGAACTTTCCTTGCTTCAACTTTCTCATCTGCCACCCACCCCAACCACTGTCCTGCTGCCTGACACGTTTAAACCTTCCCAAATAACGAAGTGCATCCAGCTGCAGCTTCCAAACACTCTGCGTTAAGGAGTTGGAGCTGGAATTGGGTGAACTCCAGACCATTTGGGAGGCTGAGAGGGTGATAGACAGGACATATAGAGAGGTACAGTAACTACACCCAAGGTGCAGGACACAGGAAACTGGGTGACAGTCAGGAGGGTGAAAGAGGTAAAACAGTCATTGCAGAGTACCTGTGTGACCAACTCCCTCAACAACAGGTATACTACTTTGGATATTTTTTTTTGGGGGGGGGGAGAGAATGACCTATCAGGGGAAAGTCACAGCAGTCAGGTCTCTGGCACTGAGTCTGGCTCTATGGCTCAGAAGGGAAGGGGAAAGAGGAGGTGAGCAATTAGCTGGGGGAGAAGAAAGGTGGTTCTGTGGATGAAAATGAGATTCCCAGGTGGAATGCTGCCTCCCGGGTGCCAGGGTCTGGGACATTTCAGATTCTTAAGTGGGAGCGCGAACAGCCAGAAGTCATGGTCATACAGGTACCAATGATACAGGAAGGAAGAAGGACGAGGTTCTGCAAAATGAAATCAGGGAGTTAGGTGTTAAGTTAAAGGACAGGACCTCCAGAGTTGTAACCTCAGAATTGCTACCCACACCACATGCTGATAGAAAGATCATACAGTTTAACACGTTGTTAAGGAGTTGGTGTGGGAGGGAGGGGTTCAGATTTTTGGATCATTGTGTTCTCTTCCAGGGAAGGTGGGATCTGTACAGAAGAGACGGTTTGCACCTGAACTGGAGGGAGACTAATATCCAAGTAGGAAGGTTTGTTAGTACTAAAAAGTGTGGAGGTGTTGGTGGGGGGTTTAAACTAAAATTGCTCAGGGATGGGAACCAGAGTGCCAGAACAAGTAATGCCTAAGTTGCATATATTCCAATGCAAGATGTATTGTAGGAAAGGCAGATGTGCTCAGGGCATGGATCAACACATAGAATTATGATATTATAGCCATAAGTGAGACTTGGTTGCAGGAGGGGCAGGACTGGCATCTCAATATTCTGGGGGTCCATTGTTTTAGATGCAACAGAGCAGGAGGGATTAAAGGGGATGGGGTGGTGTTACTAGTCAGGAAAAAAGTCACGGCAGTGCTCAGACAGGTCAGACTCAAGAACTCCCCGAGTGATGTTCTATGGGTGGAACTGAGGAATAAGAAAGGTATGACCACGTTAATGGGGCGAGATAACAGACCACCCAACAGTCCGTGGGATTTAGAGGGACAAACTAGTAGAGAGATTGCAGACTGTTGCAAGAAAAATAAGGTTGTGACCGTAGATGATTTTAAATCTTCAAATATTGCCTGGGACTTTCAGATTGTAAAAGAACTAGATAGGATAAGTGTTTGTCAAATGTGCTCAGGATTGTTTCCTTAATCAGCACATAGAAGTCCCAGCGAGAGAGTGTGCAATACTTGATCTCCTATTAGGGAATGAGACAGTTCATGTGACAGAAGTTTGTGAGGGGAACACTTTTATCTCGTGATCAAAATACCATTAGTTTCAAAGTAATTATGGAAAAGGATAGGGCTGGTCCTTGGTCCTTGAAGCAAGTCCAATTTTGGTGGTATCAGAATGGATCTGACAAGTGTGGATTTGGACTGGCTATTTTCTGGCAAACGTGTACTTGGTAAGTGGGAGGACTTCAAAAGAGAGATTTTGAAAACACAACATATGTACAGTATGTGCCTGTCAGAATAAAAAGCAAGGATAACATGTTTATGGAACCTTGGTTTTCAAGAGATGTTGAGGCCCTGGTTAAGATGAAAAGGGGTGTATAGCAGGTACAGGAGGAACAAATGAGGCAATTGAGGAGTATAAGAAATGCAAGAGAACACCTAAGAAAGAAATCAGAAGGGCTAAAAGAAGGCATGAGGTTGCTCTAGCGGACAAGGTGAAGGAGAATCCTAAGGGCTTCTATAGATCTGTTCAGAAAAAAAAAATTGCAAGGGACAAAATTAGTCCTCTGGAAGATCAGAATGGTAATCTATGTGTGGAGCAAAAAGAGATGGGGGAGAATTTACATGGATTTTTTGCATGTGTTTACTCAGGAGACAGATACAGAGTCTATAGATATGAGGCGATGCAGCAGCGAGGTCTTGGACCCTATACAGATTACAGAAGAGAAGGGGTTTGCTGTCTTTTGGCAAATTAGGGAAGACAATCCCCAAGTCCTGACAAGATGTTCTCTCAGACTCTGTGGGAGCCAAATGCAGGGCACCAGCAGAGATATTTAAATCATCGTTAGCAGCAGAAGAGGTGCCAGAGAAATGAAGGATAATCAATGTTATTTTGCTGTTTAAGAAGGCTCTAGGAATAAATCAGGAAATTATAGGCTGATGAGGCTGACATCAGTAGTGGGAAAGTTATTGGAAGGCATTCTCAGGGAACAGATATATGAGTAGTTTGAATGAAATTGTCTGATTAGTGATAGTCAACATGGTTTTGTGCATGGTAGGTTGAGTCTAACTAATCTTATAGAGTTTTTGGAGGAAGTTACCAGGAAAGGTGATGAAGGCAAGGCAGTGGATGTTGTCTACAGGGACTTCAGCAAGATATTTGGCAAGTCTCACACGGTAGGTTAGTCAAGAAGGTTTAGTCACTTGGCATTCAAGATGAGGTAGTAAATTGGCTTTGCAGGAGAAGACAAAGAGTGGTAATAGATCTTTGCTTCTCTGACTGGAGGCCTGTGACCAGTGGAGTGCTGCAGGGATCAGTGCTGGGCCCGTTGTTGTTTGTCATCTATATTAATGATCAGGGTAATAATGTTGTTAACTGGATCGGTAAATTTGGGTATGACATTAAGACTGAGGGTGTAGTGTGATAGTGAAGTTAACTATCAAAGCTTGCAGTGGAATCTGGACCAGCTGGAAAAATGGGCTGAAAATGCCCATTGAAAGTAGCTTTATAGGTAGACAGAGTCATAAAGAAAGCTTTGGCATGTTGGCCTTCGTAGTTCAAAGGACTGAGGACAGGAATTAGAATGTTATGTTGAAGTTGTATAATAAATTGGTGAGTCCTAATTTGGAGTATTGTGTGCAGTTTTGGTCACCTACCTAAAGGACAGATGTAAATATGATTGAAAGAGTACAGAGAAAATTTACAAGGATGCTGTCAGGACTGGAGGACCTAGGTATAAGGAAAGTTTGAATATGTTTGGGCTTTATTCCTGAAAACGTAGAAGATTGAAAGCCAATTTGATAGAGGTATAGAAAATTAGGAGTGTTATACAAATTACAATAGGAGATAGAAAATACATGCCAAAAGGGCAATGTTACAATAGTCATGGAGGACTTCAATATGCAGATAGATTGGGAAAATCAGATCGGTGCTGGATTATAGGAGGAGTAATTTCTCGAGTGCCTACAAGGTGACTTTTTAAGAACAGCTCATGGTTGAGCCCAGTAAAGGATCAGCTATTCTGGACTGGGTGTTGTGCAATGAACCATAATTGATCAGAGAGCTTTTGATTAAAGAACCTTTAGGGGCAAGTGATCATAATGTGATCAAATTCATAGTGAAGTTTGAGAAGGTGTAGCTAAAGTCAGATGTCTTGGTATTAGAGTGGACTAAAGGGAATTACAGAAGCATGAGAGAGGAGTGGGCCAGAATTGATTGGAAAAGAACACTAGTGGGGTTGACAGCAGAGCAGCAATGGCTGGAATTGCGGAAAGTAATTCGGAATGCACAGAGACATCCCAAAGAGGAAGGAATTTTCTAAAGGCAAGTTGAATGACACCACTGTGGCTAACAAAAAAAGTCAAAGTCAACATAAAAAGCAAAGAGAGGGCATATAATAGAGATAACATTAGTGGGAAGTTAGAGGATTGGGAAATTTTAAAAACCAACAGAAGGTGACTAAAAGGTAATAAAGAAGGTAAAGATGGAATACGAACGTAAGCTAGCCAATAATATTAAAAGAAGGTACCAAAAGATTCTTCAAATATATAAAGTGTAAAAGAGAGGCAAAAGTGGATATTGGCCTGCTGGAAAATGATGTTAGAGAGGTAGTAATGAGGGACAATGAAACAGTGGACAAACTGAATAAGTATTTTGCATCACTATTCAATGTGGAAGACACTAGAAGTATGGCGGAAATTCCAAGTGTCAGGGGGCATGAAGTGTGTGAAGTTACCATAACTAGAGAGCAGTTTCTTAGAAACTGAAAGGTCTGAAGGTAGATAAGTCACCTAGACCAGAAGATGTACACTCCAGAGGTGTGGAAAAGGTGGCTGAAGAGATTGTGGAGTGATTCTTTCAAGAATCACTAGATCCTGGAAGGGTTCCAGAAGCCTGGAAGATTACAAATGTCACTCCATTCTTCAAGAAAGGAGAAAGGCAGAAGAAAGGAAACTTCTGGCCGGTTAATCTGATCTCACTGGTTGTGAAAATGTTGGAGTCAATTATTAAGGATGAGTTCTCAGGGTGTTTGGAGGCACATGATAGAATAAGCCACAGACAGAATGGTTTCCTCAAGGGAAAATTTTGCCTGACAAATATGTTGGAGTTCTTTGATGAAATAATAAATAGGATAGACAAAGGAGATTTGGTTTAGGGCTTAGATTGGTTTAGGGCTTAGATTTGCTTTAAAGCTTAGATTTTCAGAAGCACTTTGATAAGATGCCACACATGAGGCTGCTTAACAAGCCACAATCCCATGGTATTGCAGGGATTAAAGGGAATAAAATGAGCCTTTTTTGGCTGGCTGCCGGTGACTAGTGGTATACCACATTAATTCTTTTTACTTATATGTCAATGATTAAGATAATGGAATTGATGCAAAGTTTGCAGGCAATATGAAGATAGGTGGAGGGGGAGGTAGGTTTGAGGAAGTAGAGAGGCTACAGAGTGTAACGTGTGGCCAAGTGGTTAGGGTGTTGGACTAGCGATATGAAGGTCGTAGGTTCGAGCCTCGGCCAAGGCAGCGTGTGTGTCCTTGAGCAAGGCACTTAACCACACAATGTTCCAGTCTACCCAGCTGAGAATGGGTACTGGCAAAAATGCTGGGGGTTAACCTCGTGATAGTCTGGCGTCTGATCTGGGGGGGGGGGGGGTGGAGTCTCGTACTCTCAGTCACTTCACGCCATCGAAACCAGCATAACCACCGGCCTGATGGGCTACAAGGCTCGTGACAGACTTTAGAGAGGCTACGGAAGGACTCAGACAAATATGGGGAATGGGAAAAGAAATGGCAGATGGAATGCTGTTTTGGGAAGTGTGTGGTCATGTGCTTTGGTAGAAGAAATGAATGTTGACTTTTTCTAAGTGGAGAGAAATGTGAAAAACTGAGGTGCTGCAAAGCAACTTGGGAGTCCTTGTGCTGGATTCCCAAAAGGTTGATTTGTAGGCTGAGTCTGTGGTGAGGAAGGCAAATGCAATATTAGCATTCATTTCAAGAGGAATAGAATATAAAAACAAGTATTTAATGTAAAGATTTTATAAAGCACTGGAGAGGCCTCACTTGAAGTATTGTGAGCAACTGTGGACCCCTTTTCTGAGAAAGGATGTGCTGAAACTGGAGAGGTTTTAAAGGTGTTTCAGGAAGATGATTCTAGGATTGACTGTCTTGTTATATGAAGAAGATTTGATGACTCTGGGCCTGAATTCAATAGAGTTCAGAAGAACGAGGAAATGACCTCATTGAAACCTATTGAGTGGTGAAAGGCCTTAATAGAGTGGATGTGGAGAAGATGTTTCCTATATTGGGAGCATCTAAGACTAAAGGACACAGCCTCAAAATGGAAGGATGTCCTTTTAGAATGGTGATGAGGAGGAGGTTCTTTAGCCAGAGAGTAGTGAATTTGTGGAATTCTTTGCCACAGGCAGCTGCAGAGGCCAAGTCTTAATGTGTATTTAAGATAGAGGTTGATAGGTTCTTGATTGGTCAGAGCAGGAAGGGATATGGGGAGAAGGCAGGAGGAGATTGAGTCTGAGAAGAAAATTCCGTCAGCCATGATGGAATGCTGGAGCAGACTAGATGGGCCAACTGGTCTAATTCTGCTCCAATGCCTTATGGTCTTATGGTATAGATGGGGTAAATACAAGCAGGCACAGATTTCTGCCTTTTCCTCCTGTTCGTAGCCTCACCAACACAGCACCAGGAGCAATGCTGATATTACAATCTTCAGGTCTTATTTTTGAGCCTTCTACCTTACTCACTGTATTCATTCTGCATGCCTACACTCCTTTTTTTTACTTATGTTGTTGGTACCAATGCACATACAACCTCTGGTTGCTTACCCTTTCCCTTGAGAATGTCCTCTAACATCTAGAACTGCAATGCAAGTTACTGTGATATGAATATCCATCCCAAAATTGTGCTGATTATTTGCTTTTATTTTCCATACGAATTCCACAAGGACAAATTTTAGTCCGTATCTCAAATTTTTTGGATAGTGATTTGTAAATCATCTCAGGGAAGATTTTCATAATCTGAATGTCCATTATGCCAAGGTCACCTGTATTTTTACTGTCTCTACTGTTAACTGTTATGTTTCAAGATTACAAAGGGGTATTTAGGTGTTGCCCTTTGTAGTTTATATGTACTGTAATAAACAATTCATTAGTCATTTCCAGTAATCAATAAACACCAAATAATCATGCTTTGCCATCATGTAACTGCCAAATCTCAACCAATATCTTGTGACATCCTTCAACATGGACGCTGTAACTTTCCCTTTAATTTCACTTCTCTCGCCTGCTCTAATCTTGGCAAAGGTTTTTAAAATGTTTCTGATACCCCAACATTTCAATTGGCTTTCTGTATCCTGGAGTATTTTTCATATGTATTCTTTTTCTAGGTCCGTCTACAACAGACAGCAAGAGAGACATAGTATTTCTCATTGATGAATCTGATTATGTTGGGAATTCAAACCTACAGCCTATCCGTGACTTTGTCTCCACAATAATTGAGAACCTTGATATTGGAAGTGACAGAGTGCGAGTTGCTTTGGTGTTATATAGCGACACTGAGGAGACAGAGTTTTATCTAAACACTTATTTGAGAAAGGATGAAATTCTGGATTTCCTAAAAACGCTCAGATTTAAAGGTGGTAGGAGACTCGCAACTGGGAAGGCGCTGGACTTTGTCCTCACCTCTCACTTTGTCAGCTCCGTAGGCAGCAGAAGAGAAGAAGGTGTTCCCCAGTTCTTGGTGCTCATCACTGGTGGAAGGTCTGGAGACGATTTCAGAAGAGCTGCAGATAAACTGAAGCAGAGCGCTGTAATAACCCTTGCTGTTGGATCTGGGTCTACAGATACTGCTCAACTGAAGCAGATAGCTTTTAAACCCAACCTGGCCTTCCATGTGAGGGACTTTTATTCTCTGCCAGGCATACAGCAACAGGTAATGACATCATTACAAAGACCACATACTCTAGAAATAATTACTGAAGAGACAACAGTGCATGTTGAAGAACCTGTGGTCGACAGTACAGAAGGTAACTAAATTATATTTACATTTTTCTCCAAGACTATCAATCATGACATTGAAATAATTTCAGAAGATATATTGTTAATTTTTATCTTTTAAACCCAAAAATTGATTCTTTGTTTTCCATGAAATGAATTATTGATGTATTTTTATTGGCCTCAATAGATTCTTTATTGGTAAGGTGAATAATAATAGGCTACCTTTGAGAATTAAAGGCCTAGATTTTAGTGGGTAGCTTGGATTACAGGAGGCTGTGAAGTAGAATAAAAGCAGCTGTTTTGACTTTAGTTTATCTCACATTGTTATGTTTGTTAGGTCAGCTGTGGAAATCTATGGAAATCTTCTGAAACACAGGGCTTATTTTTTTCTGATTAGCAGGGTGAGTCAGAAACCTCAGACATATCCTCGAGGACAGACAGACTCTTTTAATTCATTTATTTCATGTGTGTCACTGGAAAGCTACTGTTTGTTGCCCATCGCTAATATGCCATGAGAAGGTGCCTTCTCAAACATCAGCAATGACCTAGTGAAGATACTGTGCTTTCATGGTGCTTTTAGAAAGGGTGTTTTGGGATTTAAACCAGCAATAATGAAGGAGCAGCAATATATTCCAAATCAGGAGACTGCTCATCTTGGAGGGTCCTTGGGTCTTCTGCATTGTCAGTTTAGGTGATGGATTAGTTTTGTTAACCAGTTTTGTTAATTAGTTTTTGCAAAATACTGGAAAGCCACAACGGTCGAGGAAGTGAAAGCTAAGGGGAGAACTTGGTGTCATTCAAGTAAGCTGCTTTGTTCTGTGTCACACTGAACATTTTAAGATTTGTTCAAGTTGTATTCATCCATATGAAAGAGAATATTTCAGCCTCCTAAAAAATCAAATCCTTGTTCACTTATCTTACAAGAAACCACCCCATAGAACATAGAACAGTAGATTTTCTAATTTTCTACCCTAGTCTCTGATTTTCTATCCTGTTTATGTCTCTCATAATTTTATAAAATTCAATAAGGTCATCTCTCAGCCTCTGATGGTCCAGAGAAAACAATCAAGCTTGTCCAATCTCTTCTTATTGATCATTTTCTCTATTCCAGGCAATATCCTGGTGAAACTCTTATACTTCCTTTCCAAAGCCTTCACAGTCTCTTAAAAGACCCTATCATATTCACCTCCACCACCGTCACCGGCAGTCCATTCCATGCACTCACCACTCTCTGTGTAAAAAACTTACCCCTGATATCTCCTCTGTACCTACTTCCAAGCACCTTAAAACTGTGCCCTCTTGTGCCAGCCATTTCTGCCCTGGGAAAAAGCCTCTGACTATCCACATAATCAATGTCTCTCATCATCTTAAGCACCTCTATCAGGTCACCTCTCATCCTCTGTCGCTCCAAGGAAAAAAGGCTGAGTTCACTCAACCTATTCCCATAAGGCATGCTCCCCAATCCAGGCAATATCCTCGTAAATCTCCTCTGCACCCTTTCTATGGTTTCCACATCCTTTCTATAGTGAGGTGACCAAAACTGAGCACAGTACTACAAGTGGGGTCTGACCAGGGTCCTGTATAGCTGCAACATCACCTCTCATTTTACTTAATGTACATATAAATTGCCACAGGATTCTCTTTATTACCACTTGCCATGGCCATTTCATGCCCCCTTCTCATTCCCTCTTTTTTCCTGCTTTCCTTATATTCCCCTGGGGCCATGTCAGATTTCTGATTCCTAAACCTTACATATGTTTCTTTTCTGGTTTGACTGAAATTGCAACATTTCTTTTGAGCTAAGGTTTGCAAACCTTGTCATCCTTCTACATGGGACTATAGTTGATCTGAATTCTGACTAGCCAGCTTTTACTGCCACATATCAGATCTGGATTTAACCAGTAACAGCTGCTCTCAAACTACTTTATCCAGCTCCTGCCTAATACTGTTGTACAAGTTCAAGCTCAAAGTTCAAAGTAAATTCATTACCAAAATATATACTGTATATGTCACCCTGAGATTAATTTTCTTGTGGGCATTCACAGTAAATACAAGAAGCAAAATAGAATCAAAGGATGCCTGCCCCAAACAATGTGGTAAAGACACCAGACTGTGCAATTACAAAAAAAACTAATAATGTTGCTTTCCTGCGATAGTGCTCTGGGTAGACGTGTCCAATGGTACAGAGGGCTTTACCTGTGATGGACTACTACTAGTCCACTGCTTCTTGTATCCATTACTTTTCGTAGGCTTTTCGATTCAAAGACATTGGTGTTTCAGTACCAGGCCATGATGCAACTGGTCAATATACTCTCCACCACATATCTATAGGAGTTTGTCAAAGATATAGATGAGATGCCGTATCTTTGCAAACCTTTAACAGAGTACAGGCACCGCTGTACTTTCATGATAATGGCATTTATGCAGACTGGGGGATCGCTTTGCCGAGCACCCACGCTGCGCCTACCTGAATAAGTGAGATCTGCTAGTGGCCACCCATTTTAATTCCACTTCCCATTCCCATTCCAACATGTCAGTCTGTGGCTTCCTCTGCTGTCATAATGAGGTCCATTCAGGTTGGAGGAGGAACACTTTCTATTCCATCAGGGTAACCTCCAACCTGATGGTATGAACATCGATTCCTTGAGCTTCTGGAAAAGCACTCCCTACCCCCTCCAGCATTACCCATTCCCATTTCCTGCTCTCACCTTATCTCCTTACTTGCCTACCTGCCTATCATCTTCCTCTGGTGCTCCTCCCCCTTTTCTTTCTTCCAAGGCCTTCTGTTCTCTCCTATCAGATTCCCCTTTCTCTAGCCCTGTATCTCTGTCACCAATCAACTTCCCAGCTCTTTACTTCATCCCTATCCGCCCTCCTGGTTTCACCTATCACTTTGCGGTTCTTCCTCCCCTTGCCTCACTTTCTTATTCTGACTCCTTATCTTTTTTTTCCTGTCCTGATGAAGGGTCTCACCCCGAAACATCGACTGTACTTTTTTCCAAGGATGCTGCCTGGCCTGCTGACTTCCTCCAGTCTTTTGTGTATGTTGCTTGGAATTCCAACTTCTGTAGATTTTCTCTTGTTTGTGAGTACCAAGTTGTTCTGTTTTATGGTTACAGACAGTCTTTTCTTCCTTGCTCTTCTTGTCTTACATGCAGTTTTGCCATGATTGACCCTATCATCTGCCTCCAATGTCATCCAGTAAGCCTAGCTGAATTCCTCCACTTTAAATATCTGACTGGACCTTTGCTTCATCTCATCTGCTATCAGATCCTTCATAATCCCTTTTTACCTTCAGACTTGTTACACATTCCTGCCTTACCTGCCTTGTTGCACCCTTGATAAACATGTGATCATCCAAAGAACTTCTTTCTTTCAGAAGACACATCACCCCTTTCACCCTCCCCTCTTTATTCTTCCTGCTTTCTGATTGACCTGACATGTAATTTCATATGGATAAAACTGAATCTTTCCTGGTTGAGTTGTTTACAGGTGCAGGCAATGAATAAAGTGGCATATTTGACAACTACCAACTTAGGTTTCAATTATGGGAATATAAAGTTATGGGAGTGGGAGTGTTAGATGGCCGAGGTCATACTGCAATGGTCATGGTGAATACTCTTCCACATGGGAATGTTTAGTAGATATATATTTCATGGTTTTGATAGAGGCAAACATGCTTTCCTTGGGAACTATGAAAACCTCTGCAACATTCATGTACATTTTGAATGGTGGTAACTACTTATCACCTCCCAATCTAATGTCTGCTTCACCCTCTTAGAAGGCTGGTAATAAAGATGCAAGAATGGAAATATGATTAATAAATCTGTAGATGACACACAGATAGGTAATGTTTTAGATGTTGAGTTAAGTAGTCTTAGATGACAGAAGGTAAATTTGCATTATCAATGGTAAATGAAATCCTAATGAATGTGAGATGATGCATTATGGGATTCTAATAAAGAAAGACATATACCATAAAAGGTAGGGTTGTGGGGAGTATTTAGGAACAAAGGGATCCTGAGTTTGTAAGTCCAAAGATCCTTGAAGGGGACAGCACACAAAGACAGGACGAAAAGGAAGGCAAATAGGATGCTTTGCCTAAAGTACAATGTAAGTTTGGAGAGGTGATGGTACAAATGAGAAAAACATTGGTTAGTCAGTGTGTACAGTTCTCATTACAATGCTACAAGGAGGGCAAGAATACATTGGAGAGGATGCAAAGGAAATTCACCATGTTGCTTGGGATGGAAATGTTTACATATGGGGAGAGGCTGGTTTCATTTTTCTTGGAGCAGAGGAGCCTGAATGAGGACGTGATAAAGGTGTAGACAATCGTGAGAGGCATAGATAGGATACATAGTAAGAAATTTTCTTCATAGCAGAGATGTCAAACACCAGAGGGACATGTTTAAGCTGACGAGTAAGGGGTTTTTAGGGGATCTGAAGAATTTTTCCACCCAGGGAGTCATTGCAATATGCAATGCATTACCTATGAATGTGATGGCCGTAAGTATCTCAGACTACTTTAGTAGCATCTGGACAAGCACTTGAATTGCACAGGCAAGGTGGGCTACGTCCACACTAGACCGGATAATTTTGAAAATGCCGGTTTCGCGTAAAAACGATAGGCGGCGTCTACACCAGGCATTTTTAAAAATACCTCCGTTCACATTAAAGCGGGTATTTGGGCGAATCTCCTCTTACTGGGCATGCGCAGGACACACAGAAAACAAGCGAAGAGGAAACGGTATACTTGGTGCGCGTTTGTCCAGTTACAGACTGTAAAAACTTAAAAGGAAATTGCCAAACGAAAGACTTGGTGCGCGTTTGTCCAGTTACAGAATAGAAAAACTTAAAAGGAAATTGCCAAACAGAAGACTTGGTGCGTGTTTGTCCAAAAACGTTTCCTACAGCCAAGGTCTCTTCACCGATGAAGGGGACAACAGCTACAACTAAAGGCAATAAGGCTTGTTACTGGGCAAAAGTGAAATTTGCAGTTACCTCATTTGTTTGCCTTTACTTTTGCCATGTCTTTGTGTATTATTTTGCTGTATTTAACGTGCAATAAAATGAGTTACTGGGCAAAAGTGACAGTTGCATCTATTGAATGTTCGCACAAGCAATACATTAATAAAGCACCTTGTTAAATGTATAAAACATGTCTGCATCAGTGTTATATTGTATTTCCATACAATGTTACATTAGGCTGTTACACATCTATTCTCAGATATTGTTGTGGTGTTGGCGGTTGCGTTCAAGAAAATAATGAAATGCCGCGCTGCCGCCACCATTTGTTCCAGCACGTCATGATAGCATTTTTAAAATTAGTCGGTTACCCCGTACACACTACAATGCCCAACCAGCGTTCTCAGATTTAAACACTCTGGAGAGTGTTATAGAGAAGCTCCATTTCTGGAGGAGGAAAACACCGTTTTAGTGTGGACGGAGGGTCAAAACGAAGAGAAAAAGCTTTGGTTACGGATTTATTCGGTCTAGTGTGGACGTAGCCTAAGTGCTGGTAAATGGGATTGATATAGTGAGGGGTTTAATGATTGTTTCAGACAATGGCTAACGGGCCTGTTTCTTTGTTCTATGACTGACTTTTAAGAGTTGCTCTTTATTGCTTACCGCAATGGTTTTGCTTAAATAGCTAAAGTGTTTTAATTGCTACAAGCATTGATGATACAACTTCTCCATTGCAAGCATAACTCCACTTCTACCTTCTCTTCAAATCAACATTCTGCCTCCTTAATCTGATGTAAATATTTTAAACAAGTGTTTCAAGTGATTTCTTTATTTATTAGAAACCATAGAAAAACTACAGCACAGAAACAGGCCTTTTGGCCCTTCTTGGCTGTGCTGAACCATTTTCTGCCTAGTCCCACTGACCTGCACATGGACCATATCCCTCCATACACCTCCCATCCATGCAGCTGTCCAATTTATTCTTAAATGTTAAAAAAGAACCCACATTTACCACCTCGTCTGGCAGCTCATTCCACACTCCCACCACTCTCTGTGTGAAGAAGCCCCCCCCCCCAAAATGTTCCCTTTAAACTTTTCCCCCCTCACCCTTAACCCATGTCCTCTGGTTTTTTTCTCCCCTTGCCTCAGTGGAAAAAGCCTGCTTGCATTCACTCTATCTATACCCATCATAATTTTATATACCTCTATCAAATCTCCCCTCATTCTTCTACACTCCAGGGAATAAAGTCCTAACCTATTCAACCTTTCTCTGTAACTGAGTTTCTCAAGTCCCGGCAACATCCTTGTAAACCTTCTCTGCACTGTTTCAACCTTATTAATATCCTTCCTGTGATTTGGTGACCAAAACTGAACACAATACTCCAGATTTGGCCTCACCAATGCCTTATACAACCTCATCATAACATTCCAGCTCTTATACTCAATACTTTGATTAATAAAGGCCAATGTACCAAAAGCTCTCTTTACGACCCTATCTACCTGTGACGCCACTTTTAGAGAATTTTGTATCTGTATTCCCAGATCCCTCTGTTCTACTGCACTCCTCAGTGAATTACCATTTACCTTGTATGTTCTACCTTGGTTTGTCCTTCCAAAGTGCAATACCTCACACTTGTCTGTATTAAGCATCTGCCATTTTTCAGTCCATTTTTCCAGCTGGTCCAAGTCCGTCTGCAAGCTTTGAAAACCTTCCTCACTGTCTACTACACCTCCAATCTTTGTATCATCAGCAAATTTGCTGATCCAATTTACCACATTATCATTCAGATCATTGATATAGATGACAAATAACAATTAGTGAAGAAGAATTAACCATGCCCTAAATCTCACAACTTCATGAACACTAAATCCTCTTGGAAAACAATAAAATGAATAGAAATTATATTTTTACACAAAAAAAGTGCTCTGTTGTGCTTTACAAAGACATTGTTAAATTTATGTTGTATTGCCTGAATTAAAAGACACTAATCAATGTTGAGCTCAGCCAGGGAGAATGTATGTATTTAAAATGATAAATTGCAGCTTTAAGATTTCTCGTGGGGTAGCTACAATGGCTGTAGTGATATTTGATTACTTTGTACAAAATGTTTCAATTTTTAATTATGAATGTTAATTTTCAGCTTCTGCAGCTACAAAGAGAGATATTGTGTTCCTAATTGATACCTCTCCTGGAATGGGGGGATCATTTATTCAGGTCCGTGAGTTTCTGATGAAACTAATACAGGATCTTGATGTCGGACCAGACAAAGATCAAGTAGCTGTGGTACTATACAATTCCAAGCCAACACTTGAATTTGGCCTCGATAGCCATTCCACAGCCGCACAACTTTTGAATGCAATAAGAAGACTGCGATTTAAAAAGGGAAGATCCCTCAACACGGGTGCAGCACTGGACTTTGTCACAAGGAACGTCTTCATCCCGGCTGCGGGCAGCAGAAGAGATGCTGGAGCTGCACAATTTCTGGTGCTCATCACTGCTGGGAGATCCAGAGACAATGTTGGGCCGGCATCGGAGGCAGCGAGGCAGGCTGGCATTGTGCTCATTGCTATTGGAGCCAAGAATGCAGACACATTGGAACTGCAGCAGATCACTTCCGACCCAGAATCTGTTTTCAAATTGAATCACTTCCAGGAATTGCCAACTATTCAACAACAACTGCTGTCTAAAGCTCAGCCTGTGATAGAGGAAACAATAATTATCAGTGAAGGTAAAACTTTATGAAGTATCTTTTTTTATTTTGGTTTAGTTGGTTTAGAACTCAAACTGTAGGAGAGTGTTTATCAGATATGTAACCCTGATTGCAGATGCACTGTATTCTATCCAAAGTATTAACTTTACAACAGTTTTAAATTATGGCCAATTATGATCCACCTACAGGAATTTTCTGCCCATGTGTGAGGACTGTTTGATAATTCTAGGCTTGAGTAGAGAAGAATGAGGGGGATGGAAATCTCTTTGAAATATATCAAACATTGAAAGGATTAGATAGAGTAACTATCAAGAGGGTATTTTCAACACTGAGGGAAGCTAGGACCAGAACACACAGCCTCATCTTTAGAGATAAGGAGGAATTTGTTTAGACAGAAGGTGGTGAATAATTAGAGATCATTGCCACAGATGGCTGTGGAGGCCAAGTTATTGGGTATATTTAAATCAGATGTTGATAGGTTCCTGATTAATAATGCTGTCATAGTTACTGTGAGAAGGCAGGAGAATGGAGTTGAGAGGGGTATTAAATTAGACATGATCAAATGGCAGAGAAGGCTCAATGGGAGACATTGGCCTAATTCTGCTCCAATCTCTTATAGTCTTATCATTAAGTCTATGGCTTGTGAATGACAGTCACAATTGAAATAAAATTGCTAATGCAAAGGCATATGACATAATTTGTCAGCTGTTATCCACATTCTATCAGAGGACTGAGTAATTGGGATCTTATTTTTATTTATTAGATTAAGATTTCAAGGTCAGCAGTTATAGCTCACCATTATGGTACTTAAAACATTTATTGTGAGAGACCACCTTTAAATGCTGCAACCCTTCTGATGAAGGCAGTCGCAAGGAGTTATTGGAGAAAGAGCTCTGGTATTTAGACCTAACAATGGTGAATAAACAGTGATATATTTCCAGGTCAGAATGGTATGTGACTAATTGAGAAGAAGTTAGATCCCTTTCAGTCTGCTGCTCTAATTTGTAGAGGTTACAGGTTTGGGAAGGGCTGCCAATGAAGCGTGTACAAGTTGCTGTGGTGCTTCTCGTTGGCATCACAAACAGCAGCGAACTATATGTATGGTTAGGTTGGAAGATGGAATACCAATCAAGCTGTTAACTTTGCCCTGGATTTTGTGTAACCTTGCATGATGTTGGAATTGCATTCATTCACCTAAGTGGAGAGTATTCCACAAGATGCCTTTTGTATGCTTAGTAGAGAGAAGGACAATGTAATCTCAGGAGGTGAGTTACTTTCCTCAGAATACTCAGCTGCTTCTTTTAAATGTGGTATTTATGTGGCTGATCCAGTTCATTTCTGCTCAGTGGTGACCTTCAGAACATTAGTGGTGAGGGCACGCTGATGTTAATGATATTGAATGTCAAAGAGTATGGTTAGACCCTTGGAGACCATCATTGGACATACTTTAATGGTGTAAAAATTAAATGCCACAATTAGACCAAGCCCAAATTTTGTGATTATATTCCATTACTCAGGTATGGAAACTGAACATATTTCACCAGAGAAAAAAATTGCATCTTAAATGAAGGAGGGGCATCAATAAAGAAGAAGTTATGACACAACCCTGGTGAACAATTCCACTGATGTCTTGGGAGTACTAGCTCACGATAATCATAATTATCTTCCATTGTGTTGGATATGCTTTTTAACCAATGGAGTGAATTTCCCTCGATCCCCATTGACAAATGTTTTACAGATTCCTTGGTGCCATACTTGGTCAAATATCACTGTAATATCAAAGGCAATCATATTTAACACTAGATTCTGATCTTTTGATTTGGGTTGGACCAATATTTTAATAATATTTCCTGTCTCCAGCCTAATATGTCTCAGCATCGTGTATCATTCAATGATTTTGCCTTCCCTCTTTCAATGTATTTTATATAAGCTTTACCTGTAAAACAAGCAAATGAGTTCAAGCAACCTGCTGGAGGAACTTAGCAGGTTAAGCAGCATCTGTAGGGGAAAAGGAATAATCAATGTTCCAGGTCAAAACCCTGCATTAGTACTAAAATTGGAGAGGGGAGATAGCCAGAATAAGGAAGGGGACAGGGTCCAGTGATGATTGGTTGGCTCTTTGTTGCTCCACATCCCAGAATCTTGTGTCTCCAAGCAAATGAGTATATCACATTTACTTTTGAACTAATGCCATTAACTACTCTGTCCAACTTTCATTAAATTTGTGTAACATGATTTTCCTAATTTTTATTGATCAGCACTTGCATCACAAATATTTGTATACTTGAATGCAGATTATATATTTTAAAGAACTACCAGAATCAAAGATTCCCTGAGACTAGAAATTTCATGGTTACAGTTTCCAATTGTATTCCTATTTCCACCTTGGTTGGGCCTCCCACTTAATTCCTAGTGATATATCAAAATACTTCTTTCCTTAAAGGTACAGAAGTCACCTGGACCAGAGGAACTGCACCCTAGGGTTCTGAAAGAGGTAGCGTCAGAGAATGTGGTGGCACTAGAAATGATCTTAAAAAAATCATTGGACTCTTGCATGATGCCAGAGGACTGGAAAATTGCAAATGTTACTCCATTCTTTAAGAAAGAAGGAAGGCAGCAGAAAGGAATTTATAGACTAGTTAGCCTGACCTCAGTGGTTGGGAAGATGTTGGAGTTAATTGTTAAGGATGAGGTGATGGAGTACTTGGTGACACAGGACAAATTAGTACAAAGTCAGCATGGTTTCCTTCAAGGAAAACCCTGCCTGATGAACCTGTTGGAATTCTTTGAGGAGATTACAAGTAGGATAGATAAAGGGGATGCAGTGGATGTTGTATATTAGGACTTTCAGAAGGCCTTTGACAAGGTGCCACACATGAGGCTGCTTACCAAGTTAAGAGCCCTTGGTATTACAGGAAAGTTACTAACATGGTTACAGCATTGTCTGATTGGTAGGAGGCAGCAAGTGGGAATAAAAAGATCCTTGTCTGGCTGGTTGCCAATGACTAGCGGTGTTCTGCAGGGGTCAGTCTTGGGATCGCTTCTTTTTATGCTGTATATCAATGATTTAGGTGATGGAATAAATGGCTTTGTTGCTAAGTTTGCAGATGATACAAAGACTGGTGGACGGGCAGGTAGTGTTGAGGAAACAGGAAGGATGCAGGACTTAGATTAGGAGAATAGGCAAGAAAGTGGCAAATAAAATACAATGTTGGATGGTCATGCACTTTGGTAGTAGAAATAAATGTGCGGACTATTTCTAAATGGGGAGAAAATCCAGGAATCTGAGTTGCAGAGGGACTCGGGAGTCCTTGTGCAGAACACCCTGAAGGTTAACTTGCAGGTAGAGTCGGTGGTAAGGAAGGCAGATGCCATGTTAGCATTCATTTCAAGAGGTCTAGAATACAAGAGCAAGGGTGTGATGCTGAGGCTTTGTAAGGCACTGGTGAGGCCTCACCTTGAGTATCGTGAACAGTTTTGGGCCCCTCATCTTAGGAAAGATATGCTGGCATTGGAGATGGTCCAGAAGAGGTTCACGAGGCTGATTCGAGGAATGAAAGTGTTATCATACGAGGAACGTTTGATGGCTCTGGGTCTGTACTCGCTGGAATTCAGAAGGATGGGGGGAGGGATCTCATTGGATGGGGGGAGGGATCTCATTGAAAGGCCGAGACAAAGTAGATGTGGAAAGGATGTTTCCCATGGTAGGAGAGTCTAGGACAAGAGTGCATAGCCTCAGGATAGAGAAGTGTCCTTTCAAAACAGAGAAATTTCTTCAGCCAAAGGGTGGTGAATTTGTGGAATTTGTTGCCACATGCAGCTGTGGAGGCCAGGTTGTTGGGTGTACTTAAGGCAGAGATTGATAGGTTCTTGATTGGACATGGCGTCAAAGGTTACGGCGAGAAGGCCGGGAACTGGAGTTGAGGAGGAGATAGAAGAAAAGGATCGCCACGATTGAATGGCAGAGCAGACTCGATGGGCCAGATGGCCAAATTCTGCCCCTATGTTTTATGGTCATATATTCTTATTGGGCTAGAAACTTTCCAACCGAATAACCAGTATGGGATTCTCATAGAGTCATAGAATAATGGTGTGGCTTTTAACATTTGCACCATTAAGGTATAGCCAATGATAGTCTCCAAGGGTCTAACAATAGGTTCTTGATTAGCCAGGGCTTCAAAGGGTATGGGGAGAAGGCAGGGGAGTGGGGATGACTGGAAGAATTGGATCAGCCCATGAGTGAATGGCGGAGCAGACTCGCTGGCCTGAATGGCCTACTTCTTCTCCTATATCTTATGGTCTAATACTCTGACATTCAATATCATTAACGTCAGTGCGCCCTCCACCACTAACATTCTGAGGGTCACCACTGAGCAGAAATTAACTGGATCAACCATATAAATACTATGTTTAGAAGAGCCATATCATTACACCCCTCCATGTATCTATCCAAATGCCTCTTCAATGTTGCAATTGTACCTACCTCGACCACTTCTCCTTGCAGCTCATTTTAAGTACTCACTGCACGCTGTAGAGAAGTTACTTGCAAAGTATTTTAAATGTCTCCCCTCTCATCTTGAAACTGCGCCCTCTAGTCCTGGGAAACAGACTATGCCTGTCCACTTTACCAATACTCCTCATGATTATATAAAATCCTATGAGTTCACTTCTCATTCTCCTATACTCCAAGGAATAAAGATCCAGTGTGGCCAACCTCTCCCTGTGACTTAGGCCCTCTAGTCTAGGCAGCATTCTTCTGCTCATCTGCTTTCTCTGCAGTTTGACAACGATGACAATAAAAGGATGACCAATACTGTACACAAATACTCCAAGTACGGTCTCACCAATGACTTGTATAACTGAAATATAGAACCACTCTCAGGCCGGAGGAGCAACACCTCATATTATGTCAAGATAGCCTCCAACCTCAGGGCATGAACATTAATTTCTCCAACTTTCAGTTATTTTTCTTCTCTCTCTTCCCTCTTGTTTATTTCCCCATGCTCGCCTCTTACCTCTTCTCCTCCCTTGGATGCCATTCTCCTTCCTTTTCTCCATGATCCACTCTCCTCTTCTGCAGTCCTTTGCCCTTTCCACATCACCTCCCAACTTCCTCCCCCTCCCCCACCCACCCAGCTTTACCTATCACCTTCCAGCTTGCCCACCTTCCCCTGCCCCACCTTCTTGTTCTGGCATCTTCCCCCCTCCTTTCCAGTCTTGCTGAAGGGTCTTATCAGCTGTTTATTTATTTCCATAGACACTGCCTGTACTGCTTTGCTCCAGCATTTTTTGTGTTGAACTGCGATACAATATTCGTACTCCTAAGTTCAATGCCCTGACCAATGAAGACCAGCAGGCTAAATGCCTTCTTTGTTACTGTTCACTTGTGTGGATCTTTTCAGGGAATTGTGCACTTGTACTCTCAATATCCTCTGCTTCACAGCACTTATCGATGCCCTGCCATTCACTGTATAAGTCCTACCCTTGTTTGAGTATCCAAAATGCATCATCTCACACTTATTGTAACCTGATTCACTGAAGTACTCCCTATTGTGGCCACATTGTGGAGGATAAATGGTTGATATCCCTCGTGCAGCAGCATGTCAGACATTGCCTAATCTTGAGCTGTCTAAGATTTTAACAGGGCAAATGCCTAAAAGATTGGTCAAGGGTCCTAGTTATCAGACCTTCTTTAAGGAAGGAAGAGGGATACCACAACATTGAAGTTTGCAGATGGAAGTGCAGACCCTGGGGTCTAAATAGCTGAAGTCACATCTGTCAATGAGAGGACGAAGGAAATCAAGGATGCAGGAAAGACCAGAGCTAGAAGAACCCCAAAGCTTCATGGGCCTGTAAAGATGGTGGAGACAGGGACCTTTTCAACAGCTTTACAAAAGTCCATTTAAAACACATCACGTCATCACTCTCAAGTTAGTCAGCATGAATGTTGGAGCAAAGTTGATGGTAAATCATAGAGGGGGACGTAAATGTCTACATCACACAATTTTCAAATGATTTCAAAATAGGAAATTCCAGTGTTCTTAGCCTCGTGAATCATTTATGTGAGTAATAGTTTTCAGTAGCAGCCTTAAAGAATATTGCTTTAGCTATTTTAGGGCCAACAAGGCTGTCTGCTGAATACCTGTGAACTGCTATGCATGACAGTTTCTATAAAGGAAAAGAAATAAACATTGGACTCGGCACTTGATAGGCAATAGATCTAAATGGAGCTTCAGAAGGGTACTGTGAATCACCTCAGGGTACCGACGTCATATAGACATTTGGCTCTCTCAGCTCAACGCTGCCTCAGATATTAAACATTCCAGTGGAGAGGAATGCAGAGTCACCTTTTCATGATAAGGGCTTTCACCTGGAGAGACCTTGACATCAATCAGCCCACTTCTCAATTCCTCCTTTTAAATAGAAATAGTCCAGATGAAGGGTCTTGACCTGAAACATACACTATTCATCTTATAAATGCTGCCTGGTCTGCTCAGTTCCTTCGGCCTTTTCTGTGTTGTTCCAAAATTCTAGTGTCTGCAGTGTTTTGTGCGTGCATGTGTGCCTCTCTCTTAAATTCTTCAATGTTAGATCTTCATCTGATAATGGCAGCTGCAAAATCTGCATTATCAATAATATATTTCTCTTAATATGTCAGGACTTATGGTAAATCATTTTAAAATCTTCTGACTATGTTTTAAATCTAGCCTAATTTGAGGTATTTTACTTTGTTTTCCATTGTGTAGTCCATGTGGACAAACTTTCAGTGACCAAATGTGAATTTTATTACAGTTGAACCAGTAGAAATGAGCAAAAGAGATGTTGTGTTCCTTATTGATGGATCAGACAATATCGGAAACGTTAACTTACCTCACGTTCGTGATTTTATCATAAGAATAATTCAACAGCTGGCTGTCGGACATGACAAAGTACGAGTGGGTCTGGCACAGTACAGTGATGACACAGAGGCTGAGTTCTACCTTAACACTTACTCATCAAAAGCTGAACTTCTGTCTCATGTCAAAAGCCTCAGTCTGAGAGGCGGGGCAACAGCCAACACGGGCTCTGCACTGGACTTTGCTATTAAATACTATTTTACTAGTTCCGGTGGGAGTCGAATCCAGGAGGATGTTCCCCAGTTTTTGCTGCTCATCACTGGTGGAAGGTCCAACGATGATGTGGAGGTGGCTGCGGATGCACTGAAACGAGCTGCCGTCATGACCTTCGCGATCGGTGTTAACAATGCAGACCCAGCCCAACTAGACGAGATGGCAATTGACCCAAGTTTGGTCTTCAGTGTAAATGAATTCCACTCTTTGCCAGATGTCCTGAATCAACTAATGATGCCACTGACAATGCTGAGTGTTCCGACAGTAATCGAAGAGCCGACAATTGTTGAAGAGGAAATGGTCACAACTTCAGAAGGTACCTGAATTGTTCTTATGACCTTTTTTTCAGATAGTACTAGATCACGAGTAACACTAGAATGCTTACAATAAACTATCCTTTCCCCATTCAATATGTCGATGCAGAAACATTGCTTTTGCTGGAGGGACTTCTGTAGCATTGCTCATTGTGGTGAGGCAGGAGCATCTGAACAACTCCTAATTTATAATCAGGTATCAAGTAGTCTGCTTGGAGGAGGATCAACAGAAATGGTCTTTTGCTAGGCTGGCACATCACCAGACTCAAACTGCATCACAAATAGGTGCATTCATCAGAGCTGTTATGAATCAAAACAATACTGTCATTTATGTAATTGTTCCATATTATGTCCCTGCAAATCTGCTCATTTTGATGTTTATATGTCCATATTTCATCTCTCAGTTTAAAAGTTAATTTGTATTCAAATTCATGTTCAATATTTGCAGCCAGGAAGAGAGATATTGTGTTCCTCATCGATGGCTCCCCTGGGATGGGGAAATCATTTCAAAAAGTCCGTGAATTTCTGAAGAAGGTAATCCAGGAGCTTAATATTGGGCCTGACACAGATCAAGTTGCTGTGGTGCAGTACAGCTCTAATGCAAGACTTGAATTTGGCCTCAATGTTCACTCAACGGAAGATGAAGCTTTGAATGCTGTACGAAAACTAAAACTGAAAACAGGAAGACCCCTTAACACAGGCGCTGCATTGGACTTCGTCACAAATAACGTCTTCATCCCAGCTGCGGGCAGCAGAAGAGATGCCGGAGCCATACAAATCCTGGTGCTCATCACTGCTGGGATATCCAAGGACAACGTTGTGCCGGCAGCAGGAGCAATGAGACAGGCCGGTGTTGTGCCCATTGCTATTGGAGCCAACTATGCAGACAAGTCAGAGCTACAACAGATTGTGCATGAACCCAACCTTGTTTTGAAACTGAGTGACTTCCAAGAATTGCCAACTATCGAAAATGAGCTCATATCCAAGGTTAAATCCATAATTATTGAGGATGCAACTGCTGTAAATACTGAAGGTAAAATAACTTTGATCAAGCATGACTTTTCTAAGTAATAACTATCTAAGTTGTTACTAAATTTTTGAATTGTGTGATCATAGAATTATAGAATCATCTAAGTTCACATGCGGATACAAACAATTTTTGACTGTCTCTTTGGCAGACTTACTATTCCTGGATTCACATTGTATTTTTTTTCAGTCTGCAATCCCTACAGTTCCTCAGACTCAGGTAGCCATCCATCCTTTTTAAATTTACTTATCAAATTTGCTTACACCATCTTTCAGGGAAAGTATTCTAGATCCTGCCATTATGAAGAAAACAATTCTCACCTTTCTGTCAATGAGTTGTTGGTAGTCCTAAAATGGGAAATAGTTTTTCCCCATTCAGTTTATCAAAATCTCTCAGCATGTTAAAAGCTTTATTCGATCGTCCCTTAATTTTCTTTGCTTCATGGAAAGCATTCTTATTTTGTTTCCCCGAACTCTTCCAATAAATGAGATCTTTCATCTCTCATTACATCTTGTAACACTTGTTTTGTACTCTAAGGACTTTGCATCCTAGTTGAATATTATGCTCAGAAATGGTTCTTATATTCCAAACGAGGTTTAGACAGCACCTTGAAAAATTATAGCAATGATATTTCAGTTTTCCTTTTACGTTCTAATGTTCTGTTTATAAACCCAAGAAATAATAAGTGGAATAGAGGAGAATTGGTTGATGTTGTGTACTTGGATTTTCAGAAGGCCATTGACAAGGTGCCACACATGAGGCTGCTTAACAAGCTACAAGCAGATGGTTTTACAGGAAAGACTCTAGCATGGATAAAGCAGAGGCTGATTGGCAGGAGGCAAGGTGTAGGAATAAAGGGAGACTTTTCTGGTTGGTTGCCGGTGATCAGTGGTATTCCATAGAGGTCAGTGTTGGGACCGATTCTTTATACGTTATATGTCAATGATTTGGATGATGGAATTTATGGTTTTGTTGCAAAGTTTGCAGACAATATGAAAATAGGTAATGGAGAAGGTATTTTGAAGAAATAGACAGGCTACAGAAGGAAGACAGTTTAGCAGAACGGGCAAAGCAATGGCAAATAGAATACAGTGTCGGGAAATGTATTGTCATAAACTGTGGTAGAAGAAATGAAAGGGTTGACTATTTTCTAAATGGAGAGAAAATTTAAAGAACTTGAGGTGCAATTGGACTTGGGAGTCCTTATGCATGATTCCATACAGGCTAATGTGTCTGTTGAGTCAGTGGTGAGGAAGGCCAATGCAATATTAGCATTGATTCAAGAGGACAAGAATATAAAAGCAAGGATGTAATGATGAGACTTTATAAAAAATTTGTGAGGCATCATTTGGAATATTGTGAGCAATTCTGGGCCTCTGAAACAAAATGTGCTAAAGCTGGGGAGGGTTCAAAGGAGGTTCATGAAAATTATTCCAGGATTGAATGGTTAGTCATATGAAGAGCGTTTGATGGCTCTGTGCCTGTATTCACTAGAATTCAGAAGAATGAGAGGTACTCATTGAAACCTATTAAATGGTTAAAGGCCTTGATAGAGAGGGTGTGAAGAGGATGTTTCCTATGGTGTGAGAGTCTATGACCTGACGATACAGCCTCAAAACAGAGGAGTGTCCTTTAGAACAGAGATGAGGAAGTATTTATTTAGCCAGAGAGTGGTGCATCTGTGGAATTCCTTGCAACAGGCAGTGGTGGAGGCCAAGTCTTTATGTATATCTAAGGCACAGGTTGATAGATTCTTGATTAGTCAGGGCATGAAAAGATACGGGGAGAAGGCAGGAGATTGGGTCTGAGAGAAACATTGGATCAGCCATGATGAAATAAGGAACAGACTTGATGGTCTAATTCTGCTCCTGTATCTTATGGTCTTATGGTCTAAATGGGAGGAAAATGGTGTTGAGTTTACTTCTGGGGAGTGACCTCAGAATTCAACTAATAGAATTCAATTAGATCAAGTTTGGAAAGAGAACAGAAAATACTAAAAATACAGACGCTCACAAAAGGAAAAGCTCATTTCAGTGATACATGGAGATCAAGCATAGATTGACTGAAAAAGGCAAATGCAGGGTTTAGTCAGTAATATGGTGCTACAAATTGTGTAGAGAAGAGACAATTAATAATTAATTGAAAACACAAGCGAGGCACATGGCTTTGAAGGGAAAGGTAGACCATTAAAAGGCAAAATGTTCTGGATGGCAAGAAACATTTATCTAAATCAGAAAAAGATAGCTTATGACAAAAGAATGAAGCATAATTCAGTTACTAAACAGAAAGATTGTATGAAATATAGTAAGGGATTAAAATGTTTATGCAGGAGGCAAAGATTAGTAGACAACATTAAACTGAAACCTAACGAAGTTCCATTTCTCATAAATCCTAAAGGAATCAGAATAACTGGGCGGTGTATATGACTGTTTTTTGCTTTTATGAGATGAGGGGAATGATTGGCATTATTGACAATTAACAGAGAAAATACATTACAATAATTGTTAATAATGAACGTTGAAGACATTTGGGATGCACCCGAGAGAAGGTAAAAGTAATGAACCATTTGTTACATTTTAAAAACCTTATTGTATACAAAGGCAGTGCTAGGGGAACAGGTACACATGGTCCTATACACTATTAAGAAAAGAGTGAGGGAAGCACCTGAAAATATGATCAACCATTCTAGTTAGCCCTCCCCCACCTTTCTCTCTATCTGTTACCCCAGTCACTGCACTGCACCCTGTACTTCCCCTCCCCTTCTCACCGTTCATGTTCTACAATAAAAGAATCATACCAACAGCCCATGACCCCTCTCTTCCTTAGTTTAATTAAAATCAATCAAAGCCTGGAATTGTCTAGTATGCCCTTTCCATTTAAACTGTAAAACCATCCTTAATTCAGATTTTTCCCCTTCAATACTTAATAACTAGGAATATTAATATTCATTTCCCAGACATGTTAAAGGCATTTCTCTGTGCAATCATGTCATAATCCCACTTAGCCAATTGGCTTTATTAGTTGCATTAGGGATGTAGACATAATTCAGTCACAGTAGGCTGCTAATTTCAGGACTAATTGTGATTTTATTCCTTATCTCTCTCTCATCTGTTCTCATTTATCTCTCTTTCTGCTTTCTTCTAATATCCTTGCTTCTACCAAACTGGTTAAGTTCTCCATGAATTACTCTCACCACAAACACTGAGTTTGATCTGATTGAACTAATTTCCTTGAAAATCAGTTCTAATGCCCCGAGAATCTGGTTTTCCCCCCTCTTGCATTACTTCCCAATGGTCATAATTGTCTATTTCTGAGCTCTTTGGCATTGTTTTTGAAATGTTGCTGAATAATGTTTTATTCCAGAAGCAGTTGTGGGCAATTGAATTTATTTCACATTATGATGAAATTAAAAGGAATTAGCTGAAACTGGTGGATACTTTGTTTTTTTTTTAATCAAAGAGGCAAAATGGAGACTTGGTTTAATAAAATATTTTTAATGATAAAACAGCTGTGCTATTGTGTTTGGGCTGAGGTAAAAATGCCAGTAAAGCATATTGGTATATGAGTGTCTGTCACAATCAGTGCAACTAGGCTAATCTGGCAAGTGTATCCAAAGACAGTACTGGCAATAAACACAAGGACCTTTCACAGTTGGACCCTGGAAACTCAAACTAAGTGTTTGGAAGTAGGTGGCGCCAGTGAGCAACATGACTAAAGGTGACGTCCTTCAGAAAGTCCACAAAAGTACTGCTTTAACTTCCTCTTTCAAATATAACGACGCTACTTAGCTTTTACATGCGATTGGAACCTGTGATTTACATTTTGATGGTGTACCTTTGGGCTAATTGAGTGATCTGGTACTTTGCTGTCTCCGAGGGAGTTCGGTGAGGTTTCGAGCGGAGTGTGCTGGCCGGAGGCCAAGAAGCCTGGAGATGGGCAGTAAGGCCATGGCTGACTCCATTTCTCTTTCTTTCTTTCTCTCTCCCTCCCTCCCTCCCTCCCTCTCCCTCTCTCTCCTCCCAGAGAATGGTGCTTGAGTCTTGGGTCTTGGACAAGGTTTCATTGATGCAGTTTGTGCAATATGCTCTGAAGTTCAAGTTGTATGTATTTCTGCTTCTGATTACTCCTTTTTTATTGCTATTTTGTGTGGTTTTGATCAGGGTGAACTGCCTCTGGGGTCTGCAGCCAACAAACAACACAACACTAATTTGGACTGAACTGAGCTAAAATGAACATTCCTAGACTGTTTCAATGTGCTTTGATGTTTCATATTCTGTGTTTTCCAGTCGTTTTTTTGGCATTTGTGCAATTTGTTCTCTTTTTTTGCGTGCTGGGTGTTTGATGTTTCCTTTGAACAGGTTCCATGGTTTCTTTGTTTCGTGGCTGTCTGTGGGAAAATGAATGTCAGGGTTGTATACTGCATATATACTTTGATAATAAACGTTTCCAATTTTCAAATCTTTGTAGCTGCAGGGAAGAATATGCACTCTGCTATTAACACATCCTTATACTTAGAGTGATTTACCACTTCTCTTTAGTGGAAAGAACTTTATATGCTGCACATTTAAAAGATGCAGCTGTACATCTTTTAAAGGAGAAAAAGCATATGGCTGAATCAGGAAATGGGAGTTATTCTAGAGGTTACAGTAGTCATGACAGAACTTGGCATAAACAGATCCTCACTTTTTCATTGCTGGAAATCTTGGTAAATAATAGAAAGGTAAGGATGGCTTCTTTACTCACAAGTAATTAGAAAGCCATCCCGTTACACACCAAAGCATTCTTGAGCAGATAGAGCCCACAAGAGGAGCAGCCCTGGTATTCTGGATGCAGTACCTTGTGTGTCTTTCAGATCCTTGGCATAGTTTAGGAAATACGTCTGCAAACACCATCTCCCACCACTAGTCTCACACATTGTGGTGTGCTTTACTCTTCAGCATGTATCAGCCAATATGTTATTGGATTTAATATTTGCATATCCCACCAAATATTCACACACTTATCACTTCAAGCCTCACACCGACATTCTACAGGTTGCACAATCAACCAGATATTCAACGATGATTGGCATATTGCCCAAATAAATTGTGTGGCAGTCAGATACAATTCTGTCCTTAACAAGAGAAGGTGGCATATGACCAGTACCCACACCAATGAATTGGGAGGGGGGTACAGTGAGCAATGGTTACATCTCACTCCATAGCAGTTACTGGAATAGCCACAGTAAAATCTATGGCCAACAGAGGTGCTGAAGCCACTGAAGATGGATGTAAGTTCTAATCCTAATCCTTTTATTGCTATTTGCCTCCTAGCCTGTGATCTTTTCAAATTTACTGACTCCAGCTGGTGTAATCTTGCACCCCTCATGTCTCACTTTCTTCATCCTAATCCGACCCATGTGTCTTTCTACTTTGAGGTAGCTAGGACCTCAGTGTTACAAAGCTCGTGGGAGGAACCTTTCAACAGACTTGCAGCAGGTTTGCATGGCATTGGGAGACCACTCCTTCCAGTGTCAAAGTGGTGCTGACTCACTCCTTTTCAACACTTGTGAACCCAAACGTAACACAAAATCCAAAGGATGGAGTCTCAGATTATATTTTAGCACAAACAAATTCCAGCTAACATCTGCACTAATATGTTCAAAGGAGACTTTAGTCTATCAATAATCAATCCCTTTACCTCTAGTGGAGTAAATAGTCTGATGGGACACTGCCCCTTGTGAGTGAAAGTGGATCCACAGTATATGAACCTGGGGTTCTCTATCAGAATGACAGCTTTATTGATTTTGCCACTGTCACTCCATAGGTTCTCTTTCTTTCCAGTTTCAAAGGTTTCAAAAGTACATTTAATGTCAGAGAAATGCATACAATATACATCCATGAAAAACAGAGGAGTGCCCCCAAAGAATGAATGACAGTTTCAATATTAGAACCCCAAAGCCACCCCCAGCTCCCCGCTCCCACCCGTAAGCAGCAGCAAAGCAACGGTTCTCCCTCCCACACCAGCAAAAAAAAGCATCGGCACCCACCACCGAGCACTCAAGCGTGCAGCAATGCATCATCAAAGGCACAGACTTGCAGTACTCCAAAGACCACTCATTCACTTGGTATTCGACATACCACAGGCACTCTCTCTCTCCCTAATAAGGGAAAAAGAGGTATCTCCATTTCACAGCAAGAGAAAGAGGAGACAACAAACAGCTCGCTGATTCACGATGTCAAAAGTCCGTTGCATAGCTTTTTCCAAGCTCTGTGCCTAAAGAACTCGGGTCTCTGGGCACATAGCCTGTAGCTAGCTCGCTGCTTTCCATCTTCTGTCTCCCACAACACACCTGATTCTTGCAGAGGCACCTTGGGTCCGCCCATCTCCAGAGCTACGAGATCCCGGAACTCCAAAGGCGAGCTAATCTTCTAGGCTGCATCCCTGGCATATCGAATAATGGCTCGCCGTGAAACCCTGACAGCGGGTCCCATTCCCGCAAAGAACCAAAGTCAGCGTGTAACTCCAGGTCAGCGTCTTCAAAAAAACCCTTAAAGGGAAAAATAGAGATATTAAAGATAGAAATAGAGCTGTTTCTGAAGATGCGAGTAAAGGAGTCACCTTTAGGTGCCATTGACTCTCCATAAAGAAAGGGTAGAATCCAAATTCAATACTTCTAGAAGACCTGCTTAAGGTCACCTCTGAGGATGCCTACATCATCTCCACTGAAACTCCTGCTTGGTGTTGAGATTCTACATTCTTGTCAGAGTTGCACTCATCCAGGCTAGCAGAAGGTATTCCACCAGCGTCCTGACCTGTGCTTTGTAGATGGTGGATAGGGGCATCGGAACATGGGTCATTCACTGCAGAGTTCCTAGTCTCTGACCTGCTCTTGTAATCATCATATTAGGTGCCTTGACTCAGCTGAGTTTCTGGTTAACGATGACCTGCAGAATATTGGTACTGGGAGACTTAAGTTCAAGTTCAGATTACTGTCATTCAATTGTACGTGTATATACCCCCAAATGAAACAGTGTTTCTCCGGACCAAGGTGCAAAACACAGTACATATAACTCACACACATAACACACTAAATAATATTACCATAAATAAATTGACAAACAAAGCTGTGCATTTACAATACAAGTTTAAAAGTAAATAGTTTAACACTACTGGTGCTTTTTATGTGATGAGACCTGGGTCATGGCAGGGAGTTCAGTAGTCTTAGAGCCTAGAGGAAGATGCTGTTTTCCATCCTAACAGTTCTTGAACTAATGCTAAGTAATCTCCTGCCTCATGGTGGGGTGGGGGGGAGGTCAAAGAGACCGTAGGATGGATAGGAATGATCATTGACAATGCCAAAGGCCCTATGTATGCAGTATTCCTGATATATACCTTTAATAGGTGGAAGAGACCCCTCATCAGTACGCGTAGTCCTTTGTAGGGACTTGCGGTCAAATGTCTTGCAATCCCTGTACCAAATGGTAGGGTGCTCCTGTAAAAACTAGTTAAAATGGGCCTCACTCACCTCAATCTCCTCAGGAAGTGGAGACACTGCTGTGTTTTCATGACCAAAGAGGTCAGGTGTGAGTGATCAGGTGTGATCGTCCGTTATGAGCAGTCTCAGAAGCTTAGTGCTCCTAACTCTCTCCACAGAGGAGCTGTGTATATGCTTTGAGGAGTGGTCAGCCTGCATCTTCCTAAAGTCTTCCTAGAGATTTTTCTTCCAACACAGACTGACTGTGCCCTTCTGTTAAGAAGTGCAAGATCCAGTTATAGAGGGAGGTGTTGAGACCCAGTAAGGACTGTTTACCACCAGTCTCTGAGGGACAATTGTATTAGAGGCCGAGCTGAAGTCAGTAGAATGTATCCTGGCATATGAGGCACCATTTCCCAGGTGGAACTGGCCAGAGTGGAGTGCAGAGGATATGGCATCATCAGGGGACGGATGTGACTGATAAATGAGCTGGAGAAGGTCCAATGTTGCTTGAAGATGGGATTTAATATCATCTATAACCAGCTGCTCAAAGCTCTGCATTTTATTGAGGTGAGTGCCACTGAATGGTAGTGGATGAGGCAGGTTACTGTCGCACTCCTGGGCATCAGGATGATGGTGGTCACCCTGAAGACTGAGGGATTAGTGAACTGTTCCAGAGAGATGTTGAAGATGTCTGTTAGGACCTCAGTTAACAGGACTCCAATCCCTCAGCACCCAACCAGGTATGTTATCAGGCTTTACATGGGTTGACCCTGGCTTCGGTCTTCCTTAGAGCTTAATGAAAGGATTGAAGATAGATGGTCAGATACTCTTGTTAGGGGTGGTCATTCTTTGCCAATTCTTGTGCCGAAGACGCCGCGCCCCAGTGGCCTCAATGCCTACAGACCGGTGGCATTGACCTCCCACCTCATGAAGACCCTGGAGAGACTTGTTCTGGAGCTTCTCCGGCCTATGGTTAGGCCACACTTAGATCCCCTCCAGTTCGCCTACCAGCCCCGACTAGGAGTTGAGGATGCCATCGTCTACCTGCTGAACCGTGTCTACGCCCACCTGGACAAGCCAGCGAGCACTGTAAAGGTCATGTTTTTTGACTTCTCCAGTGCGTTCAACACCATCCACCCAGCTCTGCTGGGGGAAAAGCTGACAGCAATGCAGGTGGATGCTTTCCTGGTGTCATGGATTCTTGATTACCTGACTGGCAGACCACAGTACATGTGCTTGCAACACTGTGTGTCCGACAAAGTGATCAGCAGCACTGGGGCTCCACAGGGCACTGTCTTGTCTCCCTTTCTCTTCACCATTTACACCTCGGACTTCAAGTACTGCACAGAGTCTTGTCATCTTCAGAAGTTTTCTGATGACTCTGCCATAGTTGGATGCATCAGCAAGGGAGATGAGGCTGAGTACAGGGCTACGGTAGGAAACTTTGTCACATGGTGTGAGCAGAATTATCTGCAGCTTAATGTGAAAAAGACTAAGGAGCTGGTGGTAGACCTGAGGAGGGCTAAGGCACCGGTGACCCCTGTTTCCATCCGGGGGTCAGTGTGGACATGGTGGAGGATTACAAATACCTGGGATACGAATTGACAATAAACTGGACTGGACAAAGAACACTGAGGCTGTCTACATGAAGGGTCAGAGGCGTCAGTATTTCCTGAGGAGACTGAGGTGATTTAACATCTGTGAGACGATGCTGAGGATGTTCTACGAGTCTGTGGTGGCCAGTGCGATCATGTTTGCTGTTGTGTGCTGGGGCAGCAGACTGAGGGTAGCAGACACCAACAGAATCAACAAACTCATTTGTAAGGACAGTGATGTTGTGGGGATGGAACTGGACTCTCTGATGGTTGTGTCTGAAAAGAGGATGCTGTCCAATTTGCATGCCATCTTGGACAATGTCTCCCACCCACTACATAATGGACTGGTTGGGCACAGGAGTACATTCAGCCAGAGACTCATTCCACCGAGATGCAACACTGAGCATCATAGGAAGTCATTCCTGCCTGTGGCCATCAAACTTTACAACTCCTCCCTTGGAGGGTCAGACACCCTGGGCCAATAGGCTGGTCCTGGACTTATTTCCTGGCATAATTTACATATTACTATTTAATTATTTATAGTTTTATTACTATTTAACTATTTATGGTGCAACTGTAACAAAAACCAATTTCCCTCGGGATCAATAAAGTATGACTATGACTAAATGCGACCTGCCGTTTATCACATCTTACCTGTTTCTGGTCTTTCGGTATGCATGTGTACACTGCCTCATTTGCTGAAGAGCTGAGAATGAAAATAAGCTTTTTACAATCATTACTGAGCATCCCTGTGTTATGGGGAAGCAGGTTCACGGATTTGGTAAGTGGGACAAAAGACACATTACGAGTAAGAACATTAACCATTTATTTACAGACAAACAGGAAAACACTTGACCAAACATCAAAGTCAAACAAGTACTCATCTAAGGCACCCTGAGTTGCAAAATTTATGACAATAAACATTCAGTAACACTTCAAACTCAACAAGTATTTTGTTAAATCTCCCCAAGTTACACAACTACAAAACGAAACATTCGACAGAAAGGTGCTTAGCTAAGTGTGCGCGTGGGCCCTCCTATATGTGCAACACACTTCCAAATGGTTCTTCAGTGCTGGTCGCAGCCTCAGCCTGAAGTGAGCCCCTAGCTGCTGCATCCTTTGAATGGGCCAGTCAACGACCAGAACGACGGAAGCAGCCTTCGACCGGCAAGTAAGTTAACCCTTCACGTTACATCCTGCTTTTGACATAATGATACAAGAAAGTGCATTAATTCAACATACAAGTAGATTTGGGGCTAAGACAATGCCCTGAGAAATTCATTTGATTAACCTTGAATGATCACAACAATCTGCTTTTGGGGGAGATATGAATCAGACCACTGGATTTTTATTTTCTTTATGTCCATTGACTTCAGAATGTCAGGGCACATTGATTCACACCAGTCAAATGGCTTTTATCTCACATTTGGAATTTAACCTTGGGTGCCATGGTAGCGTAGTGGATAGCCCAACATTACTACCACTCAGGCCATTGGAGTTCAGAGTTCATTTCCGATGTTTGTATGTTCTCCCCGTGACCATGTGAGTTTCCTCCCACACTGTAAAGATGTACCGGTTAGAAGGTTAATTGGTCAATGTAAAATTTCCTGTGATTAGGCTAGTGTTAAATAGATGGATTGATGGACTGAAGCTTATTGGGTCTGAAGGGTCTGTTCCACACTCTAAATAAAGGAACTTGGTTGGTCAAAGTTCTGACCAAAGCTGTGATAAAGTCTGAAGCTGGGTGAAACCTGACCTGCACATTCATCATATTTTATTGATAAGTGTCGTAGAACCATAAGAGTAGTACAGCACAGAAGCAGGCTCTATTGTCTAATTCGTCTATGATAAATGAGCTAGTCTCATTTGCCTGCATTTGTCTCATATCCACCTAAAGCTTTCTATTCAAAATATATTTTAAACATAGTAACATAGTAGGCTCTACAATTTCCTCTGGCAGCCTTTAAAATATATATCCAGCTCTGTGTGAAAATCTTACCTCTCAAGGCCTCTTTAAATTGTTCCTGTCTCGCCTTTAATCTACGTTGTCCAGTTTTAGATTCTACTATCCCTGGGGAAAAGTGTGACCATCCAGCTTATCTATGCTCCTCATGATTTTATAAACCTCCTTAGTAACCCCTGAACCTGCTGTCAAGGAAACAGTTCCAGTATATCGAGCCCCTAGATAGTATTGTCAACAGCATTTTCCATCTCTTTGCTGCTGATTGAAAGTAGACAAACAGCGGTAATCATTTAGATTATATTTGTCCTTTTTTCTGTGAAGGACACATCTGTATAGTTTTCAAAACTGTCAGATGGATAATAATGTTTCATAGCAATGGAGCAGCAGAAAGTTTGCAGATGTTTTGTACATCAGGAAAGCACATTTCCTTCTGCTAGAGTAGAAGACCACGTAGATTCACTAAGATTGCAGGCTTCCTGATAGTGCTATGAACCACTTCATTGATGAAACATATTTCAAGGCTGTTGACTTTACCTTGTCTATTTATTTCAGTTTTCTTTTATTGTGGGATAGACACTTGGAAACTAACAGATAAGGGTTCTATGGCTTCTAGAGTATATTTCTGATCATGTTGAATGTGTTATGCTGTAAGCACCTTTGCATAGAGTTTATTAATGGTGAAAGTAGATTTTCCTGAATATTGTATTCCATTTTGTATGATCTGCTGTAACTTACACTTTGTATTCTTTTTCAGTTTTGCCTGATGAAGTGAACAAGAGAGATATTGTATTCCTTATCGATGGCTCAGACAATGTTGGGAGCGCAAATTTATTTCTCGTGCATGAATTTATTAGCAGTATAATCGAGAATCTTGATATTGGAAGTGCCAAAGTAAGGGTAGGTCTGGCACAATTCAGTCACAATATCAAAACTGAGTTCTACCTTAATACATACTCAACGAAAGCAGAAATTCTGAGTCATGTCAAAGGAATCAGACTGAAAGGGGGCCCCATACTTAATACTGGTGCAGCATTGGACTTTGTTTTAAAGAACCTCTTCACCGAACATGCAGGAAGCAGAAAAGAGCAAGGAGTTCCCCAATTTCTTGTGGTGTTCACTGGTGGTAGATCGTCAGATGTTATTAAGCCATATGCAGATGCACTCAAGCGAGCTACCATATCAACCTTTGCAGTTGGAGTCAGGAATGCCAGCCCTGCACAGCTGAATGAAATTGCAACCAATCCCAGTTTGGTCTTCAGTATAAAGGAGTTCCAAAATTTGCTAAATGTACATGAATGGGTGATGACACCATTGTCAACAATGAGTTCTCCAACTTTGTCTGTCAGTGAGTCAACAACCATTAACGAAGAAGCTCTAATTCAGGAAGAAGTAGAAGTTACTGGTGCTGAAGGTACACAAATTCAGTTTTGCACTTTAATTATTACTGTATTATAAGAGCACAGTGGCATGGTGGTTAAAGTTAAAGATTTGCATCCAAGGATTTGAATCTTTATTTCAGAGATTCAGTATGAGTTCAAATCCCATTACAGAAGATGGTAAATTTTCAAATAATTAGGAATACATCAAAACAATGACAAAAGTGGTAACAATGAAATTGCTGGGTTGCAGCAAAATTCCTTCAGGTTCAGTAATGTCATTCAGAGAAAGAAATACATCTTATTTATCTGATCTGGCTTATTCCTTGACTGCATTGAGTCAACTAATGTGGATGTATTACACAGTTTGTAAATTAGTTCAGGTAATAAATTCATATATTAATTAAACAAATTGTTGCATTACATTGTTAATTTCTTCTGAAGTTAGTTGGTAAATTAGTTCAGAAAATTACTCCATATATTAACTAACTAAATTATTGCATTGCATAAAAGTATCGTACTTCATGCATGGACCAGATTGAATATAGTTGCTAATCACTAAGCCAGAAAACATTCTCTTCCATTTTGTATCATTGGGTCTTAGAAGTTCTTGTGATAGTTTTAGAGGAAGTGCCTTGGTTGCCAGTGTGAAATGTGTTCAATGCATCAGATGCCGGTGGTGGTCACTTGATACATTCTGTTCCATTGACATCAAATAGTATAAATGGCAGTTGATATCTTCATTTGCAGTGAGTCATAAGGGCCAAGCATGAATTGCTCCAGATTCATTACTCTCTGAGCTCATTTCTGTCAGTCTCTTTCTAGCTAAACAGTTTTGAGTCTGTCAGGGGATATCTTATATTTTAAAATCCTAGATGATATCACTAATATTGGCCAACTCCGAAGAAATAATTTTATGAACTAAGAAAGCAATATTAAAAATGTACTTTTGAACTTTTCTCACTCACTTCCATAATATGCAGCTTGCAATGAAATGCTGTAGAGGTACATCCAGGGATGAACATGCTCACTAGACATTCAGGAACTGCTATAACAGCCAGATTTTGGAGGAGAATTCATAAGTAAAGCAGGCTGGATAACAATGGGTAATGCTGAAATTTTCTTTGTAACATTGTGACTTGGTTTGGACTTTCTGTTAAATTTATGTATGATCATCTTGTATATTTATGTTTACATCTTGCAGCTATGAGGCAAGATATTGTCTTCCTAATTGATGGCACCATTGAAATGGGCAAAGCATTTCCCCTCGTCCGTCAATTTCTTATTAAAGTAATTCAGGATCTTGACATTGGACCTGACAAAGACCAAGTTGCCGTGGTACAGTACAGTTCTGATGGAAAAACTGAATTTGCATTCAATACGTATTCAAGCAAGGATGAAGTTTTGGCTGCAACAACACAGATTCGACGTAAAACAGGAAGAGTCCTCAACACTGGTGCTGCACTAGAGTATGTCTCAAGAAATATCTTTACCACATCTGCTGGCAGCAGGCAAGATGCTAAGCAGATTCTGGTACTTATTACTGCCGGGAGGTCCATGGATGATATTAACCCAGCAGTAGACAGAATAAAGCAAGCTCATATTGTCCCCATTGCAATCGGAGCTAAGAATGTAGATCCAACAGAGCTACGGCGGATTGCAAATTCCCCTGATTTTCTCATTGTATTAAAAACCTTTCACACCATACCAACTTTCAAGCAGCGGTTGATATCAATGCTGAAATCAGTTTCAGTTTAACCATTTCAAGGTAAGGATTTTTAACAAGGTGTAACCATTAATTAGGAGAACAAAGATTTCCTAAATCAAGTCGAACGTTAGGTGCAGGCTTACTAAAAAGACACAATGATACATGGTGAATATCAGAGGGAAGGCTAACACATAGCACAGAAGAAGAAGGTTCAAGAATATGAAAGTTGGCAATAGGATATTTTTAGTTTAAACAATAACCTTCAGTTGTAACCTAGGCCAGGGTCTGTGGACAAAAGCACTGGTAAAATTAGAATAAGAAAAAAAGCTAATGCAAAAATAAAACTTTGCTGAATAATTGGATAAAGATGGGAATGCTTCTGCCGGAACAGGAATCTAAAGCTAAACAAAGGTTTGGATAGAGATGGGTCTTAGTTACATCATACAGGAAGGTCAGGGAAGAGATCAGGTTTGAGAAAAATAGCATCAAAATAAGACCTCAGTGCTACATTTCACAAACAAGAGAACATCTGCAGATGCTGGAATTCCAAGCAAAGCACACAAAATGATACATTTTGCACTTTTATTCTAGCATTTCAAAGGATTCCACTATAGTTTTTTCAGTTATTATCATTCAATGTGTGATGAAAGTGACACAATTTATAACCTGCCACTGTCAGTGGTTGCCACTTTATATAGATTAGATTGTATCAAACCCTATAATGGTTGTCCAGTTGACTGTTTCATTTTAATAAATATACATAACTGGGTGATGTGTGCCCTCTTGACCACTTACATTCAAAACAAAGTTTGCACTTAGTGGTGTAAGACGAAAACCATTTATGGCTGGTGCTTAAGACGTCAAGAATCAGCAAAATGCCAAGAGTCTCTACCGCAGAGTAACTGAACTGCTTAGGAGGTTAGTTCAATGTTGTTCAACATGTTTTTTAAAAATTATTTATGAAGTGTTGGTATGGCTGCAAGTAGATCATTCATTGTGTTCTCTCAAGTGGCCTTAAAGGCGATTGCAAACTACATTAAAAAGCTCCCGTTCATGTATTAAAGGTCCATTCACAGGCTTTTTTGATCAGTAACTTGAGTATTTTGACCCTGCACAGCTGAGTGAAGAGGGATTAAATCCCAAGTTAGGAAGGTCTATAACTTGGAAGGATGATTATTCCGTTTTTGCTCTTCTGTGCGGAAATGGTGGCTTTCCATTGTATCCATTGATGACAAGAAACTTGTGCAGAATTTTCCAGTAGAAAAACTGTTCCACTCTCTCGACCTCAGAAGTCTAGGTCCAGTGGTATGAGTAGTTGTCACAACTGGGGTTTTCCTTGGTTGCAGTGGATGACCATGATTTCTCTGCTTCATCAGGCGCCTTGCTCTCTATGGAGCATTGCAGATCCCCCTTCTTGTCTGTTGGATCTCACTGCAGATTATTCTTTCTTCCCTTCTTAAATTAAGGAACAACATTGGCTACTCTCCAGTCTTCAGGGATCTCAGCTGTAGCTAGAGAGAATACAAAGACCTCAGGTCAAAGCTCCAGCAATCATCTTCCTTGCCTCTCTCAATAACCTGAAATAGATTCCATCAGATCCTGGGGATTTATCCACTTCAATAGTCTTTAAGAGACTCAATAACATCTCCATCTTGATCTCAAAATGCCCTAGCATGTTAGAATACCCCATACTGATCTTACTATTTATCCTCCGAGTCTTTTTCCTTGTCCAGTACTTTGCCGGCTTTAAAGGATCCATAATGGGAGCTAACTTTGTCATGCTTGGTTGTAAATATTTTTGTGTTCCAACTGAAGGATGACATTGGAGATGTACTTAGTCTCACATTCATGAGTATAAGGTGAGAAGAGCAGGGGGATAAGCACACAGCCTTATGGTGCACCTGTGCTGATGGTGAATGTCATTTATGTAGGCTTTAGTTAAGTGTTTGACAAAGTCCATCATGACAAGCTGATCAGGAAGATTACCATGCATGGTTTTCATAGTGAATTGGTAGCCTTGATTCAGAATTGGCCTGCCAGTAGAAAATAGAGGTAGAAATAATGTATAATTCTGGATGTGGTCAGTGACCAGTGAGGTTTTACAGGGATCAGTGCTGGGACCTTTATTTGTAATAAATTTAAGTGATTTCAACAAAAATATAGATAGGCTGGTTGGTAAGATCGTTGGTTAATGACATAAAAATGCCATAAAAACAGGAAAGAAGTTCATATATCTGTGGATGGTAAAAAGGCAGATAGAGTTTAATCTGGGAAAGTGTGAGGTTTTGCATTTTGGGAGATGAAATCTAAGGGGAAAGTATACAGATAATGACAGGACCCTTAATAGCAATGATGTACCAAGGGATCTTGTGGTCCAAGTCTCTACCTCCCTGACAATGGCAATGCAAATAGATACAGTGCTAAAGAAGGCATAACACATGGTTGCCTTTATTGCCATGGGCATAGAATACAGGAGTCAGTTCCACAGGACGATTCAGAAAAAGCAGCAGCTGATTTTCTTGATGATCCTTCAGCCTTCACGATGGCTGTGCAACTTGCCATAACTTGCTATAAATGAGCAAACCCACAAAGTGTTGTTTTATCTGATCTGTCATGCTGATTAGCACATTAAGATTGCCATCTCATCTCTCTGGAGGCAATAGCCGGCATGCTGAGGTTATTGCAGAACTGATGAGTCCTGCAAGACGACCCCTTACAGTACTTTTTAAACTCTGCCTGCTTCCAATTCCACAGACTGACGCAAATTAAAATTCTTCCTTTATGACATAAAGCTGGTATTTGTACCTTGAGTGATTTCTGATTCATTTGTTATCATGGCTGGAGTCACTGACACATTATCTTTAAGGAAAAAAATACCAAAGCTTCAACGGATATGGTAATCACCAGAGAACATGCAGCCCACTTATTATGGCTCCTTGTAGACCTGTCAAAGGGAAAACTGAGTCATAAGAAATTCCTTTTTTTTTCTAAATCTGGAAATTAGGAAAGAAATGCAGTTCACCAGCAATAAATCCTTGGTTTTATGTAATGCTGCACATGTATTGAACACAAGAGCTTTTGTGAAATTCAGTATTGAAAATAATTATTATATAATTGCCAATATTCCTGTTCTAAATCTCTTTAAACCAAGTATTAAATACCTTTATTTACTAGTTTAATAAGGGAGCAGTTCTTTCCTAGCTTACAATCAAACTTGCCTAAATTTTTCCCCATGAATATGACTCACCAGAAATGATTTCATTTTTTGCTTTTTTTGAACAACTTGAATCTTTAATAATTTTGATCATCTTATTAAAATACGTAACAATCTCAGGACTGTGTTAAAGTAGAACAGTGTAGGGGCTTGCTAGTTCTATCTAGTGGACCCCTCTTGTACTACCCAAAAACAATTCTTCAATGGGCTTAATTATGTAATGTGAAAAATTCCATCCATTAGGATGTACGAGCAGATTAAGTAGTACTTTGCCAGACTGCAATGATATCCTAGACAAATATGCATGCTGTCCCTTAATACTATTAATGGAAATATAGTCTACTTTAGTTTGGAACAATCATATATGGAACATAGAACAGTACAGCACAGAAACAAGCTCTTTGGCACATGCTTTTGCTGATGATGATGCCAAATTAAACTAGTCCCATCTTCCCGCACTGTCTTAATGTCTTCTAAACATTGCTTTCATATCTGTTTCCATCACTTCCCCTGTCCGACAATCTAGGCACCGAATATTCTCTTCCTCAAAAAAAACTTGCCTCCCTTTCAGCTTAACCCTATCCCCGCTAGCATTTGACATCTAACCTATCTGTGCCTCTCACAATTTTATTCACTTCTTCGGGTCACTCCTCAGTCTCCAAGGGCCTAGAGATAACAATCCAAGTTTCTACAATCTCTCCTTATAGCAAAAACTCTCTAATTCAGGTAACATCCTGCACTCTTGTGCACCCTCTCCAAGGCCGCCACATCCTTCCTATAAAATGTAACCAGACTGCACACAATACTCCAAATGTGGCCGAGTCACAGCTTTAAACAGTTGTGCTGCAGCTTGACAAACCTTGAGATGAATGAAGAAAAGTATATTCTTTGCCTTCTATACCACCCTATACAACTATGTCGCCATTTTCAGGAAGCTATGGACTTGCATCCCAAGATACCTCATCACATCAATGTTCTCAAGGGTCCTGCCATTTACTGTACACTTTACACATGACCTTCCAAAGTGCAACACCTCACACTTGCCCAGATTAAACTCTGTCTGCCACTTTTCCTCACGTATTTTCAGCTGATTTTTACTCTGCTTTATCTTTTGACAGACTCTCTCACTGTCTACAACTCAGCAAATTATTTCTGTCAAATGTCTATGCATACATCGTCCTGGCCTCTTCAGTAATCTTTATCACCTCCTTAAAATAAAATTCAACCAAATTTGCAAGACAAGGGCATGTTGACAATTCCTCATCAGTCCATGCTTTTCCAGATGAGAGTAAATCCTATCCTTGAAAATCTTCTCTAATTGTTTTCTTTAGCAACTATTGGTGTTTTCATCTTTCTGAATAGAATACTTGATCTTGAGAGCTGGTCCTTGACAAAAATGGAGAAGGGAAGCATGGTAGTATGTTCACTGAATACTAATCAACATTTTCAATTGTCTGGCGGGGTTCTCATTTACTTGTGTGTGAAGGGGGAATCAATATCAATCATTTTTTAGCATTTGTTTTTTTTTTTGATGATGATTTGATATTGTTTTGTCCTTGCATGTGGAACCTCTTTATAGGAGGATCAGAAAAGGCTCTTACAACCCTTCTTAATGCAATAAAAGATAGTAGATGTGGATGTAGAGATAAGCAGAGAAAGGGTGAGTGCAGACAAGGGCTCAGAAGATTTGTGTGGAAGTAGGACATATCAAACAGATCAGTCTCATCAACAGCTGAAGAACGATTAACTACTTTGCTCTTTGTCGGGGTTTTATCCTATTGAAGTGACTATCTTTCTTTTAAACGCTTATCCATGGCTATTCAGAATTGGAATGAGTTCAAAAGGCGTCTCCTTTTTCTTAAAAGGGCCTCAAGCAGTCTGAAGAGATTTATTTCTTTAAGAATTTGATTATGCTTAAATCATGATGCATTGCCAAGTTTAAAGAAAAGAAGCTATAAAATAAACCAGAACCTGAGCCAAGGTAACCGATGAGTTTAAAATTCATATAGAGAAAGTGTACAAATTCAGCTAATACCTCTGACAAGATCTGAAACAAAGGAGGTTCACATAAACATTTAGGAAGATGAAAAGCTTGTTTGGTCAGTTAACATTCCCTAACTGACCCTGTAAACATATCTCACAGTCCCTTCCCTCTCTGGAATTATACTTAACTGTCTCCATCCCACAATTTATTCATTCTCCCATTTTATCTCCTTTGGTCAAATTCAGTTCCTCCACTGAGGTGAAATAATTTCTGGTTGACAAGGTGGCAATAGTAATAGTAGTAAATGATTGATAATAGTAACAGTAATGGTAATAGATGATTGGCTACAAAATGCCAGTATGAGCTTTATGGGCCAAATGGCTTCCATAATGTTGTATCATCTTGATCCTTATACAGAATTTCAAGAGTGGAATTTTAGCCAACTTATTTTAAGGTACTGTACATTGAAACTTTTCCACTTGGCTGGCTAGTGAGGAATACTTAAGATCCTGGACAGGCATTAGCATTTGAAACTGCTGATGAAGAGACTGATGTTCAAATCTCTCTATGGTAACAGGGGAATTTAGTTTCAAGTAATTAAACAAATTTAGAATTAAATGAACCATTAATCACTCTGATAGTAACCATGAACCTACTAGATTGTTATCAAAAATCTTTCTGCCTCACTAATATCCCTCATGGAAGGAAATTAGCTGTCCTTAGCCAATTCTGGGACAATTAGGGCAATGCAATAAAATGTCAGCATTGGCTATGATATTTTCATCCTGTGAGTAGGTGTAAAATAATGTCAGATGAATGTTAGCCAAATGTTCAACATTGATCAGGGAAAAGAAGGAAGCATGCATCAGGTACAGTCAACTGGGAATCCCTGAAGTAGTATCGGAGATGCAGGAGTACACTTAAGAAGAACATCAAAAGGATCAAAGCAAGATAGCTTTCAGACACAAGATAAAGAAGAATGCAAAGAGATTTTATATTGAGAAAAAGGAAGAGAATAGGCCCTTCAAATATGAAAGTGACTTCTATGTGTTGAACCACAGGAGATGGGTGAGATCCTCAATGAATAACACTTTCCTATTTTTATCATGGAGAAAGACATGAAGACATTTGAACTTGAGATAGTTGATGGGGACAATCTGCATTGCAGCAGAGGGGGTGCAGGCCATTTAGAACACATAAAGGTAGATAGATCTCTGGGGCCTAATCAAATATATCCAAGCACACTGGGGAAATCGAGAGAAGGGAATTGTGGGAGCCCTAGCTCAGATATTTGCATCATCATTAGCCATGGGTGACATTCCAGTGGACTGCAGCATGACTAGTATTTTGCCCTGATTTAAGGAGGACTACAGAGAAAAATACTGGGAACAATAGACCATATGAGCAGGATTAAGCCATTCTGTCCATCAAGTCTACTCTCCCATTCCATCATGGCTGATTTAGTCTCCGTCTCACCCCCATCCTCCTGCCTTCTCCTCGTAGTCTTTGATGCCCTGATTAATTAAGAACCTATCAACCTCCAGCTTAAATATACCAATGACTTAGCCTCCACAGCCACCTAAGGCAATGAATGCCATAGATTCATCACCGTCTGGCTAAAGAAATGTTCTTTCATCTCTGTTCTAAATGGATGCGCCTCTGTTCTGAGGCTGTACCCGCTGGTCGTAGACTGCCCCACTAGTCTGCCTATCTGTGATAGGCAAGTTACTGGAGAGGATTCTGAGGGATAATACATTTGGAAAGAAACAGTTTGATTAGGGGTAGTCAGCATGTCTTTGTGAATGGGAGATCATGCCTTATGAACTTGATTTAGTTTCGTGAAGAGGTAATCAAGATGGTTGGTGAGAAAAGGGCAATACTCATAGTTTATATGGACTTTAGTAAGGCCCTTGATAAAGTTCCGCAGGGTAGGCTGCTGTAAGAACTTAAATCACATGGGATCTAGGTAGAGCTAAAGGGTGATAGTGAAAGTTTGCAGAGGGAGTTGGCCGAAGGATCGCAAACTGAGATTGAATCGTATAAGTATGACGTGTTACACATCGGGAAGATAAACAAGGGTAGGGCTTTCACAGAGAACAGCACGGTCTGAGGTGTGTTGTAGAACAGAGGGACCTGTAGTACAAGTATATGGTTCACTGAAAGGTGTGTTGGCATGTTGGCGTTCATCATTTAGGGTATCAAGTATATGGTATGTTGCAGATGTACAAAATATTGTGGAGGCTACATTTGGAGTAGTGTGTTCAGTTTTGTTCACCCTACTATAGGAAAGATGTAATTATGTTGGAAATAGAGCAGAAAAAATTTGTGAGGATGCTGCATTGACTTAAGGCACTGAGTTATTGAGAGAGGTTTGGCAGATTAGGATTTTATTTATTAGAGCACATGAGAACGAGTAGTTATTTAATAGAAATGTATAAAATCATGTGCACATAGATGGGGTGGATGCCCTCTATTTCTGAATTACCCTACGCAG